>NC_047515.1:2171295-2477694 GCF_902827115.2 Pseudochaenichthys georgianus
ACGCACACACACACACACACACACACACACACACACACACACACACACACACACACACACACACACACGCATACACACACACACCACCCTCACTCTGCGGCTGGGGGCCTGAGGCTGCTTTTCATAACGCTCTAGATAACTCCCGCACACAAGGTTCAAGTGGGGCAGAGCCATTCACCGAGTTACGTTGAGGCGCAGCCGCTGCAGAGCAAAATCATTTAACGTCAATATGAGCTGCGGCTCACTGCGGGGGGCACGCAGGGGGCGGATGGGGGGTTGGGGGTGTCTGAGCAATGAAGACTGAAAGAATAGCGAGAGGAGACGAGGAGGGTGAGAGGCTGAACAAAAGAAGGGAGGAAAATGGTAGGAAGGGACTACCCGAGAACTCCTGAGATTTCCCCTGAGATTCCTGTATTGGGTTAAGCCTCTCCGGAGAGAAACTTGTGGTGTGTTTAATGTAATACTATCATCCAGCTGTGGGACGAGGGGCGGACTCTGATTCTGGTTATTGCCAGTCCGTCTGCATTGGACCTTCAAAGAAACCCTGTCACACCTGGAGTCACATTTATACTTGAGGCTTTATTGTTATTTCTGTGTAAAGATGAAACAAGAAGTATAATTAAATGAAATTGAGAGTTTAACAGTATGTATATAAAAATAACTGCCAAAAAATGGCAAATCTAATACAATTCCTACGAGGAACTTTGATTTGTGGTGGTGTTTGTGGACAAAAGCAATAGAGTTTTCTGAGCACCAGCCACTTGTTGTGAACCTGCATGCTTGCGTCTCAATTGCACTCCATGACAAGCATTTAGAATAACTATATAGTCTTTACTTATTATAACATTTAAACTCTTTTATAACCACGAGTCCACAGCTTTATGAAGCGTTTCACTATCTGCAGCCACACTCTGTATAAGATCACCTCCAAAGTCATCACAGATTACTGTATCGTTTCATGGACTTGAATACCCAACAGAAATGTGGGTCATACAAACAATGTACGACCAGTCACACACACACACACACACACACACACACACACACACACACACACACACACACACACACACACACACACACACACACACACACACACACACACACACACACACACACACACACACACACACACACACACACACACACACACACACACACACACACACACACACACACACACACACACACACACACACACAGTAACTCACACACACGCTGTTGTTTACATAATGGGTGCATTCCTGTTGCCGTTATAGATCCCATCCGTTCCATGTCCCCTTGTATGTGACTGAGTGTGTCCATGCACGTGTTCCCATCAGCCACTCTGGCATGGCATCACATGGACAAGGCCTCTGAGCAAGTGGAGGGCAACGTCGGCATGGTGCCCGCCCTCCTATCCTCCCCTCCATTGGATACATTGTGTGCCTGACCCGCCCCCAGCCCTCCTCCCATATACGCTACGATAAGACTTCATTGTCAGATCTTCAGAAGTCTGACATGTCCTTGCATCACAGCAGCTCCAGTTCCTCTAACGTGCTTTGGACCTGGGATTTAAATGTGCATTTTATTTTAGGATTGACGTGCACAAAGAAGTGCTCCAGGGACCCTGTACCTCTGATCTGATGGACACAGTTCATACTCACTGTTCAGGACATGTTGGGGGAGACGATGTTAATATGTTGCTATGGCAGGCTGATTCCTAGTCTCTCAAAAGGTTACAGTCTTTGAGCAGACGTTCAGCCGGGGGAACAGTTAAGGCGGGAGACAAACACTTGTACCATGTAGTATTGCAATACTGTAGAATAGTACAAATCACCGAAGTAAAGAAACTAAAGAAGAATTTGCCGACTCGACCTGAAGAACCTAAGTCCCAGAACAAATGTTTGAACAGACAGAAAGTCTGTGGCTCCTCCTCCGGGAGGCACACTTACAGGGTGACAAAGAGACAGGGCAAACAGGGCAGACAGAAGGAAAGTGAGATAGTGAGAGAGGGAGATGGTGGCGGACAACCATCTGTCACAACAACATATCGGGTGTATAAACACACACACTGACTGACCTGCACAATGTAAGCCCTTTATCCTCTCTTGAAGAGACACTATGTATGAGACTAACACTCAGGGCAACACTGAGCTGTGTGCGAGGAGACGCGCCGGACCAGAGGAACCAGTTGCACTGTATTCATATAGATATGCAGAATGTGTTTCCTGCGTTGGGTTAAATAGGATGCAACACGTTCTAACTGTGTTGTGAATCCATCTGGTTCATGTTGACCTTGAATTAAGGCTCGTCATGAATAGCTTCGTGTGACTGACTGTCTGTCTGTGAGTGAATCTGTGTTCTCAGTGTTGTGATGATTCTTACATTCTTACATTCTACATTCTTACAAATCTGCTTCACGGCTGTGAGCCACGTGGTCCAGAGAACCCTCCGAGTCCCTGAGACTCCTCTGGCTGACGGGCAGGACATGTATCTGAGCATCGACGGTCCATATTCTCACCTGTTTTCCTTGCCATTTTGCAGCAGTGTGTTCCTGTCGGTGCTGGATCGGTCTGTACACACGTACGTGTTCCTTCGGGTCATGGCACTGGCAGGAATGTTGTTCTGGAGAAAGAATGAAATGATCAGGATGAATGAGCTGGTGATGTGTCTTGAAAGTTGAAACAATGAAAGGAGGGCTTCTGAGGAGCAACCCGTGCACGTGGGACACGCTATGCGGGACCTTTGAAAAGCTCTACAGACAGACACTTACAGACTATTAAAGAGTTCATCTCAGGTAATCTGGCTGCTTCAGTTAATCTCACTGAGCAGCCATAATCTCCATCTCCCTGAGGGTGAATCTACAGGTCCTTCATCATGTGCATGTGTGTGTCCGTGTGCTGTAATCTGGGTAATGGGATAGAGGGTCCTCCTCCTGGGGTCTTACTGGGGTCGTGGTGACTTCCTTGCGCCGGTCGGGTATCTCGGCCTTGTTGGGGTTATGAGCCGAGCTGACCATGGGGCTGGAGGGGGTCGGGATGCTCCGAGAGCCAATGGTGCTCGTGCTCGGCTTGCGGCTTGGCAGACGCTCCTCCTTAAGCCCCGCCGCTTCGCCTACACCACTAGGACTCCGCTTGGGGTGCGTGGACACTGGAACTGCTGGGCCACCTGAGGGACAGAAAAGACCTCAGTGAGGAAGACTCCCCTCACTCTTCATCACGTCTCAATGAATGACCCTAATCACAAAGCGGTGCTTACAGAAGTCAGAGTGCCGTCTCTGGCGGTGGTAGGTGGAGGCGCTGCGCTGAGGCTTGTGGGCAGAGGAGGAAGAGGATGGTGCAGCAGAGGAGGAGGGGGTGGTGTGTTTGCTGGTACCGTTGGTGATGGTGCTGGGTCGGACTCGAGCTAGACTCAGACTGCTGGCCGTGCGAGACTCACTGACATCCGTCTGAGAGACAGACACAGACAGGTACTAAACAACTGGTGGTTAGTAAGGTTTTGAAAGCGTCTGAGGTGTGTACCAACCCAGAGTTACTAAGAACAGCAAGGTGCCCTTGTCCCCCTCCCTGCAGTGCTACGTATCAAGGCACATTGCTTTTGTGCAGTTGAACCCAAACATTTACAAGAAGCCTCGACACTCACGTCGTTCTTGCGTCCCAGCAGCAGGTATGTGGCCGTGACCTCATTGTATTTCTGGGTAGACAGCGAGTCTCTGATCTCCTCTCTGGCGAAGCCCATCCCTACCATCACATCTGAACGAGAGACATGACGTTACAAACATTTAATTTCACAAGCTCTACAAAAAGTCAAACAAGCATTCTCACACAGGCTAACCTTTGGGTACATTAGGAACGTTCCCAGTGCCCTGATGAGTGTGAACCTGCCGTTTGATTCATAATCAGAACCTGAATTCAACACCAGCTCAAAGTCTAGTTCCATTTAAACGCGTTTGGAGCGCCATGGCAGTGACTTGCTCGTTACAGCAGCTCCTGCCGGGCTCTTCTATGTATGTCCCCTTCGTGGATGTAACACTGAACATTAAGACAAATACAAAAAAAGATCTTATCTTACGTTTTATGTCACTAAATTATTATTGAAACTTTGGTTGATGCAACATTCCAGATCTCAGGCATAAGCTCTTCCACTGATAACTTTGCAACCACGAAAACAGAATAAAACAATGAAAAGACCTCCAGAAGCGTCAGGGAGCCAGCCGGTCCCAGCGTCTCACTGATCAGTGAACCATGTTCGTCAATGATGAGGGTGAACAAAGGTGTGTTTCTCACCGATGCGGCTGGTGTTGTTCAGGTCCTCCTCAGGCTCTGTGTGGGGCACTAGATCCTCGCCTTCAAAGCCGATATTAATCCACTTGTCTTTCATTATTTGCTGGTGAGGAAAGAGAGGCGCAGTAGTTAGACTCTGATGTGTCAAAGTGAACATGCGGTATGAATGTCTTTTCCTCACATCCAGCGAGCAGCGCTTGGAAGGGTTGAGGACCAGGAAGCGGCGCAGGATTCCCTCGCAGTCTGTCGACATGTAGAAGGGCACGCGATATTTCCCCCTCAGAACACGCTCCCGCAGTTCCTGAACGCAACACACATTGAACCCAATGAATACAGAGACACTGAGTGAATGGAACATCAGGACTAGGCAATGTGTGTGTGTGTGTTTGTCTGCGATGATGCTCAATCTAGAATTAACGGTGGCCTGAGCCTTTTTGAAACTCTGGAGGGTCGTTTCAAACATATTCCATCAAACAAATCTAATTAAAGCCTAAAGGAATGTTTGAAATGTTCAAATTGGACAGCCTGATATCATTAACCTTCCATCAGAATAACAACTGTATTATTATGTTATCAGAATTAGAACACATGTATTCTTCCGACGAGGGGACATTTACATTGTTACAGCAAGTAAAGAGCCAGATAGTTTCATGTCAATTAGGAAGCATGCAACAAATATGAAAGATAAAAAATAGAAATTAATCAATTTAAAATTAAGAAAAAAAACACCCAATGCCATTAACAGTACTTAAAACAACAAGTGTAGCATGTGTTGAGTTTGGATACAGCAGCCAGGTGATGGTGTTACAGGTGGAAGTATATATTTCAGTTATTTACAGATGTATTACAGAAGTTGAATTGTCTGACGAAGGGACAGCAGCCAGGAATAATAACAATAATAGTAATTATGAAGTGATGAAGACATGTATGTGTATCCCAACACGACACAATCTAAAATAATCTGCTTTGAGCTCAGTCTCTTTAAATAAAGTATATCTTGCTCCCACACAGCCTCCGTGTCACCCACCTTGAGGTTCTGTCCGTCAAACGGCAAGGACCCGCTGACCAGTGTGTACAGGATGACCCCCAGGCTCCAGATGTCCACCTCTGGACCGTCGTACTTCTTCCCCTGGAAGAGCTCCGGGGCGGCGTAAGGCGGGGAGCCGCAGAAGGTGTCCAGTTTACTGCCTGCAGTGAACTCATTACTGAAGCCAAAGTCGGCTATTTTGATGTTGGAGTCGGCGTCTAGTAGCAAGTTCTCCGCCTGCACCAAACAACATATAGACACTTAATATACAGAAAACTAGACAGGACAACTGTAATCAAGTACTAGTGGATCAGTCTCTGGTGGCTGGCATGCACATATAAAGAAATGAAGCTCAGCGTAAGTTCAACCAGGAAGACCGTCTTTACTCATTCATTTACTATTTCCATGTTACTACTCTCTCTCCTCTCAATAAGTGATCGGGGTCCCTCCCCAGCTTAACCAATCGCTTCGCTCTATTCTCACAAGCCTATCATAGCGCTCTGCGAAACCTTTTAAATCTGCTCTCCCCCCGCTGTCATTTCAGGTGACTCGACGCAGCCCCCCCCCCCCCTTTTCACCTCCTGTCCCTCTGAATCCAGGGTCAAGCTAAGCCCCTCCCCTTCAGACCGAACCCAACTATCCATTCACCACCACCAGGGTCAAGCTAAGCCCCTCCCCTTCAGACCGAACCCAACTATCCATTCACCACCACCAGGGTCAAGACCCCAGGGGGTTTCATCTGATCGGTTCTCCCCTCCCGAATGACAGTCCTGCACAACGGGGCCTAATCGCCAAAACTCCATTACATTCATTTGTGTATTCCTGGCAATAAATATGTGTTCTTTCATCAGAACCGTCTCTCCTGATTGAACTGGTAGTAGTAGTTTGAACATTATGTCGATAACATCTAGCTGTAGTGTTATGGATATCAGCTTTAAAGCAAATGACTGTGACTTCCTGTTTCAGTAATAATAATAATAATAATAATAATAATAATAATAACACATTGGATTTGTAATTGGATTTGGATTTGTGACTTCCTGTTTCAGTAATAATAATAATAATAATAATAACACATTGGATTTGCTAACAGCAATCCCAAGGTGCTACAGGAGGCATCCTACAAACAAACAAAAGTGCAAATGTAATATACAGTCTGTTAGATAAGTGTTAATGAGTTGACGAACGTTCACCTTCAAGTCTCTGTGAACAATGTTCTTCCGGTGACAGTAGTGCACCGCAGACACAATCTGAGGAGAGATAAGAGAGGGAGAGAATAATAACAAGACAAATGAGAGAAGGTCATTAATATTGCACTCAAGTAGCTCAGATTTCATCTCAATCAGATTTGTGTTACAGCAAAAAATGGCAAATAAGACAAATAAGTACACATCCATGGCTAAAGAGTTAGGAGCAGCAATTTAAAGAACTGTGACATTGGTAATATTCAAGTTGTTGAGATATTGTATAAATGTTGGGACATATATAACAATGTGTATCTTTCACATAAAGGTTATTATTGCAAGGAAAGTGAACATACTGGGTACTGCAGGTTAAACCATTTGTGCAATATTTCAAAACCCATTGGAGAACTCCCACCGCTTTGCGTCAAGGGCGCCCTCGTGATGCTCCCTGCTGGGTTGGCCAGCAACAAGCGGACAGACCTATAGACAGGAAGAACCATGTTTTACAGACCTGTCTGAACTTGGCTCTGGCCTCCTTCTCCTTCATTCTGCCGTGAGCCACGAGGTAGTCGAACACTTCGCCTGAAAGGGGGCGGGAAAAAAGTTAGACTGTCCATCAGGCAAGCATGTATTAACATATTCCACGACTAGACTAAAGAGCAGAGAGGTCCACCGACTGCGTTGTCTTTATTAACAGTGTTGGTGTACCTTCCATCTTAATAAATCAATGTATATCTTGGTGGCGACACCCCTGCCCACTGCCCATAGTAACACATGTTAAGCACCAACACTTGCAGAAGATGGATGTAAACGTAGGTTTCTCCCCTCAGTGTGTATTTATATAGATCAGGTGTATAAGTTCTCCAACACTCTGGTGTGTATCAGTTTGGAGTGAGGCATGTGTCCAGATAAAAACATGTTATTGCAATCTCATAGAGAGGTGATAACGGTCCCGGGGAAACTGGTCAAGGCGTACTGTATGTGGAAACACCTCGTGCTATTTTCTGGGACATGACACATCAACAGAAAGTACTGACACTCCCAAACGGCTCAACAGTCTTGGTTGACTTCAATCCTATTTCCGGTCTCCATATAGATGTGCGTTGTGCACAGGTATGCACTTGATCCTAAATATCCTTACGAAGAACACCGGGCTGGGTCTGGGTTTAACAGAGCAGCATTTTGAGCTGACTCCTTATTAGGTATTGGAAGAAAGAGATCACGCAACATAAAGAGAGAGCAGTGGAGAGAGATTAGGGGGGGAAGAAAGACAAATAATGAAGATACGAAAATAGAGTAATGCATGGGAGAGTGGAACAGTGTTGAAGAACAAGAGGAAGACAAAGAGAAAGAGACAAGAGAGGGGGGGGAACTCACCTCCGCTAGCGTACTCCATAATCAGGTAAAGAGTCTTCTCCGTCTCAATCACCTCAAACAGCTTCACTGTAACACACCGAGGAGGAGGAGGAGGAGGAGGAGGAGGAGGAGGAGTTAGAAGGCCAGCATGGAAACACACGCAGACAACCCTCTGCAGCGGAACTCACCTATGTTGGGATGGTTCAGAGTCTTCATGATGCGTACCTCTCGGAACAGCTGGAAAACACAAGGAGACATGAAGTTAGACTCGTGTGAGCTTCATGACATGCTGTTCTAGAACAAAATGGCTGGAACCAGAACACTTGTATTAATACTGAATCTCCTGCTGTTACACATTAGGGTTAGGCTTTTTCAATCATTCCACACGAGGCGGTTAACCACACACATAGCAGTCTTTTTTTGTAAAAATCAATATACGTACACAAAAGGAGATATGAAAAGTTGACTTCATTAACATGACTATAATAGGTTATTTGAAATCAATAATATGAAGTTTAAATAAAAAAGGTTCAACTTAATATTATTGCTTTCAACTAACCTAAAACAGCTATGTGTAATCTGTTGACAAAATATGAATTTATGAAATGAAAACTTTGAGACGCAATGAACACGACTAAGTCAAAACACTTTGAAACATCGAATTGTCTGACGCAGTCCATTTGAAAAGAAGGAGCCTTTCTTCTCCTTGACCTGAGTTTTGGGAAAGCCTTCTCCTTCTCCCTCGGATTCCTCTTCCATGTATTCATCCAATGCATTGTTCTTCAGTTCCTTCATACGATCCACAGCTGGTGTGTACACCCCCCACTCATCTCTCCGACCACCTCTAGACCCAGGCCACCCAAGGGAGTCTCAATAGTGCAGGGCCGACAGCGTGGCCTCCTCCCCTGGGTGTGCCCCCCCCATCCATCACTGCTTCAGACTGCTGCCTGACGCCCTCTCCCTCTCTGTCCAATCAAAGTATCCTCTCTGACGCCCTCTCCCTCTCTGTCCAATCAAAGTATCCTCTCTGACGCCCTCTCCCTCTCTGTCCAATCAAAGTATCCTTTCTGACGCCCTCTCCCTCTCTGTCCAATCAAAGTATCCTTTCTGACGCCCTCTCCCTCTCTGTCCAATCAAAGTATCCTTTCTGACGCCCTCTCCCTCTCTGTCCAATCAAAGTATCCTCTCTGATGCCCTCTCCCTCTCTGTCCAATCAAAGTATCCTTTCTGACGCCCTCTCCCTCTCTGTCCAATCAAAGTATCCTTTCTGACGCCCTCTCCCTCTCTGTCCAATCAAAGTATCCTCTCTGACGCCCTCTCCCTCTCTGTCCAATCAAAGTATCCTTTGTAAAAGCACCAGGAAGATGCAGCGATGCTGATGTACACATAAAGGATGTTTCCTTCTAACTCCAGATTGAATTACAATTAATTGAACCGCAATTTCACCACAGTCATGTTGAAAATCTGGAATACCAGGTGAAAGTTAATGACCATTGGATTTTAAACTATCATACAGAGTAATCATGTTTAATGAATGAACCATGAACCTCTAATACACATAAGGGTCTGCAAACAGCCTGTGTGAGTGTTTACCACATCCACAAGCCTTTCATCCATCACGGCTTGTGCTGGTTATTAGTGCTACAGTGAGACATTCTGACGCTGAGTGTGTGTGTGTGTGTGTGTGCGTGCGTGCGTGTGTGTGTGCGTGTGGGTGTGGGTGTGTGTGTGTGTAGGACAAAGCTAAAGAGTGTCAGGACTATTTCTGTATTAGCAGTAATATAACATTAAAAAGAAACAACACCTTGCTTGCTGAAGCAGTGCATGTTTTTGAATGTTCATCGTACTAATCCAGGTAGGGGGGACTAAGTGCTAACATACTGTACGCCGTGCTTACTGTTCCTACTGGAATGAATTAGTGTGTGTGTGTGTGTGTGTGTGTGTGTGTGTGTGTGTGTCATAGATATGTTGAAGTGCAAATATATATACTACACATGTAGACAAGATGTGCATTACTCAAATAGGACACAGGTGTTTGGGCACATAACTGGATATGCACGTAACCACACGTGATCACAAATGTGCGCGCACACACACACGCAACTACTTCAGACACTAACAACATTTTAAAAGTACCTGCGGAAAATAATTGAGAGACTGATCCAGAATGAAAATAATCATTAGTTTCAGTCATACACTGATTTATATGTAATCCAATAAAAAAAGGCAAACATGCGCAGGCAGCGATTAGGCATCGCTTTAAACCAACGAAGTGAATTCATAAAGAAAAGACTAATGTTGTTTTGGAGAATCAGAGAATAATTCTCCACATTAGTTTATTCTCCTCCGTCAGTTCTTCTACACAGTGCTATTACAACACACACACACACACACACACACACACACACACACACACACACACACACACACACACACACACACACACACACACACACACACACACACACGTTCTCACTCCCATCCCGTCATATATTGACGGACGGTATTACGTACAGGGTACCCCTTGACCGTCAGGCTTCTACGGGCATGGCGTCCCATAGATAGACCTTCATAGACCACGTGATCAACAACGATGGCCGACCTTCGTTTTATTCGCGGTGGAAAATGCCTATTTTAAGGTTCATTTGGCCATTAAAATGCGTTTTGATGTCATTTTATGCGAGTAATGAGTCTTTATTTCTGATTATCTGTGCAGTACATGTACATGATGTTTAGTTTGCTAGTTATGACGAAGATTACTTCATGAATGCTAACGTTTTTTTTGGTGGAAATGTGTTTTTCACAGCAGAGTCACCCTCTGTACCTGGACTTATTGGGAAAATCTAAAGGCAAGAACATCCCAAATATTCATGTAGGTCTTTATTGTAGACCTTTAGTGTTGCCGTCTGTGAGGAAAATACATGGGGCTCAGAGCCTCGTATTTTTTAAATCTTTTTTTCCTTCTAATTTGTTATTCTTTTCAAAATAACACACTGTTATTTACTCACCAATAACACACAATTATCCTTGCTTTTATTTATTGCTTTAATTCCATAATCTCGGTCTTTTTTGGCGTCCGTCAGGAACTGAATTTCAAAATAAAAATAACCGGAAACAGACGTATGCCTATAAGGGACATTTCGAGCATCATTGCGATTGTCAACATTTTTGAGTTTAGGATTGCTGTTTGAAATGGAACGAAACCACGCCAGACTATCCAAAACTGGAATCGAACGCCCCCCTAGAACTACACACTACACTATTGTGTTTCGCAAAATGTTCTATGGGACGTCTCTACTGAACGTTTTCGTTTTCCCCACAATTAGAAGTTGCCAGTATTAAACACATTGGTGTTATCAAATGTAAAACATATAATTAATAAATGGGTAAAAATCGCAGTCCATAATGCGCAGCATTAATATATAGCATTAATATATACCCACACGACAGCTCATTGATACTTTGTAATTCTACTCCACTACAATTCAGAGGTTAACCTGATATTTTTACTCCACTACACTTATTTGAGTTACTTTGCAGATTCTGATGAATGATGTGAAATATAAACAACCCTTAAATCAGACTTTAGTTACACCTGAGTAAAATTCAGGTACGGTGATTGTCAAGTGCCAACAATCAGGAGAGATATTTGATAGTTGGTGCTTGAGAAGACTAAACATGTATCTGCAATTGACATGAATGGAAACGAGTAATAAAGTATATTCATTACTCGTTATTCTCTACTAATAGTTAATTAAAGATTGTATATTATGGCTATTTTGCACATCCCTTTCAAGATTTTAAAGGTGTATTGACATATCATATACACAACTACGGTGTGTCACAGGTTCCTCAACAGTGCATTACAAGACATCTATCAATATGTGTGTACCACCACCATTAAACTGTCATATTCTGCACATTTCTTATTCTATCTACATACATAAGAGTATAATCCATATGTATAATATCAGTTAAAATAAGTGCTTCAACATAGTTAACATTGCAGGAAAGCAAGACCTTAATCTGTTATTTAATGTTTAAATAAAGGTTAATTCGTTTTTCTGTTTTGCACCTCCTCCTATTAATATCTTTGTACATCCTGCACTAAACTGTTTTATTGAAGAGATCACTTATAGTATCTTCTTGATTTTTTATATTCTATATTTCTATCACAGACCTTCTACTTTCCCCCTATGAAAGTATATGTACTCTTAATATTTTTTTAATCAAATATAACATAAAAACAATAATTCAATAACGTGCTTTAACCACTAGGCACACAAGGTACACACAGACACTTGTATGTACAACATCAGAAGATGTGTAGTTTTATTCATGCTTTCACATAATTTTACAGCATATTGCTATACTATTTCAGACTCAGTATTTACATTCAAAATTCAATCCAATTCAAATCAGTAATATCTTTAAAAACTACAAGTCCTTTTCTATCAGCTGTGCACCGTTATAGTGTAAATATAACCTATCTATGAATTATATCAAATGTAAAAGTCAGCCGAATTAGTGTTGATACTGCAAGGAGACGTATTGTGTGAAGAGAAATTGAGAAGTTTTGTAATTGTTGATATATTTATGATCCACGTCAAGTATTCAGTTTCAGCGGCATTTCTTCAGTTTCCCCAAAGGTCTTCTAATCAGGGCGCTATAAATAAAGAACTACGGCAGATCTGTAATATTTAATGCAGCCGAACCGTGTATTACAATGCCGTTATGTGATGACTTTCAAAGAGAAAAGCAAGAGCACTCGGAATTAAGTATTATTTTATTCTTTTAAAATGTTTTCCGGATTTCATATAATATAAACACCAAATCTCAGCATGCATTGCGGCTAACACATCCAATCAGCGTAGCTGAGAATCTTGGGTAATCGCTCGAAATGCCTACGTCTGTTTCCGGTTATTTTTATTTTGAAATTCAGTTCCTGACGAACGCCAAAAAAGACCGAGATTATGGAATTAAAGCAATAAATAAAAGCAAGGATAATTGTGTGTTATTGGTGAGTAAATAACAGTGTGTTATTTTGAAAAGAATAACAAATTAGAAGGAAAAAAAGATTTAAAAAATACGAGGCTCTGAGCCCCATGTATTTTCCTCACAGACGGCAACACTAAAGGTCTACAATAAAGACCTACATGAATATTTGGGATGTTCTTGCCTTTAGATTCTCCCAATAAGTCCAAGTACAGAGGGTGACTCTGCTGTGAAAAACACATTTCCACCTAAAACACGTTAGCATTCATGAAGTAAGTCATAACTAGCAAACTAAACATCATGTACATGTACTGCACAAATAATCAGAAATAAAAACTCATTACTCGCATAAAATGACATCAAAACGCATTTTAATGGCCAAATGAACCTTAAAATAGGCATTTTGAAGGTCTATGGGACGCCCTGCCCGTAGAAGCCTGACGGGCAAGGGGTCCGCTGTACGTAATATAGCGACGGGGAGGGGCCCTGACCGTCCGTCAATATGTGACGGGATGGGAGTGAGAACGTGTTGCACACACACACACGCACACGCACACTCACACCACACACACACACACACACACACACACACACACACACACACACACACACACACACACACACACACACACACACACACACACACACACACAGGGAGTGTGTAATTGAACTAAGTGCATCAGCTGTTCATCTGAGCTTTAAGAGGAGTTATCGGCTAAGCCCCCCCCCCTCACCTCTCTCCTCTACACCCATTTACCTCTGTCTTCCTCTCACTCTCTCCCCCACTCTCTTATACTCCTTTTCTACCCCCTTTTTGCTGCATACATTCTCCACTCACAGTAATGCAATCTGTGACCTATGCTGTTTGGGATTCAATTCAATTCAAAACCTGTATTGATCCAGGTAAAATCCCATTGAGATCAATGATCTCTTTTGAAAGGGAGACCTGCGGTGACCTGGGATGTTAGATACAGGAAGAATACAAACATGTGTGTCTGATATATGGCTGAACAGAGACGAAGGAAGCACAAAGCTCAGCAGCTGGCCAGGAAATGAAGTGCTGAGTCACGGGTATTGATTGAGCAGTGCAATCAATCCCGGTGTTGTGCTGCGTCGCAGACATGTCCTTTCTCATCACACTTGGTAAATAAAGAACTCTTGGTTAGAGCAAACATGTCTGACGCTGACATTTGTCCAGAGATCCAACAGAATAACTCCACTGTCCTGGCTTTTTATGTTCACCCTCTCTTCCTGGTTATTATCTCCCATGGCGATGCGTCACTGTTGCCATGCCAACCCAGGTATTAATCCCTGAGCCTGAGCTTCCCAGGGAGTTGTGGGAAGTCATGGAACGCTAAGCACATGGAGGAGAAGTGCTCACACAGCTGCTGCCGTGCCGACGCCTTACATCACAGAAGGTGCTGATCATGTTTTATTCAGAATTTAAAAAACGTAAATGCCTCCAAAGTTATCGTGACAAAACACAAATATATACAATATGTTCCAAAAAGCCTGGAGTTATTCATCAGCTGTCAGACATCTTTTAATCAGAGCTCTCACTGCTTTTTTCCAGGATTTACACAAAGCAACCTAATGACCGAGTGTTCGCCTCTTCCGTCTCCTTGTCCAATAAGGGCAGTGCTGCACGGTTTGATTCATGTGTCTGGTCTGTCCACCTTTGACCCATTTATCCAGATTGTGCATCTATATTTCTCTCCCTTTGTTTTGCACACAAGTACGTTCACACAAACACACAAAGATGTGCTATGTTGCAACGTGGACATTGAGAAATGGGGAATTGATAATTGTCTAGCTGACATATTTAAATAGCTAGCCTTGTTGCATCTCCACTGCACGACACAGTCTAAGTCACAGCTCTCCACTCTGTACTCTACACAGTGTGACACTTCCTCTTATCAGCCGCAGCCAATCATGAGACCAGAGACATTCAGAGGAAGAAGTGGGCAGAGAGACAAAGAACGACACACAGGCCTCTCTCCACTCCCACGTCAGAGAACTCTTGTGAATAACCCTCTGTCTGTCTGTCTGTCTGTCTGTCTGTCTGTCTGTCTGTCTGTCTGTCTGTCTGTCTGTCTGCCTGTCTGCCTGTCTGTGTGTGTGTGTGTGTGTGTGTGTGTGTGTGTGTGTGTGTGTGTGTGTGTGTGTGTGTGTGTGTGTGTGTGTGTGTGTGTGTGTGTGTGTGTGTGTGTGTGTGTGTCTGAATGAGACGGTCCATTACTGACTGCTGTTGAAATGAAACAGTATATAGCAGCCAGGGTTGCAACTAAATATTAGCACATTTGTTGCATGAAACATGACTTTCACAATTAAACCATTATCAAATAGTAGTTGCAGAGGCTTTGTGCTGACGTTATGCCAGAGCTGGTGCACCTCCACAAAAAGACTACACCTCGAGCACAAAGAAGTCTGCTCAGTTTGGACTGCACGTGTTTCACTGATGGAGGAAATATACAAAACATCAAATCAGTCATAAAGATCGATCATAGACAGCCAGTTCCTTTGCATTTCATTACCACAAAATGAATGAAAGAATCTAAAAAAAGATACATTTGGCTATTTATAAATGCATAGCAGTTGTATCCTTTTCAGTAAACCTTAACACAGTCATTCTTTATCACATAAAACAAAAGGTTGTGAACATGATGCTGAATGAGAGGATTGGTGAGAGCCAACATTCAACTATACATATTTTCCTTCGCCAGATTATTTCATTTCTACGGAAGAGGATTAGGGCCACATGAATATTTTTTTTGGGAGGATTTAAAAAAAAAAAAAAAAAAATTTGTTCTGGTAAAAAAGTCAGAATTCTGACTTTAATCTAAGAATTCTGACTTTAATCTCAGAATTCTGACTTTTTTCTCAGAATTCTGACTTTAATCTCAGAATTCTGACTTTTTTCTCAGAACAAAAAAAATAAAAATTCTTTGGGAGAAAAAAGTCAGAAATACCGGTAACTGTAGAACCAGCTTCAGTGAGAGATTTACACATTGCAGTAGGCAATTCCGCACAAGGATGACCGGAAAATTACAGCCCTTTTGCTTTGCTTTTTTTTTTTAATTATTGGTTGATCCACAAGATGTGAAATATAGAAACGGAACAAATATCTGCCTGTAATGTGCCAGTGCAATAACAATTATTAAAGTATCCAAAAATAAAAGATAGGTTTTTTTTAAAATCCTCCCAAAAAAAATATTCATGTGGCCCTAATCCTCTTCCGTACATTTCAATCTTTATTTCCAACAGATAAAAAAAATAACAAATAAGAAATGTGAAAAACAGAATACCGTATTGTTAAAATACAGTATTTATCCACATTCATGATAATATTTATATATTCAACAAAAAAAGTCTTCATATTAATAATAATCATAAATCATATGTGTCCGAAAGGGAGCAAATGCTTATTGATTCCCACCCCTTACTTGATCAATGATTGTCCTTTAAATCATTATGCAAGTTATTCCTACTTACATTTACACAATCATTTCTCATCTTCAATCACCTCTCTCTCTTCATTCTCATAGTTTTCCAAAAAAGTGTTTCTGTACATCCTTTTAAACTGAATTATGTGTGTGCTTTGTTTTAACTCCTGCTCCAAACCATTCCATAACATCACCCCACATTACAAAATGATTAAAGTTGAAGTAACCCAAGCAGCACATTTGTATAGAATCATTCTCCAAGTCTGTTTGAGAAAGTTAAACAGAACTATTTCTCACAGACATTTCAGATAATCAAGGGCCTGAGGAAGACTAGCCCATGCTGATGCCTCTCTCCCCCTCCAGCAGGGGGAGGACAACACTGAGCGGGGTCCGGCAGCATGTTTCAGGCCCTAATGAGAAACATTACTCAAGCATTCTGCTGTCGCTGGGGAACATGTGAATAGACTTTTGCCCCCGACTCTCCCTTTGTAGCCTGTTGCTGGGAGAGCTGCCCTTCTACATGATCCCAACAGAATGCACACGTAAAGAGTACCGCTCCCCCTAATACTCCCTTCCCTTAGTGTGCAGCAGCAACTGCAGCTCCAGGCCCATCAATGAGAGGATCGGAATCATTCATGCAGAGTAGCTGGAGTTTAACTCGGGCCTCATATAGCTGGCTGGCTGTTTGACCCAGATCCTAAGAAGCCTGACTCAGCTTTGGGAGACAGGGAGCATCACATGCAGCTGTGTAAGAGGTTGGCTGTACAGTAAGGAGAGGGAGGGGGATACAGAGAGGGAAAGACCCAGGCAGACCGTCTACTCTTCTGTTGCTTTGAAGACAAGCCGGTGGGAAACCTTCTGCTCTCCCTCTGTCTGCCCTCTTGTCCCTTTATTGTCTAATTATTCCCTTTACGCTCTGGCACAATAACAACAATGACTATAGCAGCAGCAATATGATTATGCACAGACACCCACACAGACACCCACACAGACACACACACCCACACAGACACAACATGCTGCGCACAATGGCAATGCAGAGAATGGCATTACACATGCACACAAAGGCAGAGCAGAGAGCGTGTCGGGCTGCCCGTTTATCGGCCTGTTATCGTACACGTAGACACACACACACACACACACACACACACACACACACACACACACACACACACACACACACACACACACACACACACACACACACACACACACACACACACACACACACACACACACACACACACACACACACACACACACACACACACTATTCTGTATCTTGTCTTTCTCAGGGTCCCTACTCCTGTCTGTGCCAAGGCCTCAATAACACCCCCCCCCCCCCCCCCCCCCCAGCGCAACCAGGCCCGCCTTTTGTTCGCCTGTCTGGAATTCAGCTCCTGGCTGAGGGGACCTGGGCGAGGGACAAAACACACTGCAATGCATTAGATGGTGTCCGTGCCACACACACACACACACACACACACACACACACACACACACACACACACACACACACACACACACACACACACACACACACACACACACACACACACACACACACACACACACACACACACACACACACACACACACACACACACACACACACACACACACACACACACACACACACACACACACACAGCCTTTGATGGGGCCCTGCAGCCTGGCAGATTATCAACACGCTGCAGGGAAGAGAGCATTTAAAGCACACTTGGTCCTATATTACTTTTATAAAGTGTTAACATATGAAACAGGACAACAGCATACTTACAAGAGCTTGGAGTAGGATTCAGCAGAAACCCTGTTCTCTGTTTCACGCACTCACACATCTCTTTAACTCTTTGCTGTGTTCAGGTGTAAGCAGGATAGTCAGGATTTCCAACTCTGCTTCTAAAACACCTTTACAAAGGTGTTTATACTCTTCTCTCATAAGACCAACACCCCAGGCCGATGTAACAGGAACAAGCCGTTTACAGAGTGCAGCTGGAAGCCTTGGCAGACACTAGTTGTTTTATCAACTCCAGCTACACTGATAGATATTCAATGTAGAAGACGATAATCCCGCATAGGTGCGGTTTGAATGCATTTGCAGCCGACACATTAAATAACCAGTGGAATATGTTGCAGTCACACTCGTGTCTTGGTGATGATGACTCATTTTCTCTTGCCTGGTCTGGCACTTCGGTGAAATAAGGACGAACAGAGGCAGAACTGGTTGTTCTCTTATGGCGCATTTCCACTGCAGGGCCTCGCGCGGCTTAGTACGGTATAGGTAGGCCTACTGTGACTCAGGCCAGGCTCACTTTAATGCTGCGTTTCCATTACAGTTTAGTAGCTGGGGTAGTAACTATAGTAACGCAGTGTAGGTGGAGCCGTGACGTCATCTTCAATGCAAATTTGCGAAACACAAAACCAACATCAGCCGTTAGCTGTTAGCACTCAGAGCTCACAGCTCCTCACATCTGTTCAGAAACTAGACAAAAGTTAAGTACAAACCACAGACTGCCTGTGTCATGGCGAATACAGTCGCTGGTTTATTTATGTCTGTAGGCCGTTGTTGTGAGTGTGGACGGTCGGAGCATATATAACGTTAGCTTAGCTGATCTCCATTCAGAAAACACGCATTTTAAGAGGCTTTTCGCCTGCCGTCTGTCTGCAGACTTGTCAAAGCATTAATTCATGGTTTTTACTAACCGGTATCAGTATGTTGTTACGTCGGCATCATTTAGAAACGTGTTTTACAATTAAATCACGGTCAAATATGTTCATCTTGTTGTAGTTGTAGCCCCCTTGCCAGCGATTCTCTCTGACCAATCAGCAGTCGAGAGTGTTTACGTCACTAGTTTAGCATATTCAGCCCGGTTGTTGGCCCGCTAAGAACCTCGATTTTGGAGGGCCAGAAAAAGGTGAAAAAGTAGCCCTGAGCCGGAACTAGCCCTAGTGGAAAAGCAAAAGAAAACGGGTCGGGTTTGGCACGGCACGCTTAAACCGTGCTACGCGCTGCAGTGGAAATGTGCCATTACACACTTTTAAAAAACACTAATAAAAGCTAACAGTCCCTACAATACATCCCTGACTTCCTTTCAGGAGAAAGTGTAGTGCTACAGACGCTAGAGGTACAGCTGTGATTACAGTAGAGTCACTACTGCTACACAACCCCCGGGGACGAAGCAGAGAGACGTGGGACACATGTGGAGTGAAGAGGACAAAATAGAGGGTTGATAAAGAGAAAATAAAAATTGTGAGGAGAAGAGAGAGGGAGCGATGGAGAGAGGTGGGCTAAAGCTACAATACAGGGAAGAAGTCTACAGACTATAGACTGAGTGTGGAGAGGAGAAAGAAAGATACAGGAGGAGGAAGATTATAGGCCCATCATTAAAGCTAACAGCATTAGCTACTGTGTGCTTTCATTTCAAGCAAACTAAATATATATTGAACACTAATGCATATCTGCCGATGAAAACACAAGTCTGACTAATGCTGGACAAACACACCTTAACGTTAGCTTATGATGCACTTGTTCATGCTTTTCATCCAAAGACACATTAGTTCATGTTTATTACGAGAGATCGGGATTGGAAGTTTTTTTCTGACATCATATTTCAAAAACTCCAGCCTCTCAGAGAACCCAGAGATCCAATATGTACATGTTGTTTATAAAAGCATCTCAGCTCAATGTAATGCAATATACACGTAACTGTAAAGAGGAGGTTCAAATGTCTCTACTGTGTTTTCAACTATTTTTCTTTTGTATTTACTTTTTAATATTTACTTGCACTATATTTTTCTGTATTTCTGTATTATTGGGTTGCACTGTTGGAGAAGCCGGTGACCTAAGATGTTCATCGACATACCTACTCTGGAGCTATGTCCGTATGACACATAAAGAACCTTGAACCTTGACATGTCTCCATGCTTTAAGGTTCAAACAGCTCTTTATTCTTCTCATGCTGCAGCACCTCTTTTCACCCTCTGTCTGAAACCAGAGCACAGTCTGCTCTGATTGGTTAGCTGGCCGGCTCTGTTGTGATTGGTCAACTGCATAAAGATCACCTACAATGCATTGGAGCCCTATCCAATAGAAGCGTTACAAAGTGATGTCATGCTGTCCAGAGGAACTCCCAGTGGAGGGAACAGGGATGGCTTACAGCACACACACCTATAGAACACACGACAGGAGAGGGACCGCCCCAACAAGCAGAATAGGGGCGCTTTAAGTGAAGACATATATTTTATTCAAGCTTTTATAAATCAGCTTTCAAAAATAAATTGGCAACTATGTTGATGAATGATGAATTGTTTAAATTAAAATTAAGCAAAATGGCCAAATTGGGTTGTTAAAGTTAAAGTTAAAGTTGTTAAACAATCTGTTCTGCACGGCAGATATTTTAAAACATATTTTCCGTGGGCTTTGTGATGGGCCATTTAAAGAAGTACCTGCAGGTCACTCAGAACTTCACATACTAAAAACATTTACATGCAATTGAATAACTTGTTGTGTAAAAAGGCTGACGAGCGAGAATATTCACTAAACATGTATGCACTAAAGGATGAATTGAGTAATTGAGAAAACAATAGCTGAATTGGCCTAATTTTCAAATGTTTTGAGCAAGTAAAGCAATGAAAAGAGACGGTGAGAGAGCGGTGCTGTGACAGAGAGACAAAGAGACACCAAGCTGTCAGGTGACATTATCTCCAATACTGCTGACAGGACAGGACACACTGCGCTATGCAGCACCGGACCACTACCACTCTGCAGTTAACACACACACACACACACACACACACACACACACACACACACACACACACACACACACACACAACACACACACACACACACACACACACACACACACACACACACACACACACACACACACACACACACACACACACACACACACACACACACACACACACACACGCCCTGTTAGAACCAAGGTCTAAGCTTAAAGAGTAATTGAGAAGCAAAGTAAAACAGGAAGCAAATGATGTTCTGTAAGAAAGAAAAAAAAGGTGAATTCCAGAAAGGGTGTTTAACACAAAAAGGTGTGTGTTCCCACAGCAGAACAACCACACATACAGACATCATCCACCCCCCCGCTTCACCTCTGTTAACTCGAGTCAATAGGGGCAGATAACAGAATGCGACTCTGCAGCGAGTTGTGTTGCTGTAGATTGATACTGCAAAACAGTTCTTTATAAAAGATGAAAAAGCGTTTGTGTCACCTTGCTTAGGTGTTAATCTAGGACACAATCAGCTTGCAGCAATGCAGCCTTTTGTTAACGACCCTTTGCAATGTAGCAGGAAGCAATATCTATCCATTTCCCAAATAATCCATACGAGGCTGAAATATGTTGAAATAGAACTGCCAAAACTGAAGCTTCAGATTGGATACCATCTGTGTTTATTTTCTCACTAACACAAACAATTTAAAGGTTGCAAGATTTGTGAGGGTCCTCAAGATGTTTGTCTAGTATGCAGGTAGTGCGGGTCGGAATCAAATTGTGAACATTTTAATTTACATTTTTCTGTACACTGTTTTGTTACCTTGCACATTCTTGTGTTCAAATATATTTGCTCATCTGAAACTTCGTTAAGGATGGACTCAGACTTCTTCCAGTGTGGGAATGGAGTGAGAGCCTTTCTCCTTCATATCCTCTTAAATCAAGGTAAGAAATAGTTTTAAGAGAAGAAATGATGTCCATGCAGTTTCCAGTTGAAACTGAATACGGGGACAGAAAATATAACAGAGAGGAGCTGTGGCTGAACAGGAACATGATAGATATACGATTACCTTTTAAAATAATCCATCAATGGTTTCCTTTGAATTAAAATTAGAAGTGGAACTCAAACTAAAAGGAATGGCACTGACCTAACAGAATGAGAGGATCTACTCTTATGTCTATCTTTACTTACATGGTGTATATATTGTTCTGTTTCCTTATGGGTTGACGTGAATGGTCAGAGGAGCAGTGTTATAAATCCTGCCAGTATCTAGCCTATGTGGACCAACTATAGCGCCAGGCCAGACACCATCAATAACCGGCGGTGTCATCGATAGAGTCGCAGCGCGGCCCGGACGGTTAGCTAACCAGCTGAGACCCATCAATAGGCTGTGTGATGCAGTATTGATTTGCTGATGCACTGGAGGGTATTTGCAGCAGTGAAGGTGACGATGAAGAAGCTCATAATCAAACAGGCCACCGTTTGGTCAGCAGAGCCACTTGTGAACAAAGAGGGACTTGTGTGAACTGTGGGAACACACACCACACACAAGGTTAACTGCCTCTGAGTGACCGAGAGCCACAATGACGGAGGCCTGGGGCAAAAGGTGGGAAAACCAACAGTAGTCGAAGGCATTAATAAATAGCCTCCACTGCGATCAGCTCATTGTTTGTAGCCATTCCTAAAGGTAAGAGTGCTAATCATTTACAGGTTTCCTAATGTTAGTATTTCTTTTATGTTCTCAGTTTACATCCTTGTCCACTGCACATTGACTGTTGATATACATTACATTTGAACGCCACAAGAAATCACAAAACAAATCTGACATTTATCTGACAAAAAATGTATCGATCAATAAAGGAAAAAAAGAATCAACAGATGAATCAATAATGGAAATTAAAGTTGGCAGCAATCCTAGAAAACCCTGGAGTATTTTTTAAATAATTGGAAACAGAGAAATGTAAGATATAATTTCCCCTAAATTAGGGTGCGTTCACACCTGCCTTGTCTAGTCCGGTTGAATCGAACCCTGGTGCATTTAGCCGCTTGGTGCGGTTCATTTGGGTCGGTGTGAACGCAGTCCGAGACCTCTGAAGTGAACCAAACAACCGGAATCTGGTCCGCTAAAGTAGGTGGTCTCGGAGCGCTTGCTTGCGAACTCTGGAGCGGTTCATTGCTGGTGTGAACGCAGTCGACACCAAAACATAGGAAGCGCAGTATTTACGTGTCACAAGAACGCGGATATCTTCAAAATCTTTAGCGAAAGAGTCTTTCAAGACATCCGCGGTTGTTAAGTTAAAGAGTGAAACAGAATTAAGTGTTGAACAGTGTCGTGTAAAGTAAAAATGCTCCGTCAACTAGGCCTACATAAAAGTAAGAACACCTGTCGTCGGTGAAACGCCCCTCCTCTGCAGAACGTCTCTCATTATATGTGTTATAATGTTTTTTAACGGACGTTGTCTGATTATAATCGTATGCGCGGGCCGCGAGCGTCTGTTGATCTCCAGACTAACAGCAGCATGAGAATAACCTGCGGAAAGTGCCGATGCTCCATGGCGGAGGCTCCGGTAGAAATTGCCGGGATTTGCGTTTTTACCCCCTTAATGTCTGACCAATGGTTGAACAGCATTTCCGAGCACATGACTTGTGTTTAAAGTTTATAGTCAGTTTGAGTTTTGCCGTGTGAACGCAAACCGAACCTTCTGAACATTGAAACAATGTAACAAACGGTGGTCTGGCGCGCACCAGAGAGCGGACCATTAGGTGTGAACGCACCTAACCTGCATTGACAACATGAAAACATGCTCATCTTCCACACAGAGCAAAGAAAAGAAAGCAGTTGAAGACAATTTAAAATAAAAGCGTATTAAACTTTATTTAAGGATGACCCCTTGAGATGAATGATCTCGTTTTCGAGGGGTCCCAAAAGTCACACCTAACATGTATTCGAAACAGCTGACACCACCCCATCATGAACATTCCACTAACAAAGCCAGATGAGGAAAACAAGGCATCGTTAACGGTTTGAAAACAGGAAGCAGGCCTGAGGCTGTTTCTCACTCAATTGTGTTTCATTAGATCGCTCTCAATGAACACATGCATCAAGCACACAAACAGCGGGCAGGCCAAGTTCAGACAGAAGGGAATCATCTCATTAGAGCCATGAGGGCAGCTCACCTCCACAGGCATACAGTGACGCACATGACCGTTTCACTTAGTTAGAGGGCTGTGTGCACTGGGGATGTACATCTCCGTCACTGGGGCCGATGCGATGCGCATCCCGATACGTTGCCACGATACGATACATTCACGATACATTTGAAACACCAGGCGATACGATTCACCCCTGGTGGCGATACAGTTCCATACGATTTGATTCAACACGATGCAAAGTAATGATACTTCAATTTGGTACGACAGAGGATTTTTGTTTTATTCCTTATATGCAGCAAATCATACATTTAAAAAACAGTGCTTTACATATTTGGTACTGCACATCCCATCATGCCGTTTATTTTTTACCTTAAAAAGCTCTCCAGAGTGCAATGTTATAACACCTCACAGTTAAACAATGTAAGGATGCATTGCCCAGGATTAACAATGTGCAAATAACAGCTACCATGGAGCAATGCCCATACAGCTGCTGCCTGATGTGCTTAACACTCATAGGCTGACTCACCAGTGAGCAGGAAGCAGTGGGTTCTATATGAACAATAAAGAATACAAATAACCTCTCACAAACAGGTATTTCATAACTGCTTACAGTGAGGAAGACATTGAGCTGTGATTGGCCGTCACAGGCTGCTGTAAACTAAACACCACTCTCTCTGACAGAACACCTCACTGAGTGATTTCACTCACAGTCTAACTTTCAGGTTTCTCTTTTCAGCCGCAGACCCCATGTCGCCTCTTTATGTGCGTCGCTAAGTTCCTCGTACTACGTGTGTACTTTAAAGCGGCTCGGCATCGTTTACAATTTGTGAAGTTGACCGTCTTCCTAGAAAAAGCCGAAGTGTTGCCAAACGTTTGATTTGTTGGTATTTTTCGGTGCGCTGTGTTTCTCTTTCTCCTCGACTTCCTTGTGTGTTGATCACTGAGACTCTCGGCCTCCGTAGCGCGAAGCAGAGATCACAGATCGTCTCTGCTGAGTGCTGATTGGATGAGAGGATACTATATGAACGAATCGTTTGTTTACCGATGCAAAGACGCTGCAATCGATGCATCGCGAGTTCAACCCACACTGTAGCCGATGTGCACTCTTTCAACCGGTGCACTCGCATCTTGAACGTGTATGCCGGTGCACCGATGTGAATCATCCCTAGTGTGCACACATGATGGTTATGTGATACTGACACAAAGTAGAACTCAATGTCTCTAGCTCATTGACATGTCTCCATCAAATGACCCATATAACTGGACAGGAAGGGGTTCTTCAAACAGAAGAGGGACAGCTGAACCTGGAAAGAGGCATCTTCCCAAGTATCAACATTTAACAAACCCTCCCCGAACTAATGCCACGTTTCTCAGCTCCTGCAGCCTTTGTGTTGTTTCACATAACAACGCAAAGGTCAAAGGTCAAAGTTCAGATTGCTATAACCCTATGCAAAACAACATGAAAAGATGCTTCTGTGATGCAACGCAACTGCAAAGAAACACACTCAGGATACAGACTGCCATTCCATGTGATGCATTCACGTACATCATGTAGTTCAAGAGGGTACATGCTTCATGGATTGCATTTATATCATGCTTTTCTAATCTTGTTGACTTTTGAAAGCCCTTTTACCACTGAAGTCAGTGTCACACAGTAGGGACAGAGTCTGTCGTACGAGATGCCCCTGCTAATCAGGAGTGTTCAACATTCACAGCCACCATTGGCTCTGCCATCAGGAGCAATGTGTGTGTTCATTCTGGCCTAAGGACACTTCGAGTTACAGCGATACCATGTGGTAAGCTGGAGGTGACAGGGATCACCAAAGACATAACGATAGGACAACAGTTATGATGTTTTATAGTAACCGTTAAGACAATATTACAAAATAATAAGCACCAAGAAGAAACAGATGGCTGAGTATACTTCTTCCTGTCTGTGATTCATCTTCACACACACACACACTGTTGCATGTCACTCACCTTCTGCAGGCTGGTTGGGTTAAGCTGGGTTTTATCGATGATCTTTATTGCAACCTGGAAGAAACAACAGATAAAGAAATGAAGACAATGTAAACAAATCTAAGATATTTAAGACTTCTCCATATTTCTAACCGTATTTCTGTTGTTTCCGTAGAAAACCCCCTCGCGTCACTCCTGCCCCTGCTTGGGGTTCATAGGGATTCCCTTTTTCATTATTTTCATCTGCTGATTATTTTCCTAATTCATCTTTTTGTCAAATACAAATCAGATAATATCGAAGGATCGAATTTGGCTTTATATTAATAATGTATCAACTTATTTGCTGATTATTTGTTGTATTACCTACTCATAGCTGCAGCCCTATTTGTATTTATCATGAACTATTTCAGTCTAAAATCTGCATGAGGCTGTCTTTGCCCTTAACAGTCTTGCAACTCCTGAATAATGCTCTCTGCCTGACATAAATCATGCATTACAATTGATATTATCTACAGTTCACAAGATGAACTCGAACAAAACAAAAGCACACAGCAGCGCTGAGCAACAGTTGAAATGACAGTGTGTTCCAGCCTGTGAAGAACACATGAGATCAAATCCACTGAACAAACAAACAAGGCTTCATAAGAGGCTTAACAACATGTGATGACCGGGTCACAGACTGCGTCAAACACCACTGTATGACCGTCTCCCGCTTTATACGGTTGGAACACAACAGCTTCCACATGATGCAGCCAGCGGCAGACACACACGGCTTCACTGAGCCCTATGGACACATTCACTCAACTAATGTAGGTCAGGTCTCTACGAGAAGAAAGACTACAGTATATTTAAACACACACAAGTAAAACCTGGCTGTGTCTCTTCAAAGACTTGGATTGTGCTGAGGCAGGATGGTTTTGGCTGGCTGTAAGGGAACACAAGGTGCTCTGACCTCTGTGGAATAGTGCTTTAAAACTCCTTCTGTGGGCTGAGTCACAGGGTACGGCTCTGTTCTGCTCCCAAAGCCTCCACTCTTTTCCTTCAGCCTCATCATTCCCAGCATGCATGACTTCATAGTTACTTGCAGTGATACGTTAGGCAGTATTCAAGCATCCCCATGTACCCCTAGGGATCACATTCCAGGATAGCTGGTATGACAGCCGGTATATGTGTCTTATGAATGTATTAACTATTGCTGCATGAACACAAATAACACAAATAGTAGCATAGCATTTAGCTGTTGACAAATCAGCACTAAATGTAACATTTCTAGGATTATGAACTCATTGATTTTATCCTATGGTCCTTCCTCTTCAGTGCTGCACGAGTTAAACCTTTCATCTCATGTTATTATTAACTCTAACTCAACAATGCAGCTTTGATAGTACTTAGTCATGTTTGACTTGCATACAGCTCGGCTCCCATACAATTGTTGGCCTTGGAGTTCTATCCATTTATATTTATGTTTTATTTTATGTTATGTTATACAATGCCTAACCCCCAGTTTCCACCAGGTCCGTCTGCGCCGTGTCACGCTGGGTCACGGCTGCGCCGCGGTTTTGTTCCGACCTCCTCTAGCGCCATAACCCACCGGACGCGTCCCAGAAGCGTTTCAGAAGCGTAGCGTCGTGCGTGCAGGCTCGCAGTTTTGTTATTGATTCGGGCATCCTGGACATTTGTACTTCTACAAGAAAGTAAGTAGGCTACGTAGTTAAATGTTTTATTTTTGTGTCTGTTTAAATTGTGTTTATTGAATGGCTCTGTACTGTACCTACAAGTATTACTTCACTTTAAAACATTAATATGTAGTTGTTACCTTCCACTCCACAAACTGCAGCGACTAAAACCAGGCCTTGTCCTTTCTGATGTTGTCCTTGTAGTAAGCATTGGTTACATCATATCAAATAGTGTGTTTTTCCACTTCCATGATGAAAACCTCGTTGTCCATTGTGCGTATCGTAGTGGAGGTGTTGTGATGAAGGAGGGGGGTCTGCTAAATTAGTATATGTGGGGGATGGGCCTGGCCCGGATGCTCACCTTTCCACTTCCTGCGAGGGGGGGCTGCCTGCCGGACCTTATGTTACGGCTGCGCCGCGGCAAAAATAGGATTCATCCTAATTTTAGAGAAGCGCTGCGCCGAGCCGCTTCTGGGACGCGTCGGAGCCGTAACGCGGCGCGTGTGGTGGAATAGCACCCATTGACTAGAGTGGCCGCGATCCTTACGACCGCCGCGGCGCAGCTGTAACGCGGCGCAGCCGTAACGCGGCGCAGCCGGACCCGGTGGAAACTGGGGGTCAGACACATTTGAAACCATTGCTTCTGGACAAAGTTGAATCACAAACCACAAACATTTGTAGGCAAAACCAGCAAGCAAGCTTGTTAACTTTAGCAACCAGACCAAAGATCATTTAAACATTATTCAACCCTTTAAACTAGTTGTGAAGAAAGTCATGTTATGCTAGGTCATCGGCATGTGTTTTATCATGGGAAAAGCCTTAGGAGTGTGCTCATGTAGTTTTCCCAACATTAAAGCAAGATTTTTAGCATATTCCACAACTTTTCAGTGACTAGAACATGTGTCGACTGTCTGCCAGCTTTTTCCAGACACCTGGGAACCTCTTCCTGGTTCTTTTCACTCACCTCTCTGCCGGTCAGGATGTGTCGTGCCAGCTTGACCTTGGCGAAGTTGCCCTTGCCGATGGTTTTGAGCAGCCGGTAGTTTCCGATGTGCGGCTGCTCATCTGAGCACAAGGCGATGGAGTTACGACATCGAGCACCAAGTGAGCGGCTCGACCAGCCGGTACCCTTCTCTGAGCGGCTGGCCGACAGGGAGGTATGCTGGAAGAGAGAGACAGAGGGACCAGTTAACCACCAGTATAACTAAACAATGTGTCCGCCATTTTGAATAAAGAGTTTTGCTTTTAGATGGCCTTTCAGATAGATGTGTTCTATTTCTACATACTAAACTGCAATTGGTTTATGACAAAAATTGAAAAACCTGGGATCCAATGGAGTGTCATCATCATGCTAAGAATGTACCAAGAGAGATGTTACCAAATAATGCTAGGTAACAACTGTCTTGGTACATTTTAAGAACCGGTATCGATAAGCATAACCAGAATCAGAATTTGAAAACGGTAAAATTCTAACTAATACCCAACCCTAGTCAGAATTGTAAGGAGCATTCAGTGTTCATGAATCACAATCTGTATTGGCATCAGCACTGGATAACACATTTGAATGAAACCCTCTCCATGACATCAAAGAGCCCAACGAACACCATGTGACCTTGACTCTAGTGGTCCTGTGGTCATGTGACTGCGGCTCGATACCACACACCATAAAGCCAGAGAAACCAGGCCACCTATGAATCTGATCTGACCCCTCAGTCTGCATTCCTCACATTCATGTGTGGCTTTGAGGTCAGCGGTGATGGACACGTGCTGCTGTGTCTGTCCAACACGAGCAGCCATCCACACACTGATCTGAAACACTCTATTCACATGACAAGTTCAAACTGCGATGGGCATTTTTCACTATTTTCTGACAATTAATAGGCCAAACAATCCAGACAACATTCGGCAGATTAATCAATAATGAAAGTTCTCTTTAGTTGCAGCACCAATATAAAGCCGTTTTTTTTTTTATTCCTGCAACCATCCACTTGACAGACACACATCCTGACAGCATCTGAACTCTTCAGGGCAAGTGAGGTCTCAGGTCTGAGGTCTTGGAGCATAAACATCAAACTCTAATCCCTCCATCTGCTGTTCTCTAAGCACCGAGCAGAAACAGAAATATCCCCTGGAAACAAACTATCTTGAACTTTTCATCTTAAGATGAGCTGACAGGAGGAACAAGGAAATAAGAAAGAACAGGACACACATCTTATATCAGGTCCCATCAGGCATCACTGCCATGGAAACAACGTCCACACGGTCACGTTGAAGCTTGCCGGTGGGCGTGTCTGGCGTGCGACCAACAACCAATCACATTAGTCTCCCGCCCCGGACTCACAAGCACACGGTTTGATTGGCTAGAGCGTGTACTGATTTGATTGGCCTTGCGCTTCCGTCGACGCTTGAAAAGTGACGGAACCACAATGCAGTTCGGCAAAGCTTGACGTCACCCTGAAGTGAATGGGAAGCGTCTCCGTTGAAGCACGCGATGGAACCGTGTGGACGTTACGTAAGACTTCAAATCAAGAGCGAAGGAAGAGGGTGTTTTACTTTCTTATTTGCTAACTTAAGTTTAGGCTCACATTGCCAGATTGGAAGCTAACAAAGGGTTGTAAAAGTAACCTCAGACGTTTTCTTCAGTGAGAGATACATGGGCCTTGTGTCCATGTATCTTGAGATGGACTCACATTATTTCCACATAGTTAAACACCGGTTCAAACTAATCCGAGGCAACACCAACATCTATAAAATCACCACAATACTGAAATAGGCCACAATGTCAGACAGATCATTTGATATTGGGACTGAGAGAGGAAGGGGAAATATAGAGCCAAGGGAAACTGCAACTCATGACAAGCCCTTAGCACACTGTGAGAACTGCACTCTCTCTCACTCACACACACACACACACACACACACACACACACACACACACACACACACACACACACACACACACACACACACACACACACACACACACACACACACACACACACACACACACACACACACACACACACACACACACACACACACACACACACACACACACACACACACACACACACACACACACACAGCTCAGAAGTCAGATAACACCACATCACCTTGAAATGCACCCAATGTGGTAAACACAGTGGTGAGATCACTAGGTCTAACCACTTTCCAGCACACGCCAAGGAGAGCGCACAGACTCAGACCTTTGATGACTACAACTGAAAACTCACAGGGCAGTGTCAAACATTAAGGTGAATATTTCTACAAACGGTTTAGTGAGTTTTAGTCACTTGATAATAGAAATATTCCAAAAACCTGTGAACAAAAATATATTATCCGTCACAAGCAAGCTTTTCCTGAACTACTGCCGGATTTATAGCATTTTCCTTCATTATGAGTAGAATTAGAATCATGAAGAAAGGTGAACAATTCTGCATCGTATGAAAACTATTTTATTTGTAAAGAGGAGTAGAAAGGGAAAAGTTTCAATCTTAAAAAAGGTTATGCACAGAATGTGAACTGTTTTATTGTCAAAACGTATCATAAACCAGTAACACAAAAAATCCACTTTTAAACAAAAAAAACACTTTTAACTTTCATATATATATATATGTGAAGCTGACCACAGTAACGAGCCTTTGTGGGTGGAACCTGGTAAACTAAATAAGTTGGGAACCAAAAAAAGCAATGCCACCCGGCAGAATATTTTGCTATTTTTCCACCACGTTCATTTCCACCTCCTCTTCGCCCCTCCCCCATGTATTCCCCCTTCTCCTTTCTCCCCTTGCTCTTCCCATCCCCCAGACAAATCAATTTGCGTCCCTTCCCTCCGTTCTCCTCTCGGGGCCTGGACCAGCCCTCTCTTTTGTCTCGTGCTGCCATCTTCATTTTCAGCAACCTCACATCAATTTGAGCTCCATGCCGCCCTCCATCACCCGCCGCCCCTCCCCCCGTCCCATCTACGCCTTTCAAGGAGTGCAGTCCATCGATTCGCCCACTCCTTCTGATTACCATGCACTTTCTTTCAGGAAGAGGCCGCCTCTGTGTGTGTGTGTGTGTGTGTGTGTGTGTGTGTGTGTGTGTGTGTGTGTGTGTGTGTGTGTGTGTGTCTGGGGCCAGCAGAGGTATTTGGGAGGGGAGGAAGGCCCTCCACACTATTATGCATGTAGACTAGTGACATTTAGTATGGAAGAAGCATGGAGAGCTGGTGGAGGCTTCGGTGTAAGTGTGTGATGTGCACATTCAGCAAGCAAGCTGCACGATGTCCTTCACACTGAATTCATTTCTGATGATTTCACAACTCGTGCTGCCCCCTTTTTAAATGTTCAGATAAACATGATTGTTGTAAAAATGTAATGCATGTCATCCTGATGATTGGAAAAACGATCCATGTTGCTGCCATCAGCCATCAATGTTGTGAATTCTATAATAATAAATCCATCGCATAAATCCAGTTTTGGGCAAAACCATTTACATAAACTCACTATGCAATTCTGTCCCAAAGCCAAACCAGTTCAAACCCTTTAAAGTGTTGCGTGGCTGAGGAATGGCGGCCTGACGTGCTCTCAGCAGCAACACAACGTGTGAACGTGTTTGTCGTGGCGCCTAACAACAGCAGCAGTATCATCGTTTCATCCCATCTTTCACAAGGTTACACGGTGTCTAAAAACAAAACACCTCCCTTTTCATCAAGCGTCAACTTCAGCTAAAAGAGGAAGCATTCCTAAAACAATCTTTTCAATTATTCTTAGAAAAAAACACAACACAAAGAAAGCTTTATTGTGGAGGCTGCCGTTCGTGGTGCTGTTGAATGATATTGCATTACGTTGCATTCACATGATAAGCAATTTGCTCACCGCAAGGTTGGTTGCAGAGCCTTGCAATGAAAATGGCTAGTATATTTTTGTTTCTATGGTTACATCCCCAGCTAGCTTGTCCGCTACAAAGAGCTATCATCTCATTGGTTGCATGTCGAAAGGTCAGGGGTTAACTACTAGGTCAACGTTGAAATAATTTGAACCTTTCGTGCAACGCTCTGGGTCCATTTCAAGATGACACCTGGCCATGGAAACAGAGACGATATGTCGCTCGACAGTGAGAGGTGTTTCTGTTATCATTAAGTCTACTCATTAACTTAGATGTACACAATAATAGAAAATACTTCCCCACGTAAGAACATATTCACCTTACATGCCGATGAACCGTTTCTGATTAGATTAGATGATGGCGTGAAATGTCTGCAGGGTGTTGATAATGATCAGTGAGCAAAACTAATTATATATATATTTAACCCACAAGCCAAAGAGAGTAAGGACTTAAGACTTAGCACATGGGCTCTGCTCCAACAGGTGATCTGCAGGGAAGCCTTCAGAAGGAAAAGTGTAGTCACGAGACACAGAACAGAGGTATCATGAGCATGATCTTTACGTCATGAGTACAAAAGAATTACAGTAAGAGAAATATGTGAGGGAATGCGTGATTGCATGTTTGGCATGCCCTCAGCTCTCGACAGAACAGCAGCTCTTATCTCTGTGCTGCTCTGTGTGGGCGTGCGGCCGAGTAACAATGTGAATGGAAATTCAATCAAGTTGTGATGCAGGTCTGCTTTGAATGTGCCGAATTCTGCTCCGCATCTTTGGTTCTTCAAAGTTATGACTTCTTAAGCTGAAACTAATATATTTTACAGTTTGAAGAAAAAACAACAGTTTCCCAGTGCCTGGTGTTTGGTTCTTTACACGCTTCTTCTCTGCCATCGGTGATCATTCGTAGGCCAAAGTCATATGTATTGCTTACTCTGCAAATACACTCGTAAATATCTCTGCATGCAAATGTCTTTAGCGGCTTCTTCTTTGTTCCGTCATCGTGGTTCTTACTGACGATAGGAGGGGGGGGGGGGGGGGGGGGGGGGGGCAATGGACCCCGCCCTGATGTACTGTAGTGGTGAGTAATGAGCTATTGAGTAAAGACAGGATGTGTGACATTGGACACACACACACACACACACACACACACACACACACACACACACACACACACACACACACACACACACACACACACACAACAGGGAGATAACGCTGTTGACAATAACGACGTGATGAATGGAGAGGGGTCAGTCATCATGTTGACGTCATGATTACAAAACACATCTGTATGGTTTATGGCAACGTGTTGTCATTTGCCATTTCCTAATACATTTCATTACATTACATTTAGCTGACGCTTTTATCCAAAGCGACGTACAATAGCCTACGTGCATTCGACCAGGAAGACACAACCTTGAAGAAAACAGAATCATAAAGTACATCAGGTTTCATAGAGCCAAACATTTCAAGTGCTACTCAACTGGCTGTAGATACGCCAGTCCTTTGTTAGTATATAAGTGCTCTGTTAGCAGTTCTTTGTTAGTATATAAGTGCTCTGTTAGCAGTTCTTTGTTAGTATATAAGTGCTCTGTTAGCAGTTCTTTGTTAGTCATTCTATCGCTCGAAGTGGAGTAATACTCAAAAACAAAAAGGAACCGCACTGTAGAATGTGCTAACCATGGATGTCAGGCGGTCTGATTTATTACCATGTCCCAGAGCAGTTAAATCAAAGGTCTATTTCTGGTGTAAATGAGTATGTTGAAAAGGATAAACAGCAAAAGAGAGTTTGGAGTGCACATGCACTTACTCTATCAATGTTATAATGTTATTATTCTACGTTGCTGAATGAAAGGTTGTGTAAAGTAATATTGAAACAGCCTTAAAGGTGGGGTAGGTAAGTTTGAGAAACCGGCTCGAGATCGCTAGAATTTGAAAATACACAACCGGAGAAAATCTGCCACTTCCTCACAGAGCCCCTCCTCCGGCACACACGAACGCGCACATGACCATTTGTCAAAGCACTTCAGATATTCATTGCTATCGGGATGTTAATAGCATTCCATGGAATATAACACAAAGTGTATCTCAAGCCGGTTTCTCAAACTTACCTACCCCGCCTTTAGCTAGAGAGTTTACACCAATGGGGCTACGGGCTATTTAGGGCTTAAAGGTGACATGTCATGCTTTTCCGGTTATTACCCGTCCCCTTGTTGTTATGAAGGTTTTTCTGCATGTAAACGGTGTGCAGAGTCACAACCCTCAAAGTACACCCTGTAGGGAGTAAAACTCTAACACAGAGAAGAACTCCCCAAAACGCCTCGTTGGTGAAACGTCATCATCCATTTGACTCTTCCGGGTACATCAGGACGTCATGTTGTAACCGGAACGAAATGGACCAATCCGTGGAGCCGTTACGTTAAGTCCGTGGAGCCGTTACGTTAAGCCCCCGCTGATTGGTCCAAATTGACCAATCCACGACTTCCTCACACACTCAGTGCAGAGAGCTCTGCTGATGTCTCCTCCCTGGCTGCTGCTGATAACAGACAGTTGGGATCTTGGGGAAATCCTCTCTGCAGACCCATTCTCACAGCGTTCATCAACCTTTCTCTTCTCAATATCAAGCCACACTTATTGTCTTTACTTCGGCTGTGACTTTGTGTGTGCTCAGGGTGAGTTTGGCTGTGTTTCACTGTGTATCGCTAAACAAGGAAATCACACCTCCACGGAGCTCAGCGCGATTCACAACGTGAACCAATCGGACGTTGTGAATCACCCTGAGCACACACAAAGTCACAGCCGAAGTAAAGACAATAAGTGTGGCTTGATATTGAAGGAAAAGGTTGCTAAACGCTGTGAGAATGGGTCTGCAGAGAGCATTTCGCCACGATCCCAACTGTCTGTTATCAGCAGCAGCCCGGAGGAGACATCGGCTGAGCTGCGTGTGTGTGAGGAAGTCCGTGGATTGGTCAATCGGAGCACACTGGGCTCACAGGGAGGGGGGCAAGAGCTCCAACGAGCCGTTTAGTGGAGAGAGTGAATGCACGTAGTTTACAGAGATGCTGTTTGCCAAACAATGTGAGTTTGGAAAATTGCACAGTATTTTTCTATTGTAATATCCCTCAACAATGGTATTATGATCAGTGGAAAGGACCATGACATGTGACCTTTAAAATCAGGATAACAATGTTTAATAGTGCTTTGATGAATCAGCAACTGATATTTATCAGCCTATTTTAGCTTGGACATAGTTTGATCGGTGGTCTTTATAAAGAGACCACCAGATGATGCATCTATACTGAATTGGGTCATGATCTGCAATAATAGTTTCTGTGTAATGCCTCTCATACAATCACAGCACCCACAGTTTGAATCCGACTATCATTTCCACCCACTCTCTTAATGTCAGCTACTAAACTCTCTAAACTTCAACTATATTCAATAGAGCCAAATATAGCTGACGAGTGGCTTTGTCAGCCCACACACCAGACCCTCTTTCTCTCTCTGCTGCACCCCAACTCACTATCCCTGTGTGCACTCCTCAGATGTCAGTCATCCATCAGGAGTTTGTGTCAAGAGCAGCAGGATGTTGCATGAACCTAACCTGTGTCACTTCCTGTCTTGGAGACAGAGATGTCACAGCACTGACAGGCCGAGTGTCACATGTTGCGTTGCGACACTCGGCCAGCGCTTCCTGGCGCCGCTCGCGAGGAAGAGGAGCTGCCAGAGAGCGTCAGTGAGACAGGCCGATTCTCCGAGGCCTGCTGGGCTCTCAGCGCTCCTGTGATCTGGAACTATTTATTTTCACATAGGAAGACGCTATGAGAATGAATGGATGAACCTTTTCAGTAATTTGTTTCTAAAGCTAAAGATCCATCGTACTTCGTGAGAAACTCAACACAAGTTTATTGAAATATTTAATACAATGAATCTGCGACAAATATTAGCCAGAATCTATCAAGGGAACACAATGGGAAATAACACACAAATGTTCTTATTCAGCACCATCATCACTCGAGTGTGTGGAGATCTGAGATTAGCTTCAGCTTTGACCACAAACAAACTCACAGTATTCTTTACATATACTATTTGAATATTTATTTCTGGCCACTTCACAAATTCAAATCCAATCAGAGAACCTTATCAAACACGATAACGTGTCACCACAATCATGTCTACTTTTTGTGCAGGACCTTTTATCACAGGGAATAACCATCTGTAGAGGATATTATTTCATGACTAATTCTTTAGATCTTTCTACTCTTTTAAAAACAGAAAGTGAAGAGTGTGGGCCGGAACACATGATGATTTAGAAGAATAACAAAAAGGCAAATATTTTCGACTTTCTTTTGGAGGGAGTGTCAATGGGATACTGTTGCATAAAGCAACATCAAATGACTTTACACGGTGAGCAATGAGCACCATTTAAACAATATGAATTGTTAATAAATCAACAACCCATCCCTAACTGTTCCTACTGATGTTGCTTCTATTTTGAATTAGAGAACATGTGGGGACAACTACAGCAACGCGGCAGCAGCTGACATTCTTCAGCTTCAGTCGGACTCATTCAGATTCCTACAGATAAGCATTAGACTGAGTCAGACCCTTTGGCTGGAAGGCTCCTCTCACTGAAATGTACTCTGTACCCCCCAGGGCAGGCTCTTGTGTTTTACCTGCCGAATATTAAAAAAGGTAAAAAAGCTTCACTGGACTCCTTCATTACACGGGTGAGGTTTGCATTTCTGAATAGTTGTCATAGTTTGGAATGGGTTGCTCGAGCCCTCGGGGAAGGAAACTTTTCCAATGCCAGAAAATAAGTCAGTCCATGTAAAAACATAAAACTCATCACGTGGGAGTCACTTTTTAGATGTAGATACTTTCCTCAATAATGCTTAATGCATCATGAACATTTGCTTTCTCCAAGGATGTAATGCAAGTTATTTAACATCCTTCAATTACTTTGTATTGTATGAATACACTATAAGATGAAGGCATAATAAATGAATGAATGGCAACAAAATGCTTACTTTGTTGAGTTTATTGACCTACATCTTGGAGTATAAACACCACACCGCTCCTCCGCTCCCTCCACTGGCTTCCGGTAACTGCTAGAATCCACTTCAAGACAATGGTACTTGCGTACCATGCTGCGAATGGATCTGGCCCTTCCTACATCCAGGACATGGTTAATCGTACACCCCAGCACGTGCACTCCGCTCTGCATCAACCAAACGGCTCGCTGCACCCTCGCTGCGAGGGGGAACCAAGTTCCCATCAGCAAAAACACGTGGGTTTGCTATCCTGGCTCCAAGATGGTGGAATGAGCTCCCATTGACATCAGAAAGCTTACACACCTTCCAGACTGAAAACTCATCTCTTTCGACTCCACTTCGAGCGATAGAACTATTAACAAAGCACTTATATACTAATAAAGGGCTGGCTTATCGAAAGCCAGTTGAGTAGCACTTGAAATGTGTTTGCTCTATGAAACCTGATGTACTTGTATGATTCTGTTTTCTTCAAGTTTGTATTTTGTTGGTCGAACGCACTTATTGTAAGTCGCTTTGGATAAAAGCGTCAGCTAAATGCAATGTAATGTAATAAATAAAAAGTGTGATTTTCTTAACTTCTGCCATCTGACATGGTGAGTTACTTAAAATAATTGCCAACATGAGTCAGAAGAATCAAAGCTGAGGACACTACCCCACGTTATCAGTTAAAGATGGCCTCCCTCATACAGTCTGACACAATGTGGCTCCAGCGTTAAAAGAGTAACTTGATGCCTCAGTGTGGCCGGTGCCGACACACTTGTCTCTGGAGATCTGCCACATTACTCAGCATATCATTCACTGAGGGATCATCAGAGCAGGCTGAGCGCTGGTCGAATTTATTCAGGTTGGATCCACAGCAGCGGATTAAAGCGCTGAGTCACTCCTTGGCGAGACACTGCTTTCTCTCTCTGTAATGTACTGCTCCATAAAGCTGCTGTCACTGCAGGCACTGAGCTACAAACGTCTCAAACTACAGGGTTTTCTAATCAATTAGATGTAGGAAAACGACTGTTATTATCATAGTTTTGGCAATTATTTCTACTGGTACTGATAACACCCTACTCAACTGAATATCTGCATGACGACATGCAGCCCACATTCCTAACATGAAGAGTGATGGAATAAGAAACATGCAGTGAGATGAACAGACAGGTTGTGAACAAGCCGAGAGTTAAGCCTATTCATCCCAGCACTTTCTTTGCAGATAATACAAAGTGAGCGCACCCATGATTTCTGTACTAATGCGTCACAGGGACTGTGTCTACCGAAACCATACGCTATAGGTATGGCTGAACAGGAAAGTCTCTCCGGAAAATGGGATCAGTTAAAGAGTTTTCACCTTTTTCCAATAACAACCAATTTTGGCAAAAACTACAAAAATAAAATACTTTGGGTCCCCCACGCAGTGCGGCTGCAGCGAGCCGTTTGGCTGATGCAGAGCGGAGTGCACGTGCTGGGGTGCACGGTTTAACCATGTCCTGGATGTAGGAAGGGCCAGATCCATTCGCAGCATGGTACGCAAGTACCAGTGTCTTGAAGTGGATTCTAGCAGTTACCGGAAGCCAGTGGAGGGAGCGGAGGAGCGGCGTGGTGTGGGAGAATTTAGGAAGGTTGAAGACCAGGCGAGCCGCTGCATTCTGGATGAACTGCAGAGGTCGGATGGCACATGCAGGTAGACCAGCCAGGAGGGAGTTGCAGTAGTCTAGGCGTGAGATGACGAGAGCCTGGACCAGAACCTGCGTCGCTTTCTGGGTCAGCTGGGGACGCATCCTCCTGATGTTGTAAAGCGTGTATCTGCAGCAACGGGTTGTAGGCAGCGATGTTTGCAGTGAAGGACAGGTTGTTATCTAGGGTCACACCCAGAGTCCTCTCAGTCTGAGTCGGGGAAACAGATCACGCTGAATTTTACAATGGTTCTTAATGGAGACATGTTGCACGTGTTTGTCACTTCCTGCCCTCAAGAGCATTTTGTTTAATACTTTTGCTTAATTTTTTTTCAAGCTAAGACATGTTTTCCTACATTATGTCCAAGGAGTGTATGGTTTAGGAATTATGGCAGGTTTAAAAAAATAAAATAAACTGTTAAGCCTTAACGAGCTGCGCAATACACACTAATGTTAAAATATGAAGAAGGCCTCTTTACCAAGGTCTGAACAATGTTTAATATCTCTAAAAGTATGAATCTCATTTAAAAGCTGCTTAACACGAATAATGTCAGAAGGATGTGTAACATTTTAAAGTTGGAATGAGGTTTCTGAGTGAAAATATGAAGGAGCAGTTAGCAGTTGAAGTCGCATGAAGATTTTTCAAGTTTGAAGAGTTTCTCCATTGACTTCCATGTTAAAAATGTGATGAATTATGAAAGAGAAAAGTAATAGCCATCGATTCCCGGTCGAGCTGAACGTTTTGAAGTTTGAACGGAGTTTCTGCGATGTGGAATGTGGGAGTAGAAGAGCGGCAAAATAGCCCGGCGGAATAAGAATAAGAATTTGTCCGTAGAAGAACAAGCAGCTGGAATGCTGCCAGTGGCTGGTTTTGCTTCACAGACTAGAAATTATAGTCTGACTAAGTGGTTGACATGGTGGATATTTTAGTTCAAAAACTAGTATTTTAAAAAGGTCTCGTTGGTTTGAAAATGTAAAAAGTCAACAAAGACTGTTTTCCAGGAAGTGTTGGCTTAAGATTACAGTGTGTCAAAGGTGACTGCAAGAGGAAGTCATGACACAGCAGGCGTCAGCAATTACTACCATCTCTGTCATTACACATTTGAAAGGCAAAAATATCTGCTTAACCCCGAAGGACAACTCAAATAGGAAATGCCGTGTTGTGTGTTAGCAGGTGCTAACAGCTATTACAGGACTTTGTTTGGTTGCAGAGATTCTGTCGGAAGCTAATGGAGAGAAACCGTGACAGCTGTGAGACACACACACCACACACACACCACACACACACACACACACACACACACACACAGATCTCATGATACCGTCTTTATCGCAGACAGCTGAACAACATGCAACATGAAGTAAACCTCAAGTGACTCAGCAACAAACTGATGATGTACCATAGTGTTACTTCACTCTACTATTTATGTGATAGGAATGAAAAACAAGTAGGTTGCATAATGGAAAAAGAAGGCGTTGCAGAAACATGAGCCCTTTTCAAAAAGCATCCCTAAATGATGTAGACAACCCCAGAGGATCTGTAAGTGAGAACGCAAATGTTTAGATCTTTCAGACCTAACAGACATTCCTGAAAACACACAGTGAGCGTGTTGATGACGTTTCCGTGTGCCTTGGTGTAAACTGGAGGGTAACAAACATCCAAGGGAGAAAGAGGTCATTTACTCGAAAACAGAAACGAAATAAGAGACGACGACATTTTTAGAAATAAAAAAGGGCAGAATCGTCAAGCAAGTTAAAAGGATCAGCAAGAGAGTGGTTTATGACCAATAACAAACTGGCTCTTTGGCAGCAGTGTAGTCGCATTAGACTGACCAAGCCCCAGGAAGTGCGCCGGGCTTTAAAGCACATTTTCGTAGCGGTCAAACTGTGGTACAACTACCGTGTCTGTCAGTGAAGTCATTGGGCCAAAGAATACCTTTACCGATCGACTTCCATTGGGAAAGAGACGTCTTGAAACGTTCTAAAAGCCGAATCCAGAGTTATTTTCACTTGCATTTCTTTGACTGAGCTGTGACTGGCAGATCAGAGGCGGGGCATAAGGGAAACTCAACTGCTCATGCTATATGGGTCCAAGGCCCGAGTGATCCAGGTACTTTTGTACCTCCAATCAGTCAAATGTTTGCTTTGTGCACCACTGAGTAACTCCCATAGGAATGAACGGGCCCTCTCCACAATGTTGTGTCCAGTTCTCTTTACAAATCGTTGCTCTGCACGCTCCAAAGGTGCACCACCACTTCCATAAACCAAGGCGGGAACATCGAGTACGTGAGAAAGCTTCTGACATGGAACATTTCCTGTTGTCGATATATAAGGACAATGTCCAGACCTGATTCAGGCTGACGGCTGACGTGGCCATTAAAATAAAGGTAGAAATCATTCAAAATGCATGGAGCTGTAGCCCCCCTGACAAGATGCTAACACTAAAAGGGGCAAGCACACTTCAGAGTGGACATTGAATGTGCATGGGTGAGCGGCAGCAGCTGAGGCCTGAGGAGCGGCACGGAGGACGGTAAGCCGACACCTGAGAGACCGACAGCAGCCGAGCCCCGTTACACACCAACACAACGGAGCGACTGTGTGCTCCGGGTGGCAGCCTCCGAGTGTCCTCTCTGCTCAGCCGGATCCTTTCTGTAATTGTGTGTATCTGTGCAATTATGTGTTTGTCTGCAGGGGTCTGTGTTAGTCTGTGTCGTGTGTCTGAGATTGTGTGTGTGTGTGTGTGTGAACGGTGTCATTCTTCACACGGTAGCCCGATCTCCAGAAAACGCCACCTGTTCAGCACCATGGCTGACTAACGTCTTAACTAGAATGACATAATAGCTGGCGGGAAAAGATTGTGTGCCTACAATGAGCCATGGCAGTTACATTTGTGTTCAATTAATTTAACTAATAAAATTAACAAACACACATTACAATAACAAGATGTTGTGGGAACAGATTTTTTACAGAAGATAGTCTTGCCAAGAGTCAATAAGCAATATCAGAGGGCAGATTTTTATAATTAAGTTGAATAAACAATTTTTAGATTCATCTCAATGCCCTCTGACGCAGAGCCAGCAATGTGTTAATACCATTTGGTATAAATACAGAACTAGAACTTGATGCACAGGTTTTTAAAAAAGGGCCCCGTACAGAAACTCCAGCTTTCTCTCCACACACACGGAGGAAGATGAGGGCAGAGGATGCATTGGGTGATGGAAAACCGTTGTGATCCAACACGACAGACGCATAAGGTAAGATGGTATTCAAGCAAGTAAGACTAGTCCAGGGGTCGGCAACCCGCGGCTCGAGAGCCCTCTGCTCTGGCTCCCTTGAGTTTAGACAAAAATAAGAAGGAAATAAAATAAAAGTATTTGTAGGACTATTTCAATGTTGTTGCATGGTTGAAAATGTTTCGTATCTTGTATTTGAGGTGATACTGTGACACATAAATAAAAAACAAAGCGGTTTTAATTAGGTCAACTAAAATATGCGTCACATCCTGCTACGGTCCCACACTAGCTTTTTTTTTTGCAGGCGAATAACCTGACCCCCGGCTCGATGAGCGAACTATGGATACATCGAAGAAAAGAAAAGTACCGGAGAAACACAGGATTCAATTCTGCGTGGACAGAGTTGTATCAGGGTTCATACACTTTTTCACCAATGATTTTCAACGACTTTTCCATGACTTCTCAATGACCTTCACCTCATTTTCCATGACCAAAAAAAATTACCACTGAAAAAGGTTTATTTGAACATGGAACAGGAAAATAAGGTCTGCATATGAAACATGTTGTGCCTATCAAATCAAATAGTAGGCTTACTAGCTTCTACACGCTGAAGCAACTGCAGTCAGGGAGGCAAACTCATCAGGTATGACAAAGGTGACAAGGACCCGAGCCCCCGACCCCACGGAATATCGGCTTAAAATGAGGAATAACAGATGATTTTAGCAGTCAGAACAACTAAAGCAGCAGGTTAATAATAACAGAAACGCCAAAGAGTCACATCTAGTAGAAATATATAAAAGTATTTATTTTAATTGCGTAGCAGTCAGTTTATCATTCTGGCAGCACTGTTGAGCATTTTGAAAATGTATTTTCATGCCTCTGTGCAAGGCTTAGTCTTTCTATCTTTATAGCCACTGGTGTAAAGTAACTAAGTTCATAAACTCAACAAGTACTATACGTGGGTACAATTTTGAGATACTTGTACTTTATTTAAGTATTTCAATGTTTTGCTACTTTGTACTTCTACTCCTCTACAGTTCAGAGGTACATGGTGTACTTCTACTCCTCTACAGTTCAGAGGTACATGGTGTACTTCTACTCCTCTACAGTTCAGAGGTACATGGTGTACTTCTACTCCTCTACAGTTCAGAGGTACATGGTGTACTTCTACTCCTCTACAGTTCAGAGGTACATGGTGTACTTCTACTCCTCTACATGTATTAATACCTTTAGTTACTTCACAGATGTGGATGAATGATGGTAAATATAATCAAGTGTTGAATCAGACTTTAGTTCCACCTGGAGTAAATCCACCAGCAAACCTGCAGTCTACAAAGTACTTCAGACTAGCTGCACCTTCACCAGCTCTGAGAACACTCATGATCAATCATTATAAAAAACATATCATATATATTATTCTGAAATGGACCAATCTGCACAACGACTACTTTTACTGTCGCTACTTTCACTATATTTTGATGATCATACTTTTGTACTTTGACTTGAGTAACATTTTGAATGCAGGACTTCTACTGTAACAGAGTATTCCTACACTCTGGTACTTCTACTTTTACTCAAGTACAAGATCTGAGTACTTCTGCTTTTACTTACTGTAAGGGAAACTTCTGTGTAGCAGCAATGCAGTGGGAGTCACCGACTCAGGAAAGAGACACGGGAAGAGCAGGAGCTTTGATGTCAAACACTGATGGTTTATTTGGAGCTTCGGCCGGAGGATTCACATCACAAGTCACAGCAGCCACGATCTGACTGCACGGGAGAGTTGCCACGTCAATTCTGGAGATCTCTACCCCAGACCCATGTGTTTAGCTAGTTCAGAGAGCATCATCAACATGCTGCATAACAAGATAGAATCATAACACCTCTATGAGCTGACGCCAACAGGCAGGAGCAGGGAGACGGAACACTGAGAGCACAGCAGCCAAGGTTACAGGGGCCTGTGCTCAGTCAGGGCAGTTTGAACTGATACACTGGGTCAAAGTGATGGGCCTCGGAAAATATTCCCCAACACTTACAAGACCTGAGTACTTCTACTTTTACTCAAGTACACGATCTGAGTACTTCTACATTTACTCAAGTACAAGACCTGAGTACTTCTACTTTTACTCAAGTACACGTTCTGAGTACTTCTACATTTACTCAAGTACAAGATCTGAGTACTTCTACTTTTACTCAAGTACAAGACCTGAGTACTTCTACTTTTACTCAAGTACACGATCTGAGTACTTCTACATTTACTCAAGTACAAGACCTGAGTACTTCTACTTTTATTAAGTACAATATCTGAGTACTTCCACTTCTACTAAAGTACAAGATCTGAGTACTTCTACTAAAGTACAAGATCTGAGTACTTCTACTAAAGTACAAGATCTCAGTACTTCCACTTCTACTTAAGTACAATATCTGAGTACTTCTACTTTTACTCAAGTACAACATCTGAGTACTATACTTTTATTAAGTACAAGATCTGAGTACTTCCACTTCTACTAAAGTACAAGATCTGAGTACTTCTACTAAAGTACAAATCTGAGTACTTCTACTCGAGTACAAGATCTGAGTACTTTTACTTATCGGAGTACTTCTACTTTAACTCAAATACAAGATCTGAGTGCTTCTACTTTTACTAAAGTACAAGATCTGAGTACTTCTACTTTTACTCCAGCACAATATCTATACTTATACCACCTCCGTTTATAGCCTATGAAAAAAACTATTAGAAAACGAAGGCTAAAGCTAACGTTAGCAGATAGTGACAATGTACGCTAGCTAGCTCTCTGCCGTTATGAACACCTGAACCGTCCGTTCTGTGGCACAGACCGCACCAGCGGCTCAGTCTGTGGCACAGACCGCACAGTTACCGAACGCACCGTAGCCAGAGCCATTTAATAGAAGAGTTACGACATCTCCGTTCACTCCAATGGACCACTTTTTTACAGCAATGGCGGATCGTGGAGCCTCTCAATCGTTCCCCGGAAGTTAGCGCCAAGGCTGGCAGAGCTGTGGAGTTGCTGCATAATAGACCGTTCGTGACGGACTTTTAAAGGTAAGAAGAAGTTTAAAGATGTATATTGCGGATATTATCAGTACATCTGATTCAAATGAACATGTGTATTAAAGGATGTCAGTGGATTATCCCTAAATTAGTAGATTTAGGGAACGTTTACAGATAACAGATTAAGCTAGCATACCGAAGCAAGTTAGCAACACACGTTGAACAGCCTTTTAATTGTAAATTCCGTTCTCTCTATGTCATTTCGTCCAACATGTTGAATTAGAGAAGAGGGGCTTCTAAACGGGATTGTATGCGGGGGTGGAGGGAGTTAAATATTAGATAAATATAACTTTGGTGCGTGTAAGAGTGAGTGTTTTTAGCAGAGCCATATTGTGTCCTTGTGATTATTACCTGTCTGTATAATGTTGCAGCCCAGCTGATTCTGGATTGATGGCAAAGGGAGAGGGACTGAGGCTGCGGCCCCACGAGGACGAATTCGGTCGTTTGCGTTACTGTTTAGTGTCATATAGACCGTTCGGCCACACGAGGACGACCGAATATGGCACTAAACGACTGAGGAAACGACAACGGGTCCCAAGGTGGATAGAAATGCATACGCCACTCTCTGGGGGGTCAAACAGCTCCGTGTGTGCGCCCTATACGGACATTTTCAGATCACTGATAGTGATTGCGCAATAGCCCCGCCTCTCCCCACCTCTTCTGCTCACCTCCGCTTACCCCGCCCCATTGCTGAAGCGTTTCGCCACCAACAACAACAACAATGGCGGATCGCAGAGTTGCTATCGTGCTCCGGACGCTATTGACCATGCTACAGTTGTTTGTGCAACATCTACAGCAATAATGATGAGGCAATAGCCCCGCCTCTCCCCACCTCTGCTGCTCACCCCCCACGTCAAAGTAAACTGCACCCTGAATTCAGATTATTTATCTTTCTCTCGCGAGTGAAGTCTAATCTGACAGGACGGAGACACGCAGCTCTGCTCACCTGCAGCTCCTCCCTCTGCAGCAAAACACACACTTCAAGTCAGATCATCACCCTTAGCTATTTTAATTACCTCTCAAACTCCCTAAACTAGTTATAAATATGTTTATTTTTACAGTCGGCCAGGTCACTGATCACTGGATGAGCTGCTGCATGAGACAGACACTGGCGCTGTCCGAAGAGAGGGAGGAAAAAGAGAGGCTCCGTGTATTTTATCATTATATTATATAGAGTCGTTATTCATTTGTTTTAAAGCTCAATAAATAACAAAGAAGACCTTTGACCGGCACTTTTATCATTTTGTCCGGAAGATTTCAACTTTAATACACGCTGACTGGCGAAAAACTCTGCCCGGTTCCCTCGGCCCCCACCGCGGAGAATAAACAGAAGGGCAACCATGACAACCTTCTTCTTCGCTGCTTTTGTGGAGGAAGTTACAGCGCCACCTACAGGCTCCTGCATATGTACTGCAGCTTCTCCAGCGGTTGGAGCTAAACGGAGCGGTCTCGTGTGGGCAGACACTATCCGGATAATTATTGCATGTGGACGGAAGCCGTTTGCGATTGCGTTTGCGTTAATCCTATGCGTTTAGCCGTTTTCGTCCTCGTGGGGCCGCAGCCTTAAGTGAGAGTGAAAACACAAGGTACGTTTAATACTACTGTTTTATATAAGTAAACACGTTATCTCCCCAAGGCAATAGGTGTGCTATATAGGTGTGTATAACCCTTTCTCCTGTCTGTTACTCCCTCTTTCAGCACAAGAACCAGAGGGGGGTTCAATGGAGCCTGAATACCTGCACTGAGACCCTCACCCTGCACCCTGAGTCTCAACTCTCAGTGTTTTTCAAGCCTTTCCCTGTTTTTTTGTATTAAACAAAACATTAAGCTTTCCCAATGGTGTGGTTTTCGTTTTGTGAAAAAGTGAAAATGCAGTGTTTGTATATAATTACATCACATATTTTGTTGCTGTTGGTCGTGAAATTGCTCCTGCTGACTTGAGCCAGCCATTTTTTCCTCCGCTCTGTGTCAGTGGGGAAGCCGTACATTCGTACTCCTTTCTCTGAGCGATTTGAGCATCCCCAGGCAGCACAGCAAACCATGGTGGCGACTAGGAGGCAGCACAGCAAACCAGGACAACACGGAGGAAAAGGCACCGACAAACTGCATGATATGCTATTCTATGTTTATTGAATTCCATGTATTTGCAATGGATGTTCCTAAAGCAACACATTTAACATCATCATCATCATATCCTGTCCTTTCTGAAAGCCATAAAGACGACATTAGTCATTTAGATAACTTGTGTCCTCAATTACCAGGGGATTACTGAAACTACCATGAATTTAAGAAAATGGTAGAAATGAATCCAATCTGAATTTTAAAGCATTACTTTAGATCCCCTCCCTCTAAATATATCAATACACATTAGAAAGTGATGCTCCTGACTACCATACAAGTTTAAGAAGATAATATTGGTTTGAAAGAATTCAAAGCTATAAATAAACAGCAACAGGCTCTTTAACAAGGCACTGTTAGTAACATGTAAACTAGTTGTTCACACTAATCCTAATATTATCACTTATTAGCAAATTCGATTTTATTTTTGAAAACATATTGATGTAAATACATACACATATCGATTTGTTGTATAAATATTGCAAATCAAAACCTTTATTCACTAATAATTACCAAAAATCGTAGTTCTATCTCCTGTTATCAATGCATTCACATTGCCCGCCATGAACTTCCGGGGAACGATCCTCGTCTACATGAACCACGTGACGATAACCGTTTTTGGACTTCCGGTGTCGTAACTCTTCTATTAAATAGCTCTGACCGTAGCTAATGTAGCTGACCCTCATCCCGGATCAGCAGAGATCAGCTGACAGGCAGGAAGACTCGAGCACACAGCTCGCGCTTCATATATTAAATAATAACACCATGCGCGTCATGATGCACATAACAGCTCGCGACCGCAGATTATTTCGGCGATTAGATAAAATGTGAATTATATTTGACGCAACTTTAGTTACATTTCCATGAATTTTCCAAAACTTTTGGAAAAATATTGTTTTCCATAACTTTTCCAGGGCCTGGAATTTGCATTTTCAATTTCCATGACTTTTCCAGGTTTTCAATGACCGTACGAAGCCTGTTATCTGCTTTCACAGCAAACGATGCTGCTTTACCGGTATGTCTGATATGTAGAGAGAAGTTGTCAAAGGTGCTGCAGGCTTTACGTATCGAGGAGCAACACGGGAGAGGAAGACAGCTGACGATCTTCAGCCATAATTCAATGGGGTATGTAATTTATTTCAGAAAACACTTTTTGTTATATTCCATGGAATTCTCTTAACGTCCCGATAGCAATGAATATCTTAAGTGCTTTGACAAAAATCTATAAAAAAAGAAGCCGTAGCACTGTAAAAAGCACGACCAATCATCTGAGCCGTCCCGGCTAAAGTAACTGGATGGCCTACCTGCCTGTCAGCCTTCCATCTGGGCACAAACTTATCTCGTGCCCTCATTGGTCATGTGCGCGTTCCTGTGTGTTGGAGGAGGGGCTCTGTGAGGAAGTGGAAGATTTTTTCCGGTTGTGTATTTTCAAATTCTAGCGCACTCGAGCTGGTTTCTCCAAAATTACCTACCCCACCTTTAACTCTATTTAGGATGCAGCTATTTGTTTTATTATTTCAAAGTGGGTCCATTTTAATTATATATTTTTTCTTTCAAATGTGCAGAGGACTCCCCAAGTGCTGTGTTTCATTTATTTTAAAGTAGGCCTGTGTATTATTTTTAATTCTCCTTATAGGAGTTCTTTGTTTCTTATTAGAGGTAAACAGTTTTCTATAATGTAATAATTAATAAATGCAAAACATTTTTAGTTTTTGTCTATGATATAACAATAAATACAACTTTATAAGCTATGAAATAATAATAATAATATTTTTTTTGGAGAAGGGAGCAAAATGGCTCTTTTGGTCAAAAAGGTTGCAGACCCCTGGACTAGTCTAAGCAGGGAACCTAAAACTTACATTTCTTTTAGAAACCTGCCACCCTGTGCTATCAACCAAGCCTTTTACAGGAAGGTCTGCTCAATCTCTTAAACTCTTTTCCCAGCACTGCCCTGCTTTACATCCACACTTTCACCCTGACAAGTATCAGCAGGGCTCCTCGGAGAAAAGCGCCTGGCTCATGGGCATGGGAAGTTGCTGTTGAGGCTAAACAGAAGTTACCTGAATCACCTTTCCAGGGATTAAAGTGAAATGTCCTTAAATTGCAACTGGCCCACCTATCTGGCCTAATCCAGGGTATTTAATGCAATCCTGCCTTGTTTTATACTGACCACACATTGTTCTGTTGGCCTAAGCGAGCTACATGATTGAAACCCTGGAGCCGTTTATCATTGTGTTTTGTGTATTTTTATTTGAAACTAATGCTGTTGTATGGGGCGTCAGAGGTGAGCGCTTATTTGGGGAAACATGTCACGACAGCGATGTCATGAATCTTTCACTTGTCCAAGGAACACAGATGAACATGCTGGATTTCTTTCTCTAAGAACACACAGTTGAACATGTGCGAACTCGCACTCAGCCACCTCCATGACGTCCTTTTCTCTCTCCCTCTCTCACACTGATGCAAGTTCATAACTGGCCCGAAGCAAAACTCTTTTTCTATTCCCAGCAGCGACGTGCAAGCAGGGGAGGCAGAGCCTCCCCTGCCATACTCCAATGTAACGGAAAAACAACTAAAGAAAACCTAAATAGTAATAATAATAAAATGTCTCCACTGATCTGTGTTGTAAGTGTGATTTCTGTTTGATTCCAATCGCTTTTTATGGTCAAATCAGCAAATTTGCCGAGCTCCGCTACAACTACGGGTAGCGATGAGGAGAGAGGCAGGGACGAGCTCTGCCTCTCGTAAGCCCACAGTAACTGGCTGCAGCGCGGGCACTCATTTAACGCGGGCACTTATTTTGTGAGCCAGTTGCTGTGGGGTGAGGTGAGGCTCAGATGAGCTCTGCCTCACCTCAGATGCGTCACCCCACAGAAACAGGCTGGAAAGCGGCCCTGAGCGCATGCCTGCACCATCTCACTGTAGGTCACCAAAGTAATGTTTGTAGATCCCTTTATCACATTTATCCTCGCCATCCATAGTCTCTAAAGAACTTATTTCACGTATATATGATATGTAGGCCCGCTGGTCTCATCGTACAACGGCAATGAACAAAGCACCAGGGGAGGCAGCCATAACCTCTGCCGCACTGAAGGGGGCGCACGTGAGCCCACAGGTTCTTGTTGCTACTGTTATTCTACGCAGAGACGGTAGACGCAAACAACAAGCTAGACTTTAGAAACTAGAGGAAGATAAGGAGGACTTTTACAAACGAGTAATAGAGAGTGTTGTCCAGAAGGAGAGCATGGACTTCATCTTCAAGTCAAGGTCAGACCACCGTTGGAATGAACATGGGATCTTACTAAGAAAGAACAATCCAATATTTAGATTGTGGGTATGCTTTTGTTGAACGGTCTGTTTAAAATGAATCGAAGCATCAGACTAAAAAAGCTTTTGAAAATAACCGAATATTTCGATTAAGGTCAAAATATAATATTTGTAAATCTGACTCTAAAGAGTCCGTGCCTCACCAGCCACGAACCTCACCGCGCGTCACTGATTCCCAGTGTACATAACCAATAAGTACAGAAATACTGTTTCCAACCTCGAGGACCCCTCGCTGACTAAAAGTACAGCTCTGAGCCCCCTAAGCTTTACCAGCTCATTGTTCACTCTCACCTAAACTCATGCTAATGATAGAACTTTAAGTAAGTGACTAGTGTCCTCCAAGTTAAACTTATTTTCCATGTTTCTCTAATCTTGGAAGCACTTGAGCCTCAGAAATATACAACACAAGTACATCAAGACAGACAAACTCGTATTTCACATAAAACATAACATAACAACTCAAGTTTAAATGCAAAGTGCAGGTCTATAGCCGATGCAGGTTCAGCAGGTTAGGTAGAATGAATTAACGTTAATGCAGACACATTCGCAGAAGCAGATCTCAAGTTGATTAATGTCAGTATTTTGCAACAACAACAACAGACAAAACATGAGCAAAGTCATTGTAAGACCAACAGTTGTCAGAGGTCACAAAGAGCTAAAGGGAGGGGTACATTATATGAAAGTTATTAACAAGGCCCGTGGAAAACCACAACGCAAAGATTTAATTTGGACACAGACAATGGCACCTCTCAAGTAAAAGCAGATTGTTTAGATCGCACTTAATGTATACGATTCCATGTACAAAAGGTTCTGTAGCTGGGTTGATGTTTACTTGTTAAAAATGTATCATGTTTAATTCAGTTAAAGAAGCCTTGTTTGAACATTATATCCATGACAGTGAATTCAAAACTATTACTAGTACTAGACTAGACTAGTACCAGTTGATGAACCAGAGAGACAAAATGCTTGCTTAACCAATAGAAAAGTATGTGATCCCAGCATTAGGAGTATAATACGAACACCAGCTATTGGCTTCTGGTGATGGTGACGACGACGACGACGACCGCATTTTGAATGTTTACTGCATTTTACCAATGCTAACTTTTTGATGCATGTTAATGCAATTGTAACATGAACTCTGTCATAAACTGTTGTTAAATGTTACAGAGGGGATACATTAATAACTCAAAAGTTACGAGGCTTAAAGTAATGTTTGTAAAGTACAAAAAGTTGCTCCCTTTGTCGTGTCCTAAGGGAGAACGGTGAGGAACATGGAGGACTTGGATGCTGCCTGGACCAGATGGTGCGCCAGGACTTGATGGAGTCAGAAGTGAAGTGACAGGAGAGAGGCAGTGGTGGGAACAGAGAGTTCCACCATGCAGCCTGTGGGTCCGGGTGTGAAGGCTCTGGCTGTCCGTTTGCTACGGTCTGATTGATTTACAACGTGGAGATCATGTTCTCAGAAGATGACAAAGCAACAGGAGGAGAAATATCTCGGGTGGAGTTGTGTGACAGTGTTTATGATGGTCTTAGTTCTGCAGCAGGTTATGCAACAACAAGTGTGGGAGAATTACTATTCTTGAGGTACTTCTGCCTCATTAGGCCCATATTGAGCAGAGCATATTAAGACCAGAACTCATGGACAACAACTTCCTTACTTGCAACAAATCAGCACTAATTAGAGGATTATTGAGGAAAAACTCTCAACGAATGGCCTAGTACTGGGAGAATCTGGTCATGTAGAATAAGGCATTAATAAGTGTTTTATTATGACTAATAAAGAGCCAATATACTGCTAACATGCATGTTAATTAACAACTAGTTGATGGTTAATTTGTGTACCTTAATATAAAGTGTTACCATCCCACAGATGAGTATGTATGGGGGACATTAGTTAGAATGAGATCACTTAGGGAGGATTGATTAGGGGACTTAATGTTAGGACGACTGTCCACAATCTGAGTAACATTCAAAGAGATACAAAGGTTTTTAAATCCTCTGACACTGCAGTTAACCAGTCCCAGTTAAAATCTCAAGTAGCACTATTTCCTTGTAGTCTGGCTGAGATAAAAGATTTGCCAATGAAGACAAGGAGTCTTTGACAGCTGATGGGGGTCTGTAACAGCCCACCACCATGACCTGTTGACCCTTTGCCACTTCAATATTTAAGGCTAAACATTCGAGTTGTTTACTGATTGATTTGGAAACCAACGTGGTTACACTAAACTTATTCTTCACATAAATGGCAACGCCACCACCTTTATTAGGCCGGTCGGTACGATACACACTGTAACCATTTCAGGAGATGTCAGAGGCCAAAATAAATTTATTTAGCCACGTCTAGGGATGATCCGATCGAGATCGGCCGATACTCGCTCTCTACCGATCGAGATCGGCCGATACTCGCTCTCTACCGATCGAGATCGGCCGATACTCGCTCTCTACCGATCGATCGGTGCTCTCTAAACATGCCGATCTCGAGAGCCGATCGCATGACGTAAAATACATGACACTTTTCTCTGTGTGCGGCAAAACAAGCTCGCCAAAATGGCTTCACCGGTCTGGCAGTATTTCAAGGTGTCCGAAAAAGACAGTAAAATAGCGGAATGCAACGTGAAGCAGAAATCCTGCAGCTCCGCCCGCTGAGACGGACCGGTGAGCGGAGCGACACACAAGAGTTAGACCTACTTAGCTATTTGATCTACCTCTGGAACAAGCTAAACTAGTTATTATAAATATATGTATTCTTCACTGTCGGGTCACTCATTACTGGATCAGTGAGCTGCATGAGATACTGACAGGCTGTCAGGAGAGGGAGAGAGGGGGAGAGAGGGGGAGAGAGAGAGGGAGAGAGAGAGAGAGGGAAAGAGAGCGCTTCCGCTCATCTCTCCCGTGTTATTCTCCAAAGTGAATGTAAACTTGAATAATGTACATCATTTGAATGTAATAATTAAGTTGATTGTTGTTTGTGGAAGCTCCAGAGAATGAGCATTAACTGAGTTTTAAACATCACTTTAAATGGAAGATTTAAAGTGATGTTTAAATCTTCCATTTAGGCCCCGCCCACTCGATCGGTATCAGCCGATACTGATTTCTTCAAGAATTCTTGGTAACGAGTAGTGATTAATTGATATACAAATGGTCTTTCTGTGGATGAATCATTACTTTGAACTAGCATTTACTTGAATTGCCAGAAATCCGGATAGTTCATAGAGTAGAAAAATAGAGTCAACTAAAATACTGGGCATGACTTTAAATGTGAAAGTAAATGACTGTGCATGTGTGTTTGTTGAAATGGACAAGAGTGGGTAAGGAAGGGATAATATGTAAGACCCCTTGTTGTCATGGTGAGGTTGCCAACAAGAGTGGCTTGTGACTGAGTGAGCACAGCAATCATTCTCCCATCAGGCTCACAGCTTATTCCCAGCAATGCTTACACAAAAGTCTTCTTGACCAGTTTGGCTACAATGCACTACAATAAGGGCCATCTTAACATGACCTGCTCTGGGAAGAGTAAACCCTCAGCTACTGATGTCCCAGCAGCAGCACTGATGTCGTAGCTTCATCTGAGGATTATTACAGGGATTTCTCAGCACACAAAGGAAGAGTTCTGTTTCACACGAGAACATTACTCAATCACGAGCAAAACAGCATCATGGCAAAGCATCTAATAGGCACAATTATTGCTATACTGCTCTGAAAAAAACGCTTTCATCACTCCTGCAGCTACTAAACAGGAGAAGAGAGCCATCCCACATAAACACCAGGAGGCCAAAAACCCTGATCATAATTTGAAAATATATGATGGATAAGGTATTAAGTGACTGTAAAGTTAAGTTCCTATTGTCATGACGGTCTTTACTTAGATCGGTATAGGAATAAGTGGCTCAATCTTAATGCAGCATCATGGTTCGGAGTCCTACATCTGGGTGTTGGCTGACATCAACTTTCCAAACGTGTTCATATAAGAAGATCATAGTACCTCCTGGATTCTGCCATCTCTGTGAGTGTCACTAGGTACCAGATGCAGGCTAGGCAATAAACACCTGGCAGTGAGTGAGTCAGGGGCATGGTGAAAACCACATGACAGGTCAGTGAGGAAAGGTGGCAGCGTCTCCCATGGCACAGCGGGCTCAACGTGACAGTACATGCTTCATCTTTGCGTATGGTTTCCATTTAGAAAGATTACATCACAGCCTGCAGCCAGGACAGGAAATGATATTAATCTATATCAGTCTTTCGGTTTGATTGTCCCACCCAGAATATGCTGTAAATCCAAAGTACTTGTGTCTGGTCAAAAATGTCAATGTGGAAACCAGCAGTGAATCAGCACTACTGATGCCGGTCATTGACGACACATAAGACACCGGTACAATACCCTAACATTATTTACAAATCGGATAGTGCATATCATATCCTTTGTATACACTTTTATTGTTAGCTACAACAGAAGTAGCTATTTGTGAAGGCTTTCAACCCTAAAGGAGTGAGTGATATTCAGGCTGCTGTTCGTTGGTGTAAGCTAGGTGCCCTTGAGATGAAAGGTGGGGGGGTTCTGTGTGTGGCTGCACTACTGATGTCAAAATGTGGCGAGGGGTATTAAAGAGAAGCGTACATGTTTACAAGAAATCCTGAGAAAAGACATCCTGAGAAATTATTCAAAAAGCTTTCCCCCTCAAAGTCCTGCCTTCCCGAAACCCAGACACTGCCACAGACAGAAGAACACCACAATGCAGGCAAGCCTGACACAGCACATTTTGCAATATTGTGCTGCCCACTGCTGCCTTTCAGACAGCTTCATAAAGAAGACTCTGCACAGACCAGACAGGGTGGAGAGAGGAAGTCAGAGAAGAGGGGGGGTGGGTGCAGGGCATGCGGGGTGGGTGGGTGGGGAGAGAGCTGGGTGGCCTTGCATCAAATGAATCAATTATTGATCAGCTGGTGGAAGAAAAACATGCGCACTGAGGACACCGGTGGATAAGGTGACAATAAGATTTCTTTAAGGCTACCAACTAATTTAACATGTGCATTTTGTATGTGATCAATGTAACTCACACCCAGCCCCCCCCCCCTTCCTTCACATGTTCTCCATCCCCATCATGTGTGTCCAATTGCAACCCGTCCCAAATGAGCTAGGGGAGATTAGCGCGTCTGTGTCGCCTCTCTTTATTGCAGCTGCTCTCTGCACATGCTAGACTAATCTCAGGGTTAGAGGGACTTATTACAATAATTGTCTTCAAAAGCTCGGTAACACCTAATAATTACCTGTCCCTGCTACTGAAGGTGACAAATAGACGCTCTGTGTTTTTTATTATCTACTTACATGGTCCGGGTTCCGATCTTTCCCAGGCAGTGCCGTGCGTAAAGACATGTTCGTCCCTGAGTGCTCCTCTTCGTCCAAGACCAAATAAATACGTGGGCTGTAGGATTGTGTTCACACTGGGTTAAAAACACACCCCAGATTATCCTGGTTGTCAGTCACTCCAGAAGAAAACAGCCTCATACAATCCTCATTGTCATAGTCCGTGAAGGCAGCACAGATCACCAAGACAGTGATCCAGCTTTAATTGATGCGTAAACAAATCTACATCCACCTCATGACTGTGTGTTGTGGTTGGTACCAAGCTAGCCTCATCTGAAGAAATCACAGCCCAGACTGAACCCCCTCTTAGCTTCACACTTTCCCCCAACGTTATCGGACCATTTCGCTGGCTCGTTAATAAAACAATCCCGGTGGTAATCGGTTTACTTCCAGCTGCATCGGTGTTGTTGGGAAAGGCGAATACAACTTGACCATCGATGCGACTGATGAGGGTTTTTAAAAAAAAAGAAGAGAAACAACAGTGGGCTCTGTGCGACCACCGCGGGTTGAGTTCAGAAAAAAGGGGGAGTTTCTGTTTTCCTGTTGGCTAGTGAATATGTTTCTGGGTGACACACGTCAAAACGGCGGCTCCCATGGAGGAATAGTCACGGAAACAGAAGCAGGAACCGTCTGAGAACACATTTCGAGAAGCAGGAGATGTACGGAGCCTGGGGAAACCGATTGCGGTTGACCTGAAAGAAAGCGGCGGATGTGAAGCCTTCCAGTCAGTCTCTGGCTCTTCTTCTCAGCTCAGTCCGCCCTTAGCACCTCTCATTCGGTTTGGCTCCAACTGCTTCAGCGGTGAATTCAAAGTCGCGCGGTTGAGCAGCTGAACACGCAGATATTTATCCCCGGAAATATGTGTTTTTGAGCGAAGACCATAGAAAACGGAACCCCCCCTTCGCCTCCCGAAAAACCCAGTGTGAGAGAAAGAGGGAGGGAGATGGACGTCAGCGGTAATGAAAGGCAGGGCTGATGCGTCGCTGTCCGCGCACGCGCACACACACGGGCCTTTCTCTCCTCTCCCCCCTCTATCGCTCATGCTGCCTTCACGTACCCATTATTAAATCAGACTTCCAGATTTCGGAAATCGTGTGTGAGTTTAAGCATGAGTTAAGCATTATTTACGGACACTCCAGAGTTGTATACAAACATAAAGGCAACAAAGGTAGTCTTTCCTTTCCATGACAATTTGACCTCGTGGAAAACCACCAAACTCCTATTTTCTTTACTTTTTATTTATCATGATCGCCTCGTGGTGGCTAAAATAAGTTGAATAAATGTTTAAAAAACATCATTATGATTATTACTTTGATTATGATTATACATTTCCTGAATATTTTATAGATATATATTATTTTTTTATTGTTAACGTTTATATTTTATACGTAGGATTCTTGAGTTTTGTACTTTTCTCTTACCGTTCTCTTTTGTGCTTCTGTGGAAAGCTACTCAATTTATATTTCTTTATCATTATCGCCACCTAGTGGCCAAACTAATTTCTAGAGACACAGATGTCAGTTAGATATTTTATATACAGTTGGGCAAAAAAGTATTTAGTCAGCCACCAATTGTGCAAGTTCTCCCACTTAAAAAGATGAGAGGCCTGTAATTTTCATCCGAGGTATACCTCAACTATGAGAGACAAAATGAGAAGAAAAAAAAAAAAAATCCAGAAAATCACATTGTCTGAATTTATTTGCAAATTATGGTGGAAAATAACTCTTTGGTCAATAACAAAAGTTCATCTCAATACTTTGTTATATACCCTTTGTTGGCAATGACAGAGGTCAAACGTTTTCTGTAAGTCTTCACAAGGATTTCACACACTGTTGTTGGTATTTTGGCCCATTCCTCCATGCAGATCTCCTCTAGAGCAGTGATGTTTTGGGGCTGTCGCTGGGCAACACGGACTTTCAACTCCCTCCAAAGATTTTTTATGGGGTTGAGATCTGGAGACTGGTTAGGCTACTCTAGGACCTTGAAATGCTTCTTACGAAGCCACTCCTTCGTTGCCCGGGCGGTGTGTTTGGGACCATTGTCATGCTGAAAGACCCAGCCACGTTTCATCTTCAATGCCCTTGCTGATGGAAGGAGGTTGTCACTCAAAATCTCACGATACATGGCCCCATTCATTCTTTCCTTTAGACGGATCAGTCGTCCTGGTCCCTTTGCAGAAAAACAGCCCCAAAGCATGATGTTTCCACCCCCATGTTTCACAGTAGGTATGGTGTTCTTTGGATGCAACTCAGCATTCTTTCTCCTCCAAACACGTCTCGTTGAGTTTTTACCAAAAAGTTCTATTTTGGTTTCATCTGACCACATGACATTCTCCCAATCCTCTTCTGGATCATCTAAATGCTCTCTAGCAAACTTCAGACGGGCCTGGACATGTACTGGCTTAAGCAGGGGGACACGTCTGGCACTGCAGGATTTGAGTCCCTGGCGGCGTAGTGTGTTACTGATGGTAGCCTTTGTTACTTTGGTCCCAGCTCTCTGCAGGTCATGGACTCGGTCCCCCCGTGTGGTTCTGGGATCTTTGCTCACCGTTCTTGTGATCATTTTGACCCCACGGGGTGAGATCTTGCGTGGAGCCCCAGATCGAGGGAGATTATCAGTGGTCTTGTATGTCTTCCATTTTCTAATAATTGCTCCCACAGTTGATTTCTTCACACCAAGCTGCTTACCTATTGCAGATTCAGTCTTCCCAGCCTGGTGCAGGTCTACCATTTTGTTTCTGGTGTCCTTTGACAGCTCTTTGGTCTTGGCCATAGTGGAGTTTGGAGTGTGACTGTTTGAGGTTGTGGACAGGTGTCTTTTATACTGATAACGAGTTCAAACAGGTTCCATGAATACAGTTAACGAGTGGAGGACAGAGGAGGCTCTTAAAGAAGAAGTTACAAGTCTGTGAGAGCCAGAAATCTTGTTTGTTTGTAGGTGACCAATTACTTATTGTACCGAGGAATTTACCAATTCACTCATTACAAATCCTACAATGTGATTTCCTGGATTCTTTCCCCCCATTCTGTCTCTCATAGTTGAAGTGTACCAGGGTGAACATTACAGGCCTCTCATCTTTTTAAGTGGGAGAACTTGCACAATTGGTGGCTGACTAAATACTTTTTTGCCCCACTGTATGTGGGGCAAAAAAGTAATGTTCCCCATCTATGATAATTTCTCTTACTATATTTATTGTTTTGCATCAAAATACCAAGGAACATTCCTTGAATACATCATTATGGTTCAAAAGAAGTCTGTTTCTTTTCAGGGCTCCTCCAAATGTGAGAAATGTGTCTTGTGTGTGTAATATACATGCAAGTGTATACTTGTAAGTGCTTTGAGCACCAGGAAAAGCGCTATATAAATGACATGTGTTATTATTATTATTATTATTATATAAGTCCTGCAATTTCACATTTATTTATGTATTTTTCTCTCAGTTTATTTACAATTGGCATTGTTTCAGATTGCTCTTTAATGGTGAAAAATATATAAATATACTGTTACTTTTTTCCATGGAGTACATATCTGGTGTTCTGGTTTTGTTTTTTACTTATTGTGTTATTAATAACGGGCCAATACTTAGCCTTTTTTTTTTTTTTTTAAACTGTTGTAATCATGTACCTGTTGCGGGACAAATAAAGAATTTCTAATCCTGATTCTGAAATCTGCTTCTTTTAACATCTAATGTATTTTTTAATTTAATTAAATATGCACCCCAAATTGTGTAACTTTTCAAGAGCTTCATATTATAAATACAGCTGTGAAACCTACATGGACAGTGCACTTTGTTTTCCCCCGTCGGCACTCTCCGCAGATTCATCTATTTGTCAATTCCCCACAGTTGGGAACATTGACAGTACAGCTCTTGATTCCATTTGTTGCGAATAACACATTTAAAAAAGATAGGACTGAGGTGATATCGATTTGGGGCGCAATAAAAGCAGCACTCCTGAAGGACACGGGGACTTAGTTATTGAAATGGCCCATGTGTTGATGTTTAACTCTACATGTAATCAAGTCATGTCTCTGCGTAAGTGTCCTTGAACGAAAGGATCTCTAGAACTGAAAATGGGGTTATATACTTTTAAAAATCACCTTATTGAAAGACCTATGTATTTCACCCAATCCCAGAAAATATCATTGTATTACTATTAAATGTACAGTGCATTTGACAAAACATGCACTCTAGCATCATGTTGATTTATTAGCAATTAAAACAATCAGAGTGGGGGTTTTCAATTCCGCCAAGCCCATATATTAGATTTATTTTTGCTTGTTGTAATACATAAAATTCTACATGCACAGATGGCCACACCTTGGAGACAATGTGTATTTATGAAACCGAGTAAAACAAATTATATGCAGAGGACAGTCTAATATATCTTTCTGTCCCTGTTTACTTTTGCTCATTTCCACATGGCTCACCCTCCCTCTCACTTTCATAACAGATGGAGAGAGAAGAGTTAGTATATTTGTGACTTGTATATTTTTCATGACTAAATCCCAAATGATAATCTTACCTGGACCGATCGGGACCTGTTGGAGCGGACCCAGGGCCTCATCCTTCCCCTACTTCCCAGTGATGGATTGGACCTGGAGTGACCTGGACCCCCAGCAGCCTGAGATGCTGATACCGGAACAAGCAGGTGAGCCACAGAGCGTCAGACTCACTGTCAGCCTCAGAGAACTCGGGCAGAAGAGAGCGGAGAGCAGAGAGCTGCTGCTGAGATGGCAAAATAATCGATGCTGGAAAGAACAACCGGAGCAGCAGTCCATATTTCCATGGACTGCAGAGCCTGTTCTGAACACTGTGTCACAGAGAACAGCAGCATCATCACCACCACTGCCCAGCGGAGTATAAACCTATTAGAGGGGAACAACACAACATGTGGAATTGTCAATACTTCTAATGGGCTATGGAAAGAGGGAGGAGGGGTGAGTCGGTTTCTGTTGCTTTCTACATTTGTATGGAGGAAACTTCTGAAGCAATTGGAGTCAGGACTCAGAGAGACACAAGGAGAGCTGGAGCTTTGGTGGCAAACACTGACGGTTTATTTGGAGCTTCGGCCGGAGAATTTACAAGACATGTCACGGGCCACGGTTTGACCACAGGTTGAGATGCCAAACCAATTCTGAAGATCTCTACCCCAGACCCATGTGTTTAGCTAGTTCCGAGAGCATCATCAACATGCTGCATAACAAGATAGAATCATAACACCTCTCTCAGCTGACGCCAACAGGCAGGAGCAGGGAGACGGAACACTGAGAGCACAGCAGCCAAGGTTACAGGGGCCTGTGCTCAGTCAGGGCAGTTTGAACTGATACACTGGGTCAAAGTGATGGGCCTCGGGAAATATTTCCCCAACAGTGTGTGTGTGTGTGTGTGTGTGTGTGTGTGTGTGTGTGTGTGTGTGTGTGTGTGTGTGTGTGTGTGTGTGTGTGTGTGTGTGTGTGTGTGTGTGTGTGTGTGTGTGTGTGTGTGTGTGTGTGTGTGTGTGTGTGTGTGTGTGTGTGTAGAGTTAGTGATTTGTGCTGATCTGAGCACGTCAGCAGGGATTGATCCAACAATGTCTCATGTTGACCCCAATGACATCAACAAAAAAACACACACATATTTGTATACTTTAATACCCACTTCCTACCAACACAGGTCCTCACATTGTTATGTATTCCCCAGCTTTTTGAGTGTAAGCATCATAACTACACACTTCCCCACCACCCTAACACAACAGTAGCCTAAGTTTTACACTAAAGCCAGTAATTGACCCTTAAACCACCATATACAACACTTGTATAGAATAATGTATGGAAGCAAATACCAGCAAAAAGAAACTGATAAACGCTGATTGCATTATTTATGACTTGTATTATCTATTTTTCTGAGTATTTTGTATGTTCATCTGCCAAAATGTACAGGTACAGGCACAGGTACAGGTACAGGTATACAAGTACAGGCACAGGTACAGGTACAAGTACAGGCACAGGTACAGGTATACAGGCAAAGGTACAGGTACAGGTACAGGCACATGTATACAGGCACAGGTACAGGTATACAGGCACAGGTACAGGTATACAGGCACAGGCACCGGTACAGGTATACAGGCAAAGGTACAGGTACAGATACAGGCACATGTATACAGGCACAGGTAGGCACAGGTACAGGTATACAGGCACAGGCACAGGTATACAGGCACATGTACATGTATACAGGCACAGGTACAGGTATACAGGCACAGGTATACAGGTACAGGCACAGGTATACAGTCACAGGTACAGGTATACAGGTACAGGCACAGATACAGGTATACAGTCACAGGTACAGGTACAGGTACATGTATACAGGCACAGTCACAGGTACAGGTACAGGTACATGTATACAGGCACAGTCACAGGTACAGGTACAGGTATACAGGCACAGTCACAGGTACAGGTACACTACAGGTATACAGGCACAGTCACAGGTACAGGTACATGTATACAGGCACAGTCACAGGTACAGGTACAGGTATACAGGCACAGGTACAGGTATACAGGTACAGGTACAGGTATACAGGTACAGGTACAGGTACAGGTATACAGGCACAGTCACAGGTACAGGTATACAGGTACAGGCACAGGCACAGGTACAGGTATACAGGTACAGGTATACAGGTACAGGCACAGGCACAGGTACAGGTATACAGGTACAGGTATACAGGTACAGGTATACAGGTATACAGGTACAGGCACAGGTACAGGTACAGGTACAGGTATACAGGCACAGTCACAGGTACAGGTACAGGTATACAGTCACAGGTACAGGTACAGGTACAGGTACAGGTACAGGTATACAGTCACAAGTCACAGGTACAGGTACAGGTACAGGTACAGGTATACAGGCACAGTCACAGGTACAGGTACAGGTACAGGTACAGGTATACAGTCACATGTACAGGTACAGGTACAGGTACAGGCACATTCACAGGTATACAGGCACAGTCACACTGATAAACGCTGATTGCATTATTTACGACTTGTATTATCTATTTTTCTGAGTATTTTGTATGTTCATCTGCCAAAATGTACAGGTACAGGCACAGGTACAGGTACAGGTACAGGTATACAAGTACAGGCACAGGTACAGGTACAAGTACAGGCACAGGTACAGGTATACAGGCAAAGGTACAGGTACAGGTACAGGCACATGTATACAGGCACAGGTACAGGTATACAGGCACAGGTACAGGTATACAGGCACAGGCACCGGTACAGGTATACAGGCAAAGGTACAGGTACAGATACAGGCACATGTATACAGGCACAGGTAGGCACAGGTACAGGTATACAGGCACAGGCACAGGTATACAGGCACATGTACATGTATACAGGCACAGGTACAGGTATACAGGCACAGGTACAGGTATACAGGCACAGGTATACAGGTACAGGCACAGGCACAGGTATACAGTCACAGGTACAGGTATACAGGTACAGGCACAGATACAGGTATACAGTCACAGGTACAGGTACATGTATACAGGCACAGTCACAGGTACAGGTACAGGTACATGTATACAGGCACAGTCACAGGTACAGGTACAGGTATACAGGCACAGTCACAGGTACAGGTACACTACAGGTATACAGGCACAGTCACAGGTACAGGTATACAGGTACAGGTACATGTATACAGGCACAGTCACAGGTACAGGTACAGGTATACAGGCACAGGTACAGGTATACAGGTACAGGTACAGAGGTACAGGTACAGGTACAGGTACAGGTATACAGGTACAGGCACAGGTACAGGTATACAGGTACAGGTATACAGGTACAGGCACAGGTACAGGTATACAGGTACAGGTATAGGTATACAGGTACAGGTATACAGGTACAGGCACAGGTACAGGTACAGGTATACAGTCACAGGTACAGGTACAGGTACAGGTACAGGTATACAGTCACAAGTCACAGGTACAGGTACAGGTATACAGGCACAGTCACATGTACAGGTACAGGTACAGGTACAGGTATACAGTCACAGTCACAGGTACAGGTACAGGTACAGGTATACAGTCACATGTACAGGTACAGGTACAGGCACATTCACAGGTATACAGGCACAGTCACAGGTACAGGTACAGGTACAGGTATACAGGCACAGGTACAGGCACAGGTACAGGTACAGGTATACAGGCACAGTCACAGGTACAGGCACAGGCACAGGTAAGTGTAGTTTACAGGAAAAGGTGGCTGGAAAGCAAACACAACAACAATTTAAAGTCTGGGAGGGGATGAGAGGAAAGGGCCCTGTGATATTCTGCAGGGCTGATGAGAGTGAGTGGCAACAGGTGAGGATGTGAAAGAAACCGTCTGAGGCCCTCTGCTGGATGGATGGAGTATGGCACTGAAGGCCCCTTGGGAAGACATAACATTACATTACACGACATACCGTTAGCTGAAGCTTTTAAGCAACTTACAATAAGTGCAAAAACCATAAAGAATCAAACTCCGAACAACAAGGAACGTGCAGATATATTCACTTCAAGCAAGATCATACCATAGTAAGTCTGCAGTAGACTTTTATTGATAAAATAAATATGTAGAATGTCGTTCTCTTCTTGTTGCTATTGAGGACCAGCCTACTCTTGATCTTTCCGGAAGAAGTCTTCTATGACAGACTGTCTGATGTGGTTTGTTAGTGTGCAACGTGAAGTCAAATGTGTATCTAGTCGCTCTTCTCAGAAAGGTCCTTTCATAACCACACCTTCCTCTGCTACAGATACACTATTCTTACAGTGACAGGATCATTTAGTACGACAGTATATCTGCAACAAAACGCTACAAGCTCTGCCTTCTCATCAGTGGTGAGTTTTGATTCAAGTACAATTACAATTGTATAACAAAGCAAGAGTAGTGCTTAGAAACGTATTTACTGAATAGAGCTTTCATCATTTGGGTGATTCATTTTTCTCACAAATAAGCTAACTATGATGGTTAAAGGAATACAACAAACAAAAATGTAAAACACAATCTATTCATCAAATATATTGTATCAGAGATTACTCCTGGAGATCCAGAAAAACATATATTGGTATAATTTACCTAAAAACCAGTAAAAACAATATACTTTATTCATTAAGCGCTTTTTAGATCAAAGACGCTTTACAAAATAAAATAAAAGTGAAAATAAAATCAAGCTCACAGAAACAATAACACAGGGACACAACATTAATAACACATTAAAAGTCAGTCTAAAAAGGTGAGTACCAAGATTGAATCATTGTTTGGGTTTATAAACAGAGTTTTACAGTTTTAACTCTCCATGTTTTACAGTTGGCTTCAGCCTGAGCCACCATGCTGGCAGCCATGACGCTGGCCTCTCTGAGCCTCTGGGTGTGGGCGTCTGACCTCTGCCCCCCTGTCTGCCAATGTCTCCACAACCTGACCACCATCATGTGTCAGGACAGAGGCCTGGACCAGATCCCTGAGCTGCCAGAGAGCGCAGAGAATCTGTACGTCTCCTACAACAACATACAGGAAATACCCAGACATGGGCTGGAGGAGCTGCAGGTACGAAACACAGAGCCGCCTGAAAGTGTACTTTGTGGTTTTTGGTTTTGAAAATAACTTTCCCATGTCTTCATGTGTCTGTACACTGACAGTAGTGATAACCTTTCGCAAGACATGATGAATAACACCTTTATTGAAGAACCATACTGGTGGTTTAACATGAACAAGTATAGCTCATCAAGTAACTTAAGCAGACAATATTTCTGAACTTATTATTGGACGTACATTCACCAGATATTCATTCAACTGTAAGTTAATGTTTTCCATGCTTTCAAGAGATAGTCGAACATTTTAAGAAATTCATTTTCTTGCCCCTGTTTTTTTTAATTAAAAAGTATTCATTTATTTAACGGGGACAGTGTACATTAATGAACATTTCTGTAAACGTGCCAGAGTTAGCCAAGAGTTAGATGAACATATATACATATACATATATACTTTCATACTGTTAATATGAAGCTACCAACAGAAGAGCTTAGCTTAGCTTAGCACAAAGCCTGGGAGCTAAGATATGTTTCATGGGGCTGTCCAACAGAAACAAAATCTGCTTATGGACACACTAAAAATGCACTTATTAACACGCAAAATCTACTTTATTACATTTGTAAAAACTCCAAAGTGTTAAATAAACCAACAGTTTGTTGCCTGAATATTTCTGGGATGGTACAGGTTGCCAGACAGCCAACAGAGACTACAGGAAGTGCTCCTGACATGAAATACTCTGGCTCATAACCCCCAGTAAGCCAGGAAATATTTTTATAAACAAAATATGCATGTACCTTTTCATTTTTCTATTGTGATGTATCTTCCTATATAAAAAAAATACAAGTTTATTTTATATGATAAATATATAAACATGTATTTTATATGAAACATAAAAACTCACGAGTCTTCTCTTCTTCCTGGATATTATGTAGGTCCTGGATCTGACTAAGAATGAGATGAATGTATTCCTATTCCTAAACCCAGTTTGGCCCAACATGACCAAGCTCTCGAAGCTCTTCCTACCCAACAATAACCTGTGGTTTCTGAAATCGGATCAGTTCCTACATTGCCCCGTTCTTACCTTACTTGACCTGAGTTGGAACCAGATCGTACATATACCGACCGGATTCCTCCTTGGATTAGCTCAACTGGAGACGCTGGATGTGAAATTCAACCAGATTAAACTGTTACAGGTTGGGGCATTGGAAGGTGCCTTCAACCTAACTGACGTCAACCTAAGCCATAACAATTTATCCAACTTAGAGCAAGGTGTGTTCAAAAACTCTGCTGTGTTAGAAAAGCTTGATCTGTCCAGTAACAAAATCACAAGTATTGGTGAGGGCACCTTTAGAGGAGCGACAGGTCTCCAACACCTGGACCTGAGTGGCAACATCCTGGTCACTGTTCCAGCTGAGGCAATCAGGGATATAAGCGTGCTCAGGAATCTCAATCTACAGATGAACAGACTCACTAGCCTTCCAGAGGATTGCCTCTCTTCATTGGGCCGGTTGTTTCATCTAGACCTGAGCGACAACAAGCTGACCTCTCTGTCTGAGGGATCGCTGAAAGGCCTGACCAAGCTGAGTGAGCTGGACCTCAGTCGCAACCTCATAGATTCTCTGCCCTCAAAAGTCTTCAATGACCTGATAGGCCTTGAGATACTTGATTTATATGGTAACAGACTGACATCTCTTCCTCTTGACATATTCAGTAACCTGAAAAACCTCAAAGAACTGCAGCTGGAGAGCAATCAGATCTCTGCCATTCCAGTTGGGGTATTTGATTCGTTGTCCAGACTCAAAGAGTTACAGCTTTCAAAGAACTGCATCCTGGAGCTCCACCCTGCTCTGTTCAACGAGCTCAAATCACTGCAGAACCTGGACTTGGACAACAACGCTCTGAGGCACCTTCCCAAAGGCCTTTTCCACAAGACGAGGGTCGTCAAGGAGATACACCTCGATGACAACCACATCAGGTCCATACATCACTCAGTCTTCCACGGTTTAAGAAGACTACATTCACTGAAGCTCTCTCGCAACCGTCTCACCTCTCTACACCCAGACCAGTTCAGAGACCTTATCCGTTTAAAAGAGTTACATCTAGATGCCAACCACATTGGAGACTTTCCTACAAGCCTGTTCATGAATCTAACAAACCTCATAACTCTGAATCTGGACAATAACAGTATCTCAGAGCTTTCTCCTGATGACTTTGTTGGGTTGGCATGCCTCAAAGAGCTCGGGTTGAGCTTCAATCAGCTCCATGACATCCCGTACAACACCTTCTATCCCCTCCACCTTCTCCGCAAGCTTCAGCTAAAGAACAACAGCCTGGAGCGTTTACACCTTCAGCTCTTTGCCCGACTTTCGAAGCTAACAGAACTCAACTTGGATGAAAACAAGCTGGATCGCCTGCAGCCTGATGTGTTTCAAGGACTTATAAACCTCCAGAGATTGAGTTTGAAGTCCAACCAGCTCAGAGCAATGGAGAATGGGACTTTGGGGCCTTTGGGAAACCTAAGCACAGTTCATCTGTCAAGTAACCTGTGGAACTGCACCTGTGCGCATGTTCTCTACATCAGCTGCTGGGTCAACATGCACAGCGATAAGCTTGGAGACCAGCCCCGTTGCTTCTTCTCCTCTTCTTCCTCACCATTAACTATCCATACACCCCTTTCTCAGGCAGCCCAGTCTCCCCAGCTGTTACAAGACCAATGCATTACAAGAGCGGCAAGTGGCTCATCACGGTCATTTCCTCTAGAGATGCTGAAGCTGATCACAATCTCTGTCCTAGCTCTCAGCACACCGTGACATCCTCTGTGGTGGTGTTGTGTTCTCGAACACTTCTTCCTGCCCTTTGTTCTCAGTATACTGTAGTGGTGCAAATCAAATGGCCACTGTGCACTGGATTCATTATGCAAAAGTGCAATATTAACATAGATCTTGCAAAAATGCTAACTTAATGATTTCATTGACAATAAAATGTAGAGCTAAGGAATATAAAGTGTATGAGTATGTATTATTTGGTAGTCAAAATAAATCATATAGCTTACATTTTAAAGTAAAGCCTCAACATAAATTAGCATCTGATTTGCATCAGCTCTGGGTTTTAACCATGGTGGCCTTAAGATTTGGATTGAAGGTTTTTAGAGTTGCAACTGTAAACCAGTCAAAATAGACTTTTAAGCATTTAAAAGTTCTCCAATGCATTATTAAAGCAATACAAGAAAAAGCTCAAATGATTTAAATAACAATGTTTATCAGTTTGACACACACAGTTGAGACATAACAAATATCCACTCCACAAGAGAGGTAACAGATGACACATTCTTACAAAATCCCTGTTTGGGTATCTCCGCCGGCACATTGGCTCGTTACTGCACAGAAGGCAACGTTGTTTCCAAAAGTCACAGTTGTATTTTTTTAATCTATTTTTCTATTGGCGATCATTATAAAAAAAACACTAAAAAACAAATCACTCTTCAAATGGTCGTGCAACTTAAATGTGGTTGTTAAAAGATTATAATGCTGCAGGAAAAGTCAGCCACACTTTTAAAGCTTCAATCAGGCTCGTAGTTGGACATCCGTCGGCTAAAGACGGCCTAATGTTAATTGTGGAGGGTGAGATTGTTTGTGTTATATGGAGATAGATTTGTCTCAATATTATGTGTGAACACATTGGTTACCGTGTGTAATTGTGACATCTGTAAATGGAAATCCCCACTAAAGTGTTTCCAAAATTGTTTTTTGCATTTGTGGACCGTGTTTTACATTCACAGATTGTCATTGACTAAGGATGATCCATCTGTTCACACAAATAATATTGAGACCTGGCAAAACTAGGGGAAATGAAAACAGCTTGTAAATGTTTAAGTCATTCAAGCCATTTGCCAAATAAGTTGGAGAGATGGTCTCCTGGATGGCGGATTTGAAATAAAATGTGTTTTAACTCTTGTTGTCCAGCAGTATCCAGCTTCAAATCATTTGAGCTGATTTTATAATGGTGCTTACCTGAACCTTTTTTCGACTTTAACTTAAGGCTGTTAAATTACAGTTCCACAAATCCAAACCCCACACTGCATCTTTCCTCAACATGTTCATTGAGGGTAGCTTTGAATCTGGAAAACCAATCTTTTACTATCCATCCATTCATATAGTCCTTGTTGGGTTCAGGCAACCCTATGTCCTCGTCCTCTTCACAGTTGAGTCTTCAGACGTAGAAACACTTGTGGTCCTTCAGGTTCCTCAGGTAGGAGAAACTCTTCCCGCACTTGTCGCACATGAACTGTTTCTCCCCGGTGTGTATCTGCTGGTGTGCTTTCAGGCTATTTCCCTGGTTGAAGCTGCGGCCACATGTGTCGCAGCAGAACGGCTTCTCCCCGGTGTGGATGCGCTGGTGTCTGTTCAGGTTCCCTGTGTTGCTAAAACACTTCCCACATGTGTCGCAGCTGAACGGCTTCTCTCCTGTGTGGACAACCTTTGGAAAAGAAGATCATTCGAAAGACTTTAATCATTTTCATATGTAAGATTTAAAATGTTTAAATCATGAATAAAGATTTACATCAAATCAGGCTTCATGCGAGACATGTTTCTTATTCTCAACCTGAACCTAAAAGTTGCTCTTACAAGTGTTTCAGGTCATATTAATTCTCTTTCAATACACCTGCTCATGAGAATGTCCTTCTTTGTCCCTGTTTTACGGACATTTCATTGATAATAATGTTACCACATCCTAAAAGGAACAATTCCACACTAAAGAGCTTAAATAAATAAGCCAACAACAACATTCATTTGTCAGCGTCAGAACATACACAGGATCCAGAAAACTGACAAAACATTAGTCAAAAATGTGTTCTCAGAGCATGCCTGTTCTATGACACACATAAAGATACAGGTTTCACCCTGATGTTGGTTGTATAAACTAGAACATTTAAACAACCAACATCAGGGTCAGATGGAAACAGGAAGTTGGTGTGTTGCATCTGTAAGTACCCAGAAGAGCAGAGTCAGCGCTGCGGTTTCTCCTATTTCATCTCAACATGAGGTCTGTGGGCTCCCTTTTCGTATCCTACCAACTACAGACAACTTATCAACTTTAAAGGTGTAAGAATTTTTTTTCGGACTAAAGCTTGTTTTTAGCAAAGGATTCCCACCTTTTTGTTTAGCTCCTCAAACATGAATGTTGCTATACAGTCTATATATATATAGTGTGTGTGGGAGAGAAACTCCCTCTGGAGGAAACACAGGGATACCCTTTGGATACCCTTTACATGCACAAAAACCTATAGAACACATGCACTCCAGGAGAGGGAAAACCCCCAAAAGCACAAAATGGCCCCTTTAGGAGCATCTTCACTCTACTTGGCACTTTAGTTGAACAATAGCTAATGCAGACCCACCTGATGTGATTTAAGGCTGCTGTGTTGTGTGAACATGCGTCCGCAGATGTCGCAGGAGAAGGGCTTCTCCCCGCTGTGCGTCTTCAGGTGAATCTTCAGGTAACTGGACGACTTGAAGCTCTTCCCACAGAGCCCGCAGCTGTGCGGCCGGTCCACTGTGTGGTGCTGCTGGTGGGAGCGCAGGTCTGTGATGGAGCTGAGCCGCCGGCCGCAGATCACACACGTACAGGGGATGGTGGCCGCGTGGGTCTGGAGGTGTTTCCGCAGCGAGTCCACGCAGGTCACCGTGGTGCTGCACGCCACGCAGGCCAGAGACCTCTCCCTGGAGCCCGGGTGGGAGGTCTTCTGGTGCATCTTCAGGGCACTCTTCTGGATGAAACACTTGCCGCAGGTCTCACAGCTGAAGGGGCGCTCCCCGGTGTGGATCCGCTGATGGCCCTTCAGAGTGTCCGCCTGGTTGAAGCTCTTGCCACAAGTCTCACACCTGAAGGGCTTTTCCCCCGTGTGGATGCGCAGATGGCGCTGCAGGTTTCCTTGGATGGTGAAGCTTTTGTTGCAGTACTGGCAGTTGTAGGCCCGCTCCCCCGTGTGGACCATCTGATGCATCTTCAGGCCGTGTGCTCGGTAGAAGCTCTTCCCGCACTGCTCACAGCGGAACGGCCGGACCTCGGCGTGCAGGCGCTGGTGGTTCCTCAGCAGCTGCTTCAGAGTGAAGCCCTTCCCACAAACATCACAGGTGTGTGGTCTCTCACCTGTAGATGGATAAGATTAACAGAATATGACATTGTCAAAGGTTATATGTTTTCTAATAGACATTTTTATTAAAACACAATTATCCCTGGTCAGCATCTCTAGTGAGTTTTAGCCCCTTTTAGCTCATTGTTTCGGATTTATGACACTATACTGTATGGTTTTGTCTCATCTCACTCGTTGACCCCCATTTTGATAAACCAGATAAATGGCCTAGAAAAAGTGAAACCTTTAGTGCTAGTGAAAATTGAACATATTTATATGTGGGTCAGCAACAGAACTCAAAATGAATCCTTGTATCACTGTGTCTGCGTAAATACGTTTCCTATGTGTGTTAATGTGGATATTCCTCATCAAATCTTTATAAGGCATTATTATTTTCAGTATAACAACCATAGACTATAACAAATATATTGGAAGTAGTCACCGTGACATCACACGTTAGTGTGGCAACTACAGTTTGGAAGCCTCTAGTTTGGCCTTTTAGCAGTCGCCATATTATTTTTTGGAACCAGACACAAGAGAATGTTGATGAAGATATTTTTAGGCAACAAACATAGTTTACCTTTCATTAACTGAAAACACATTGGGTTTTTGTCTTTAGACTTTGAGCTTTTCACAACACCAGGACACTGAAGCAGCAACCTGTCAATCACAACATAGCCCTAAAGCAGGGGTGTCCAGACCACGGTCCGGGGGCCAACTGTGGCAATTCTAAAAGTCTAATGGAATATGGCCCACACCCAAGAAACCTGTGCTTTTCCTTTATTGTACTTCTTAAGTATAAATGTAAACTGATTTTAAGCAGTATAATTCATGTGTTAAATAGTACACTTTCAAAAAATGTAGTCAATTCAAGTTGAAAATATTTAAAAACAAATCTTAGTTGATAATAAAAAGCCCAATAGCTTGAAATATACCCTTGATATTTCCCCTTATTGTCCGGGCTGTGAAGGAAGACTGAGAAACACAGCTTGTACTGGCTTCTGTTTTAAGGGCTGAGCTGCCAACACTTTCAGTAACAAGGTCAATGAAACCCTGTGGAGGCTGTGATGGAGGCTGTGATGGAGGCTGTGATGGAGGGCTGTGATGGAGGGCTGTGATGGAGGCTGTGATGGAGGGCTGTGATGCAGGCTGTGATGGAGGCTGTGATGGAGGCTGTGATGGATGGAGAGCTGTGATGGAGGCTGTGATGGAGGCTGTGATGGAGAGCTGTGATGGAGGCTGTGATGGAGAGCTGTGATGGAGGCTGTGATGGAGGCTGTGATGGAGGGCTGTGATGGAGGCTGTGATGGAGGCTGTGATGGATGGAGAGCTGTGATGGAGGCTGTGATGGAGGCTGTGATGGAGGCTGTGATGGAGAGCTGTGATGGAGGCTGTGATGGAGAGCTGTGATGGAGGCTGTGATGGAGGCTGTGATGGATGGAGAGCTGTGATGGAGGCTGTGATGGAGGCTGTGATGGAGGCTGTGATGGAGGCTGTGATGGAGAGCTGTGATGGAGGCTGTGATGGAGAGCTGTGATGGAGGCTGTGATGGAGAGCTGTGATGGAGGCTGTGATGGAGGCTGTGATGGAGAGCTGTGATGGAGGCTGTGATGGAGGCTGTGATGGAGGCTGTGATGGAGAGCTGTGATGGAGGCTGTGATGGAGAGCTGTGATGGAGGCTGTGATGGAGGCTGTGATGGAGGGCTGTGATGGAGGCTGTGATGGAGGCTGTGATGGAGGCTGTGATGGAGAGCTGTGATGGAGGCTGTGATGGAGAGCTGTGATGGAGGCTGTGATGGAGGCTGTGATGGAGGCTGTGATGGATGGAGAGCTGTGATGGAGAGCTGTGATGGAGGCTGTGATGGAGAGCTGTGATGGAGGCTGTGATGGAGGCTGTGATGGAGAGCTGTGATGGAGGCTGTGATGGAGGCTGTGATGGAGAGCTGTGATGGAGGCTGTGATGGAGGCTGTGATGGAGGCTGTGATGGAGAGCTGTGATGGAGGCTGTGATGGAGGCTGTGATGGAGGCTGTGATGGAGAGGCTGTGATGGAGAGGCTGTGATGGAGGCTGTGATGGAGGCTGTGATGGAGGCTGTGATGGAGAGGCTGTGATGGAGAGGCTGTGATGGAGGCTGTGATGGAGGCTGTGATGGAGAGCTGTGATGGAGAGCTGTGATGGAGAGCTGTGATGGAGGCTGTGATGGATGGAGAGCTGTGATGGAGGCTGTGATGGAGGCTGTGATGGAGGCTGTGATGGAGAGCTGTGATGGAGAGCTGTGATGGAGAGCTGTGATGGAGGCTGTGATGGAGGCTGTGATGGAGGCTATGATGGAGAGCTGTGATGGAGGCTGTGATGGAGGCTGTGATGGAGGCTGTTTTTTTCTTAAAGCATGTTCAAATATCAAGCATAATGTAACTACATTTGATTGATTTTGCTTACTTATTACTTAACTTATGAGGCAATATACCTCACTTCGAGTGAGGGACCCAGCCCTTCGTAGGTTTTTCTGTATGTGGCCCTCAGTGAAAAGAGTTTGGACACCACTGCCATAAAGCTTCCAGCTTATTTTACTCTAAATGGGACTATAATTTACAAAATGATCATCATGCTGTTATGGACACTTGTAAACCAACAGTTGAGACCATAAACTGATAAAGTAAAAGTAATACATGATGTCAGAAGTTGGCCCCCTGCTGCTCGTTTGAAAGAATGCAGGTTTAAGGCGTTTCTGCACTGGCTTTTCTTCTCAGACCTGTCCATCAGCTCGGTACTTCACTCACCCGTATGAAGCAGCATGTGAGCGTTGAGGCTCCGCTGGAAGGAGAAGCCTCTGCCACACTGAGAGCAGCAGAAAGGCTTCTCTGCGTTGGTCCCGTGCGCAGCCTGGTGGGCCTTCAGGTGCAGCAGCTTGGTGAACGTCTTCCTGCAGAGTCTGCAGCTCAGAGGCTGCTGGTTCTGGTTCTCCTTCTTCGCTCTATCTCGTAGGGACTTTGGCTTAACAACACGTCTAGGTCTGGTAGTTAATCCTGAGTCACCGTCATCTGGATCGTCTGGCTCCATCTAACAGAAGAAATTAAGAAATTCTTGATTCATTGCCTCTAAACTCACTGTTGCTTTACTGTTTTTGGTGGTAAGCTCCATTAACAGGTGTAGTTCATTATATTCTCAACATAAACTGCTCCCCACACTCACATCATCATTTCGAAATAGATGGAATATGTGTGTATATTAAGTCATTTACTTTATAAAGGGGAATACAACAAAAAAAAATCTACAAACAGAAAATAAAACATTAAATGAATGAATGATTTGTAAAAGCACCTGGTAGTCTGGGTCGTCGTCATTGTCCTGGCCCGGCTCTTCTCTGTACTGACCGGAGTCAGAGGACGCCTGGTCGGCCAACGCCTCCAGTGCTTCCTCCTTTATTATCACTGGTTGGACACTGTCCTGAAAGGAGAGAATGTGGACATGAGTCAAAAGATGATGTCTGGGTAACTTACAATAAACATACACAATACACATCATTTGTTTTGTATAGTTTATTTGTTTATAGTGTCGTGTACAGTCCCCATTGATCAACTCTCACAGCAAAACAGTAAATGGAGCAGCTTTAGTCAACATTGCTCATTTCCAGCTGTTGTCCCCAGCCAGATGATAATAGACACCCTTAAAATCACAATATATAAACAGCATTTGTTATCAAAAAAGGATGAAAGGCGAAAAGATAAAAGAGAACAATAACAACACACGTTACTACATGTCACATATAGCACATCACAATCACACAACAGGGGGGCAACATCCATGATCACAACATGTAACACAACATGTAACACAAGCCATATCCAACACAGACTAGTGTGTGCAGGTGTAGTTCTCAGTGAACCATGTTTTTAAGTGAGCTGTAAATGTGCTATATGTATGTATGTCTTTGATTTGAGTGGGTAGAGAGTTCCAGTTTTGTATTGCGGTGACCGAGAATGATGACTGACCAAAAGTACTCTTCCTGAATGGGACTGAAAGGTCGCCCGTGTGGAGCTTCTAGTGGTCCGTCTGGTGTTGTTACGTTACGCAGGATTTTGTACACCAGAACGATGTTACTATACTTTATTAAATCTTCCCAACTCAGGATGTTATGCTTGTTGAGGATGGCACAGTGACGGGAGCGGTTAGGTTTCTGGTCCAGTACTTTGAGGGCTTGTTTGTACAGGGTTGCTAGTGGCTTCAGCGTGGAGCTGTTTGTTTGCCCCCAGCTTGTGAGACAGTATGTAAGATGTGACATGATCATGGCATTCATGTATCGTTTGGTAGAATTCAATGTCATTGGGTTTCTTATGTATTTAAAATTTGCTAGGCTAACCTTTACTCTTTGGGTCACTTTTTTGACTTGTGTTTTGAATGTTAGATTAGAGTCAATAATGATTCCCAGGTACTTAACCTGCGGCAAAATATCAATATTTCCTCCTGAGATCCTGAAACAATGTCGTATTTTCTTTTTGTGAAAAACATTCCCACTGTTTTGTTGACATTAAGCTGAAGACAGGAGCGGTGTAGCCAGCTAGTGATCAGCACGAAAGCTGAGGTCAGTTTATCAGCAGCCTTTTGCTTTGTGTTGGCATGCACATATATCACAGTGTCATCGGCATATAGCTGTGCTTCCACATCAGGACAGACAGATGGCAGGTCATTCATATATAGGGAAAAAAGAAGTGGACCAAGTATTGAACCTTGTGGTACTCCGGTGCTTAAGTCTAGAGTTGGAGAGAGTCGATTATTGACGATAACATGCTGACGCCTACCAGTGAGGTATGATTCAATCCAGGTATGAGTGTTAATGGAGAGCAGTAAAAAGCCGACAGTTTGGACAGAAGGACCGTATGGTTGACTGCATCAAAGGCTTTGCGTAGATCCAAGAATACTGCACCAACAACACCTCCTTTGTCAACCATTGCTTTGACCTTTTCTATAAAAAAGCAGTTGGCTGTTTCGGTTGAATAATTTGCCCTGAAGCCAAACTGCATGGGATGAAGTTGAAATGACTGTTGTTTAAGAAGGAGACAAGCTGTTCTGACACCCACTTCTCAGCCACCTTGCATACTACAGGTAAGATGCTAATTGGACGGTAGTTGTTGATGTTCAGATGGTCACCTGACTTGAAAATGGGGGTTACAATTGCAGTCTTACAGGCACTTGGGAATGTCCCATGTAATACAGATGAATTGATGATTTGGGTAAGAGGGCAGACTAGGTAATCTTGCAGTGATTTAAGCATTGCAGAATCCATAGCGTATGTGTCCTTAACTTGAACTTTTAAGAGAATTAATAATTGTTTTGGTTTTTAATTCCGATATGGGTTGAATGCAAAAGGACATCTTACTTTCGTCGACTTTGATAATGTTTTCTGCTCTTAAGGGACAATTCTGTGTAATCTCGTCTACAAAGTTGATCAAATATGTATTAAAAGCTATGGCAAGTTGTTCTGAGTCTTGCACTAGGTTACCATTCTCTTTTAGTTCTAACACTAAGTTCTAACGCTTGATTCCCATCAAGGTTTTAATCTGTACCCAAGTTCTTTTAGTGTTAACTTTAGCGTCATTAATTATTGTTATGAGGAAGTTGGCTTTGGCCTTTCTGATTGCTTGAGTTACTTTGTTATGTAACTAATGAGGTAAACGTATGCCTGTCAGTAGTTAGTTTAGTTGTTAACTTAAGGTCTAGCTCCTGTTTTTCATTGTTTGGTCGAGGCACCTTACATCCAAATACACTTTTCTGTGCACAAACCCAGCGCCATAAAGAAACATTTCCCCAGTATAAACCCCACCCAGCACCTTTGGATGAAGTGGAATGCCAATTACGTTCTTGTGGCTGAATGAGAGCCAGATTCTGAAATGTATTGCTTTTACAGCAGGCAACATTTCTTTAGAAATCAATCATTAAGAAAAGACGGAAGCGTAAAAAGGGAGACCAATAATAAAGCCATTTCAAATGAAGATTTCCAGAAAATCTATAGAAACAGCATGTTACCTCATATGTTCTGCCTTTCCACAGGTGGATTATAGGCGACCTCTGTACTCCAGCATCTCCGCCAGCCCCGACTGTGAACATGGAGAAACAGGGGTTCAGCCTTTCTGTTGGGCTCATCAGACAACCTCCAATAAGTTCCAATTTAATCCAATTTTGGATGTGAAAACTCAAATGCAATCTTCCTATACTGTCGACAAAGTTAAGTGAACATAAAAACACAAAACAAAAACAGTTAAGAAGAATCTACTGGTATTTTTATTCAAATTAACTTAAAGTTGTTAAATTAAAGTTACTGTTCTGTACAGTGGTACAGAGGAAGCAGCTTCTAGATATTTGACTTGTGTATAAAGTAGCAAGAATATTCTGTTATAAGTGTTTCCTGGATTCAAAATCCTAAAAATGTATTAGCTGATTGGAAGTTTAGATTGATATCTGAATCTGTATAACTAAAGCTACTAAATCATTTTAGAGGAGTATAACCATACATTTAAATAAGTGACATACATGACACAAGTAAATGACAAGTACCTCAACAACCTCTGTTTGTACAGCAGGTTCCCTACCTTGATTAGGCCCAAATGTACACTTTTTGCAAAAGGTGAGCTAAATATTAACAAAGTTTGCACTCAGTGTCCCATGAATCAAAAGAAGACAGGGATGACCTCTGCGACTCTTCCTCCCGGAGCGCTGCCTCTGCACAGGCTCTCCTTCTGCTCCGTTGGTCTCAGCCCTCCTGTCCTCCTTCGCTACGCTGCTCTCCTCTGTCAGCTCCTCCGTCAGCTCCTCTGTCAGCTCCTCCGTCAGCTCCTCCGTCAGCTCCTCCGTCAGCTCCTCTGTCAGCTCCTCCGTCAGCTCCTCCGTCAGCTCCTCCGTCAGCTCCTCCGTCAGCTCATCTGCTTCCTCCTGGCCTCCTCTGTCCTCTAGCACTAGCTTCAGCTCCGTCTCAGCCTCCTCCAGTCTCCTCTGCAGGTCCTCCACCTCTGAAACACCCTGTGTCACCTACAGAGACAAACCCAGGCTTTTTTTAAAGGTATCAGGACAAATGGAATGTGAGGACTTCATAGTCATCTGATTTTCCTCACATATTTTACAATAATGTATGGAAGCCCATTTCTGCCAGTAAAAGAAAAAAAGAAAAACACTTTGTGCTAAGAAAAGATCCTAAAATGTACTATAATGACAAACCTTCTCTAAGTCCTACTGTCGGTTCAAGAATGTTTCTCCTCATTTTGAAAAATGAAAGCCCTAGTTTAAAAAACAAATCACATTGTTTCAACCTTTCATAACATGGCGATATTTGTAAGATAATATCAAATAGTTTGAACACTGGTAAATATCCCTTTATGTTGATAGGATTAGACCTTCGTAAAGGTTATTGTAAACTTGTTCTAGTGGGTTGAATCATCTTTACCTGAAATGTGGTATTGCTAAAAAATAACAGACACTTTCAATGTTAGTCTTCTCAATACAAACATACTGCTCATTATGTAACATTTAACTTATTTTTAGTGACAAAGAAACTAATTCAATCAAAGACATTTTAGTTTAAACAGTTTCTTCTCACATGCTAAGATTCTTTTTGAATTGTTGATTTTGTCCAAAATCAGAGTCCACACTTGCATGGCCCTTATTGTGGGAAACCTTTAGCAAAGAAACAATGAGACGGTTTATCAATAAGTCAATCCACAGACGTTTTTGTAAAAGCACAAATGCCCCAAAGCAGCTGGTTCCAGCTTATCAAACGCCAGAGTTTACATCACAGTGAAATGTTCTGCTTTGGAACTATTCTTCGTAAACTGTTTGAGGCCCTGTGCCTGGCAGAGAGAGACGTACCTCCAGCTGCAGCAGAGAGGAACAGTCGAGGAAGAGCTGGCAGATCTTCTCCACAGCTTCCTGAGCCAGAGACGTCAGGAAGACGCTGAACTGGATCACCTGAAGGAACATCACAGACGCAAAACATCTTCTGATACATTTTAGAAGGATATAATGATAGAGTATAGGAGATTAATTAAAACAATATTGTTATAATCTTGTTTTATGATTTTTTAAAACTTTGGTAAACTCAACAAATGTTTGTTTCATGCTAACATGTAAATATTTTAACAATTTACCCTAAAAAGTGACTGAGTAATTGAAAAGCATTTTCATATGTTGCTGCTTTGAATTAAACCACATTTGTGTGATAACTTTAGCTACTAGTTAAGCTACTTTTCAGATCAAATGAATATAAATAAAACTAAACATAAATGAACAAATCATTGATAATGTCTTTTCAAAGGTTAAAACATGACTTGACTTTGTTTATCACAGGGCTAAAGGGCCGAGCCGTGTGCAAAGTAAGACAAGTGAGCAGCACCTGTGTTTATCAGAGGCAACATTACAGTGAGGAACATATTAAAGCATTAATAATGTAATACAATACCATAAAGGACATTATTCTGATATGTAATTCTGCTAAATTAGAACATTTCGCCTCCTACCCAAGTATATTTTGACTTCGTTAAAAAGTTAAATTAAGGACTTTCACTTAAAAACATCTCTCCCAGACTTTTTATTTTAACTAAATGCATAAAACATATCAATATATATACATATCAATATATATATATATATATATATATTGATATGTATATATATAAATAATATACATACATTGACATGGCTGAATTCCAGTCAAAAACCTGTCCTCTGTGTCATTGTGAAAAAAGCAGCTTGTTATTGACAGCTGGTCGCGTTGAGTAAACCTGTAGCTGAACCGCTTCTAGACATACAGCAGATAGATAGGCCTGGGCCTGCTACCCAACTCCAAATTAATATCAAAGATGGATTTTCTGGGTTGTTGGTCAACCAGGGCTACATAATTACATCAATTCAGCCAAATGATGCGCTCTACCTAGCATAGCAGTCCTACATTGAGTGGTTATAACTTATTTAAGTTAAGCCGTTGAAAGCTAACTAAAGCAGCTAGCTAGCTCTTCTATTTCTATGCTCAGCTGGTTGTTTAGCAGCCAGAGAAGGAGGGAGCCCCGAGACAGCGGAGGCTGTTACCGACAGATGTTACACACCGGACTTTAAACGTACCTTCTCCTCCGAGGACCCGTGTGTGTTTTCAGTCTCACATGATGACATTTCTGGACATGTTTCTGCAGACCCGCCGATAACTTTACTAATTTCTGTTACTGTCGCATTTACCATCATCTCCAAAATGGAGCCTACCTGCACCTCCAAATCTGACATTGTGACCACTGTATATTCCCACTAACAATACGTTTCTGTTCTAAAATGTTGTAATAAAAGACATGGCTTTTGTTACTACAATGTTGTCGTTAAGGGGGGAAAGAAAACTCGTGCTCTTCACAACAATGGTCATCCTCTTCCCAGTTCATGTTTTTCAAAATAAAAGCCTGCGTGCTACGGTCAGTCAGAGTGGACCCAGTGATGGAGGCAGTGTTCAGAGGTACACTAAAGTAAAAGTTATTTTACCACAATGTAAAATGGCTTATTCTGTAACAAGTTCAGAACCTGAATTGAAAATGTTTCTTGGTAACTTGTTTAAGAAAGAAAAACAATTGAAAGTGTGATTACCAGTTTCCCTTGTTAATACAAAAAAAAACAAGTGCACGCAATTATGCATTTTCTTGTTTTATCTTCTGGTATTCAACCGGAAAGTGTTAGCATGACATTGTGTCTGCCTTGGTGATATTCACGTGTTTACTGCCCTCAAATGGCTAAAGTGAGAAACTGCAGCACAATATACATTAATACACGTCAACAAATAATAGTTCCATTGTTCATAGTGAGTACTTAATAAGCGTTGATAAAGAGTTTTTATACAGTTTAGTCCTTCAACGGTCACATTGAAAACCACAAGGCAGGGGTGTCCAAACTTTTTTCACCGAGGGAACAGAAACATATACGAAGGGCTGGGCCACTCACTAGAAGCAAAATTAATCAAATGTAGGTACATTAGTTTTATACTTGAAAATGCCTTAAGAAAAAAACAGTCTATATCCCAGCTCTCCTTAGGGTTTAATTTATTTAGTTGGCAGCTCACTCAGTTTGCTTATAATAAGGGGAAATATGAAGGGTAGATTTCAAGCTTGTTAGGTCAATAAGTTATTGTGCCTTTTTTAGCAACTAAGATATGTTAGAAAATGTTTCCAACTTTAATTGAATGAATTTATTTGAAAAGTGGGTTTATTAACACATGACTACTACTGTGTAATATATTTTGACATATATATTTAAGAAGTACAATATAAGACAAGCACATGTTTCATCTGTGGGCCGTATTATATTATACTTTTAGAATTCGCTGAGGGCCGATTCAAAATGGTCCGCGGGCCGCATTTGTAGTTTGGACACCCGTGCTATAAGGCAACACGTTATGTCAGACACAATAATAACAAATACAAACCACCCTTACTTTTTCAGTGTTTTGTTTTATAGTTAGTTAGAAAATATATTATTAAAGTCGAGCAGTTCAAAGTTAAAGTGAGTGTTGGTGTTTACTGTCCTTCGGTGGTCACAGTGAGGAACTTTAACCCAATCATTACCAGAGTAGATGACAAACAATTACAGTGTCATCAGTATGGAGATGTTCCGGTTATTAATAATAATAATAATGGATTACATTTTTTTTTAATTTAGAGCGCTTTAATGACATATTACACATATTAGACGTGTAAATGTCATTACTTTCAAAATAAACTCCAACATTTTGTATTTACATGTATTAATTAAGGAAACAAACATCTGATTTGCTTTGTACAGCGTGATTGTTGGTTTCCCTCTAGCTATCAGGATTGAATCATTTACTTTAAAAAAAATCACACAATCAACGTCTTGATTCATTTTTTGTTTCATCATGATATCATTTTTTTTTCAAAGAGCTTTGCTGTTTTGCAATTAAAGACCAATGTATATATCATTTATCATTTTAAACAACGTTTATTTAAAATAATATTGCTTAGGTTACTCTGTTGGCTGCATCTTGATTTGATCACACACTTCAAGCTTTCTCTTCACGGTCTGACTTTGCTGCTGACGCTCCTGAACAACATTTAAAAAGCATTTTCTTTAGGCAGAACAAATACAATCCCATATCACAACCGAGAAATTCAGCTAACACTCCAAGTTGTGCAATATATGCAGGTTTTAACATGTATTTATTTAAATATCCAATAAATGTTATTGCTGGGTTTTTAGGACGTAGCAAGTGTGTCCTCTGAAGTGTTCTGGTGTTTCTCAGCACAGTTGTGTCTCTTTAGCAGCCTTGAGTCTGAGAACCCGAGTCCACAGCTGCTGCAGGAGTACGGCCTCTCTCCGGTGTGGACCTGCATGTGAAACTTCACGTGTCCCAGCTGCCTGAACCTCACCCCGCATACCTCGCACTCGTAGGGCTTCTCCCCCGTGTGGACCCTCATGTGTCGGAGCAGGTTGGTGTAGATCCTGAAGGCCTTGTCGCACTGCTCACATTGATGAGGCTTCTCTCCGGAGTGCTGCAGTTTGTGGGACTTGAGGGCCTGAGGGATGATGAACCTCTTCCCGCACACGTCACAACCGAACGGACGTTCTCCTGTATGGATCCGCTGATGGTAGTCGTACGTGGCTTTGTAGAAAAAGGACTTTCCGCATGTGGGGCATGTGTGCTGCCTCTGCCCGGTGTGAATCTGCTCGTGTCTCCTCAGGGCGCCGGCCGAGTCCAAGCCCTTGCGGCAGGTCTTGCAGCTGAAGGGCGTCACGTCCACCGAGGTTCTGTCCCGTCTGTAGATCACTCTGCGGTTCCCTTTCTCTCGAGTGCGCCTCCTGACGACCTGCCCGTGCCTTTCATCGTGAGTGGCTTTCTGGTGTTTCTGCAGCTGGCAGTTGTACAGAAAGGTCTTCCCACAGAGGTCACACATGAAGGACTTTGAGGCACCGTGAAGAAGCATGTGTGACTTGAGCCTGTTGTCCTGAATGAAGCTCTTCCCACAGACTTTACATTTGAAGGGTTTCTCTCCGGTGTGGATACGGACGTGTCTCCTCAGGTTGTGCTGCAGCGTGAACCCCGCTCCACACGTCTCACATGTGAACATTTTCCCCCTGTGGCCCCGCTGGTGCGCGCTGAGCGACCTCCTCTTTATAAAAGCTTTGCCACACACCGTGCACTTGAAGGGATGCTCCCCGGTGTGAATGCTCTGATGGCACTGCAGCGTGAAGGCGTACCGGAAGCCCTCCCCGCACTCGGAGCATTTGTGCGGTTTCTCAGCAGAGTGAACGACCTGGTGAGCCTGGAGGCTGTGTTTAGTCTTGAAGGCCTTCTCGCAGGTGGAGCAGGTGAATGGCCTCGTGTCCGTGTGCACCATCTGGTGAGTCTTCAAGTGCATTTGAGTTTTGAACATCTTCTCACAGAGCGGGCACTTCAGGGTGGCGTACTTCCTCTCCTCGTGCCGCAGCAGGTGGTACTCGAACGTCTCCGTGTTCCTGAACCTCCTGGGGCACTGGTCGCAGGAGAAAGGCCTCTGCTCCCGGTGAGTGTTCCTGTGCTTCATCAGGTGGAACTGCCGGCTGAAGCTCTTGGTACAGACCTCACATACAAACTGCTTCCCTTTTCCTCTCACTCCAGCTTCCTGCGTGTTCTGGCTCTCAGGGGTTTTGGAGTCTGCCGTGTTGGTTGTGGAAGAATCCTCTTTAATGTCTACACAAGAGAGGAACAGATAAATGTTAATAAACAAGTTAGCGAGGCACACAGCGGGATGTATTCGATTAAAGGGGACATTCTGCCAAATAAAGCATCGTTTGCATTAACTTCTCAATTTCATTTTCAAATGTAGATACTACTGTAAAGTGTCAAAGCTGCACACAGCATTCCATTTACACTTTTTGTTTTTATGTGTTTCCTTTTTGTTTTATTCCCGGTGATAATATGCGTTTCTTTGACAATAACAATTTCAAACGTTACCTTGTCCAATAGCCGCCGAGGACTCAGCTTCAGAATTCACTTCCTTTGCTGCTTCTTCACAAGAAATGACCAGAAGAATAAAGCATCAAAGACAGTCACTTAATACTTAACATTTTATTTTCTGGTTTATAATAACACTCATTTACTGTCTGGGTCAAACTTTGCTACAAACTAGATCCTTTGCATCAATGTGGGGTTCTGACTTCTCTTCTCACAAAACAAGGACAACATTTGATGAAGTTTGGAGCAACATGTTACGCTGAGAGGGACGGACTGTAGGTTTTTGAAGTGTTTTTTTGATCTTCCATCAAATATATCAGTATATATATTATCATTGACATTGATGCCAGCTTAACATCAGCAACCTAATGTATCTGAATCTAATCACAGGAAGTAAGTTATGGTTGTGTTCGTGTAAAGTGCTCCATTCTAAGGAGCCCTCTTCCCCTCCATGTGCTTTTTCTACATCCCATTTGAGCTTTGATTCTCCATCATGATTACGATGAACGTAGAAGTTGGTGTTTTCGAGTGGATTGTTGTCCTTTAATGAAAACCTACCATCATGTCCGGTCTCTGGGCCGTCCCCGGTCAATTGATCTGTTCTAGTTTTCAACTTCCCAGAAGGCTTCAGGGTGTAGACGAGGCCGCTCTGCTGGAACAGGACGGGGCTGCCGCTCAGGACGTGTTCTCTCCACATCCTGGCGTTCTCAAAGTTCTCCTGGGTGGTCTTTAGCTCGCTCTGCAGCCCCCCCACTCTGGCCTGCAGGGTCTGGTTCTCGTTGTGCAGTGTTGAGGACAGTTGGGAGAAAACGGCGTCGATCTTTCTCGTTGCCTCCCGTGCCAACATTTCCACAACGGTGTCAAAATCTGGCTGTCAGGATTGAAATAAAGAAGTCAACAGTGTGTTCTATAAATGAGCTGCTAGATAAAGCATCTGATGCTTATTTACCAACTGCTTATATTATATCAACTGGTGGTATAACTGCAGTATCATTTAGAACAAATCCATTACAATGTAGAGTGTATTTGGCCTAATAAGGGTTAAACTGATGGCCCACCATAACTACATAACTATACAAAACTTAAGCACAATGTATTCATTTGTAAAAATGTAACTGAACATTATTAACAGAATAACATTAAAATGACGAAAGCAATGTTTGGGTAAATTGTTTATTTGCTGGATAAGAATCTTATTTAGGAAGACGAGCCAATGAGGTGGAAATGGATCTTAAAAGTGGATGAGTATTGTAATAAGTAAAATGCTGGTAATATCCACTGAAAACTTTTGACGATAGTTAGTAGGTACAAATAAGTACAACATGACTAAAGTAAAGTATAAATATTGTTCTTAAGTAAATGTACTTAGTTACTTTGCACTACTGTCCAGGTGAGTCATACATTATATTTTCATGTAGAATTTTGTAGACGTTTGGATTAGATGTGGAGGAAGAAAATGATTAATAAATCATCACCGAGAGGTTTATTTAAAATTACAGATATTGAGTGCTGGAATATTTAGAACGTTGTAATATAAAATAAGAATAACCTATTTCAGGAGAAACAAATATATCACGGGAATCGGGATTATGATTCATTTGCAATCAATGCCATCAGTTAGTATCATTTATTGGTGTAATTTATGTTGCAGCTAATCCGTTATTACATCACGATGTATTAATTTAATTGATTCACAGCCTATGCTTTAATAATAATGTAATAATTCCAAAATGTAATGATATTAAGTTGCCAAAATCGAAACCTAAATAAGTAAAGTACAATTACTTAAGCACAGTCCTTGAGTAAATACATTACATTACATTCCAGTAGGCCTACTGTTCAAATTATAAATCCAGGGCGGAGTTTGGCAAAGAGTAGACAGGTTTCATCTACCGTCAATCCAATCTCCGAGTCACTGGACAGTGACACACCGTATTGTTCAGCATAGGCCTACGCTTTTTAATTTGAAATAAAATAAGAAATGTATTTCATTATTTTTGAACCTATATTAAGAGCCTGCACAAGTGGTTATGTGACTTAAAGTTATAAGGTGACAATACACTTTTTCCGGATAGACATGTTTAGCTAGCTAGCTTTCTTCGTGATAACAGTCCGCCATCTTTGTTGCTCTTGGTGTTAACCTGTCCCTCTGCTTGGTTTTATTCCGGCGGTCCAATCTCCCCCAGCTAGTGTTTCTGATCCCTCCTGTCTGGTGTCCGCAGTAACGTGTATGTGATGCTCCCCGACAGCAGAGCGGTAATATTAACCGTTAACTCACCTCCCGTCTCATGGTAGCCCCTTTCGTGGAGGTTTTTTCTTTAGAATGTCCAATATCAACAGAGGTCCTGATGACTGTCTCCAAGATGGATTTTATTTCTGAATAAAACACCAAGTTCTCTGACATGTTCGCATTTAAAGTTAGCAGCCGACAAAAACAAAAACGCAGATCGGAAAGCCGCAATGATTCCGGAAATGGAAGTAGCGAAGGTAAATACATTTCAAAATAAAACTCAAAAGTTGCTTCAATTGCAAATGTTCTTTTAATGCAATAACACACAAAAAGAAATATACACACTGCCATAATAACTGCCATTGACATAAGCCTGTCATTTTACAATGTGTTGTTTTTGTTGAAAAACAAACACATCTTAACGTCATTGTATGGATCTTCATTGATGAACAAAACATAAATTATAGAAATCTTTAAAAAACAGAATGTCATTCAAAAATGCACTCAACTGGAGAAAATAAACAATTTCAGCTGCTGAAAATAACTAAGTCCTAAAACACACTTGAAATTCTGAAGCGGTGTTTTCCGTCTAAAATACCTTTAAATCATCCAAACTCAAAACCTATATTTGTGGTTTCATATGTTTATCTTTGTGGGTTTTTTTTTATACAGGACAAACACAAGTTTCTTAAAACTAATAATGCAGCCAACCTTTACTGTAAATCTCTGAATGAAAGTAGAGCTGCCAGTACATTAACTCTCATTAACCGTTTTAATGACTTTAGATGAATCCCTTAACTTTAGCATATTAAGGGTAATGAAACATGAGTAACGCTGAAGTGTTAAACACTTAAGTGGATCAACAGACAAAAGCATTCCGTTTATAATAAACCAAGCATCCCTTTGCTACTATGAAGCTATCTTGTGAATCTTTTTGCATGTCTCCAATACATTTTTCATGTTGATTCATCGAATTGTAAAAGCTCCAAAAACGGATTTTAAAGATGTTTTTTGTAAAGCAATAATTGAGCATAAATGCACTGGGCCAAGTCATCTCAGTTCCATTACACAACAAATGGCTGTTCATTTGTGAATATATTATATTAACCCATGTGTTACTCAGTCAAGCGTTCTTCCAGATTGTTCCCCATCCCTCCTCTAGGACCCGTCACAGCTGTGCTTCTTGAGCTGCCTTGAATCGGAGAAGCCGCGTTCACACTGCTGGCAGGAGTACAGCTTCTCCCCGGTGTGGACCTGCATGTGGGACTTGAGCTGGTTGGACTGGTGGAACTTCTTGTGACAGTACAAACATTCAAACTGCTTCTCGCCCGTGTGGATCCGCAAGTGCCTGTAGAAGTTTCCGTCTGTTCTGAAGGTCTTGTCGCACTGGTCGCATTTGTACGGCTTCTCGCCCGTGTGAATCCGCTCGTGCTGCTTCAGGCTGCCAGTGTGGAAAAACCTCTTCCCGCACACGTCACAGACGAAGGGCTTCTCCCCAGCGTGGCTTCTCTGGTGATACCCGAAAGAGTACTTGTTGTGGAAAGCCTTCCCACAAATGCCGCAGTTGAACTCCTTGTTCTCGCTGTGGCCTCTCTCGTGGAGTTTGAGGGAACACGCGGCGCTGAAACCTCTGAGACATACTTTGCAGCTGAATGGTTTAATCAAGGACTTGTTTCTCTTTCTATTCTGCAGAAACCTTTGCGTGCTGTCCGTGTCCTCGTTCCTGTCAGCGTGCACGTACTTCTGATGGATCAGCAGCCGGCAGTTGAAGAGGAATGTCTTCCCGCACAGATCGCACATGAAAGGCTTCCTGGCTCCGTGGATGAGCATGTGGGCCTTGAGCTTGTTGTTGTCGGAGAAGCTCTTCCCGCACTCGGAGCAGGTGAAGGGCTTCTCCCCGGTGTGGATGCGCAGGTGCCTCTTCAGGTTGTTGTTCAGGCTGAACCTGGCTCCACAGATGTGACAGGTGAAGGGCTTCTCCCCGGTGTGGACCACGCTGTGTCTCTTCAGAGCCGTGCCCGTCCTGTAGGACCTGTTGCACACGGTGCATGTGAACGGGGTGACGCCTGTGTGTTTCCTCTTATGCACGGTCAGGGAGTGGGCGTATTTGAATGTCTCCTCGCACATTGTGCACTTGTATTTTTTAGAGTTGGAGTGAACCATCTGGTGGAAGCGGAGGGTGTCTTTGCTCTTGAACTCCTTCCCGCAGGTGGCGCAGCTGAACGGTCTCTCCTCCGAGTGCACGGCCATGTGACACCTCAGCTGGACCGATGTCTTGCACGTCTTGTCACAAAGATGGCACTTCAACATCTGCTTCCATTTGTCGTGGCGCAGCAGGTGGTTCTCCAGAGAGCGCTGGATTCGGAATGTTTTGCCACACTGATCGCAGGCGAAGGGCTTGGGCGGTTTGGAGCGCTCGTGATGCTTGAGGTGGTTCTGGAGCGACTCCTCTCTCCGGTACGACCTCTTACACTGAGGGCAGGGGAAGGGCAGGGGGGCTTTGCTTGCCTCGTGGCGCAAAAGGTGATTTTCCAGAGACTTCTTTTCCAGGAAGCTCCTGCCACACTGCTCGCAAGGGAAAGGCTTCTTGTGGACCTTCATGTGTTTCTTTAATTCACCTTTCCAATTAAAACCTGCGTCACAATGTTCACAGGGAAAGCGCGTTGCTGTCTCTTTTCTTTTAAGCCTTTTCCCCGGCTCTCCACTTGAGTTGGTTTTCTTCTCTTCGACGCTGTTGTCAGTGGAAGCTTCAAATAAAGAGAAGAAAAGTTACAAAATTAGAGATCTTATTTTAAGAGGCCTCTACTTTTAAATAAGATTGTATCGTCTACCTATTCAATAGGGGTGTAACGGTTCACAAACATTTCGGTTCGGTACGTACCTCGGTTTTTAGGTCACGGTTCGGTTCGGTACGTTTTCGGTACAGCAGAAAAAATTATCACAAAACATAACATATTTTTTTTAAATTATTAAACTGTGAATAATGTATTCACTCAAATAAATACAAAATATAATAAAATAAACATTAAGGTGCAGCATTTCGATGAACTGAAATAATCTGTATTTGAACTTTTCTGTACTCGTACTCACAAAACATAAACTATTAGTTTAGGGTTTTTAATTATTATTAAACTATGAATATTCACTCAAATAAATATAAAATATAATAAAATAAACATTAAGGTGCAGCTTTTCGATGAACTGAAATAATCTGTATTTGAACTGTACTGTACTAGTACCTAAGCAGCCAGTTTGACATTAGGACTTGCTTGTCATTGTATTTTCATGTTGTTTAAAGAAAGATGAACTTGTCCACATTGCTTGCTGAAAGGGCAGATCTGCTGGCACTAGCAATGTCTCCTGCTGTGGAGAACACCCTCTCGCTAGGGACAGAGGTAGCAGATACAGCCAGGTAGCGCTTTGCTAACATGGCAACATAAGGATATTTGCCGTTTGTAATAGCTTTGGCTCGGTCTGAACTCTCTGCGAGTGGTGGAGGCTTAAATGCTAGTGGGAGTTGGGTTTGCACTTCAGTCTTTTGGTACCGGTGATATTCACGTTCGGGTGATGCCTTTTCAAGAGTGTGCAAGTTTGATGTATTGCCAGCCGCGTAACCAATGTTAGTTGAACAATGCCGACAAACAGCTTTGGTTCGGTCCACCTGTCTTTGTCCGTCATCCTTGTACGTAACTGCGAAACCAAAATGTTCCCAAACCGGAGACTTCAATGATGCTGGAGGATTTTCCAGCTCAACTTTATCTGCGTTCGCCATTTCGACAGTTCCTCAAATTACTAACTACATGTGAACGCATCCCTCTGACCAGCTCGTCCAATGAAATGACTTGCTCGCTCTGACGCGTTGAACACAATGGGAGCAAATTACTCTGAATGCTGCGACGCAGCACCTGAGATTACTTCCAAGAAGTTGTTCACGTTCTCAATTTTTTACGTTTAACGTTATATGCGTTCGGTACACACGTGTATCGGTACACACGTGTACCGAACCGAAGGGCCCGTACCGAATAATTTCGGTACGGGTACGTGTACCGTTACAACCCTACTATTCAAGTGCCTTCCCAGATGTTAATGTTACGGTATTCTCACCTTCTTCAGTCTTATAAGTGGCTCTCCTCGTCCTCCTCGTCCTGCCTGAAGGCGCCTCTTCCACACATTTCTGTAAAGAATAAGAAGGCCATTTGACCATAAACGTTACATACTGTAGATCCACAACATTGGGGAATAAACACAACTGAGATTAGAGCTGCTAAAACAAATGATCATGGTCATGTGTGCTCCACTTATAGAGAACCCAGCTGCATCAAATCAAGCGCTCCCTGAAGTTACAGCCAGTCAATAGGGGGATGTTTGGGCTTCACCTTTGGGGAGCTGCCATGCTCCTGTGCGTCGCATTGAGCGCGTGAGAAAGGCATTTCTTATGTTGGTGCAGAGTTTTTAAAAAGCAAGAATCTCGCTCCACATGAGATGACAGTTGGACTGGGTGGATTTACGTGTATTCTCATATTTTGTTAATACAAATGATCTCAAGATAGAGTTTAAAGACATTGTTGCTTCCAGACCAATCAGAGACCTTATCACAACTTAATTCCCTTCGCATAAGACATAGAAAGTACATATTAAAAAAGTGTAAAAAACCTACATGTTATAACATTAGTGTGGTGTGCAGGGTCCTCAGGTATGGAACGATAATGCTATCAAAATAGTTTGTATCTGCCTGAATACATTTAATGTCTGGGGACTTGTATACAATTTGTAAAAAAATCTTTCCTTTGTAAAATATCCATGTTTATTATATCCTACCTATTTTTAAGCTAATTTTCAGACTGAGAAATGAATATTTTGGGACCATTTAGTATTTAGGGTAAGATTAGCTTAGTTTGAAGGGGCTTGGTTAGTAGGGTGTCTGTCAGCTGCTAATAGTTCTGTATAAAACATTCACTCTTTCAATTCTACATATGTTGCCAACATGTATATTGTAAACACTCGGTTTAGTCTACCCTAATCTCAAGCTTCAGATAGTTTATCAGCTTTTTCTATTCCACATTCAGTCTTATGATTGTATGTTTAAACTCTTTATGAATGTAATCTAGGAGTTAAATAAAAGCACATCAGAAACAGCCCACCTTCTCCTGTGCCGAGTCTGAGGGGGGGGTTTGTTGAGGCGTCGATGCCGCTGCTTTGAGGAGGAGCGCTGATTCAGAGACAGTCGTAGGTGGTGCAGGGAGCTGGGGGACCACTTGGCTGGCCCCCACCAACAGTACTGCGGGGGGGCCACCAGCAGACACCACGGGGGCGGGGTCAGAGACGGCCACAGGGGCTACGGTGGAGCCACCAGCAGACACCACGGGGGCGGGGTCAGAGACGGCCACAGGGGCAGCGGTGGAGCCACCAGCAGACACCACGGGGGCGGGGTCAGAGACGGCCACAGGGGCAGCGGTGGAGCTGACTGCTGAAACTGGAGGCGGGGTGGAGGAAGGTTCCTTCACAGCCACCAGCGGAGCAGCAGGGCTGCTGGAGACCGACACCACCGGGGCTCCTGATGGACACAACATCAACTTTATTATTATCCTTCAGCGTGTCGTGTGAAATGTGTTTAGAACAAGCAGCAATCAAAACAAGGATTTATCCAAATCAAATCTGTGGCACAGAAAACAAAGCAAGTTGTACTTATTGGAGCAAAATGCCAAATATTTAGTAGTCCCAATTTCTTAAATATAGTGATTGATAATCGTCCCCATCATTAGAAATGAAATCTCTCTAGGGTAAGGGCTGTCAGACAAAACACAATCTGACTTTGTGTCAGGGAATTGTAATAACCTTTTTTAGACTAAACAATAAATCCTCCATTATAACAAATGTACGTTCTAGTTGAAAGGTTAACACCACCTACGGGGGAAGTAAAGTAGGCCATACCAGGCTAAATTACTTTGTCATAAGTAAAAGTCTTGGATTGAAAATGTGTAGTTCAGGAAAATGTTCTCAAGTAGAAATGACGTGTATATATTTCAATAACAAATAAGAAAAGCAGCAAATCCTCACATAATAGATAAACTAAAAATAGTAGCCACTGATTTTCTGTGAATGGCTACATCTTTTCAGAGTCTTTATTTGTTTGTAAGGAAACATAATGGTCAGATATGAATAGTGGAGTTCCAGTAGAACTAACAGAACATTCCAAAGTAACATTTAAAAGCAACAACAAGTTAGTATTGAGTAAATGTACTTAGTTACATTCCTCCACTGAGCCCACAGTGTGTGTATTTTAACCTTGGTATGTATACAAATAACATTAGAACTCAATCTGAGGAGTTGCACTCTCAGGTGGCCATCAAAGTGATTGACGGGCTGATTGACAGCTGTCCCTCACCTATCAGAGAGGCGTCCTGCACCAGGAGGAGGGTCGGTCCTCCCGGGGTCTTGCTGCCGACGTCACTGATGCTCTTCAGCTCCTGCTCCAGCTCCTCCATCTCTTTGCCCAGCTGGCCCACTCTGGCCTCCAGCTCCTGCTCCAGATGCCCGGCTTTCTTCTGCAGCACGTCCTCCAGCTGCTCCACCTTGGCCCGCAGAGCCTCGTTCTCCTCGAACAGCTCCGAGGAGTACTCAGTGAACACCTTGTGGATCTGGAGCACCAGACACTTCTCTATCTCCAGGATTTCTCCGGACTTCGCCTCTTCCCACTGCGAGTTTGGCGCCTCTTTGCCCCAGACATCCCTGAACACAGACACGGCCGCCTGGATAGCGACTTCGACTATGGACGCCACTTCGCTGCTAAACCTTGCTTCCATTTTTATTCAGTCACATTACAAACTCAACCCAGTGTATCTGCCTGTCTGCAGGACATGTTTCAAGCAACACAAATAACCAAATATAGAGTCAGTTGGACTTTTAACCCAACAAAAGTCTCTCTTCCGTGTAAACGTTTCGCTAGCTTTCCTACCGGTCCGTCTCTGATAAGATTCCGTGTTGCACATCCGCTTCCGGTGTCATGTCTACATTTCAAAATACAAGTCCTTCTAAAATGTCTATGCAAAAACAACCACTGGGTGGCGAAGTATTTGATATATTTAGCTTGAGCAGCAATACCACACTGTAAAAAACCTCTATCACTAAATATTTCTGATACATTATTATTATCAGCCTATTTGGGCCTTAACACTTATTTGCATTATACCATCACCACACCAAGAGGACAACTATAAACAACAGTTGTTGTCTCTAAAGTGACAACAACATATTTCCTTTGTCCCGGGGCCTGTACTACGAAGCTGGTTCAACCTAACCTGGATATGTTTGAGTTAGCCGGTTGGCCTAATCCAAAACATACGCGCTCTCGCTAAACGGTACTACGACGCGGGTCATCAAGTGGATCGCTCAAGCAGGCCGTGTCCTATGTAGTTAGGTGCGCGTTCACATGAAAGGGGTGGTATCTGGAGCATTCGACCAATCACAAACATGGAGAAGCATACTGACAGCGCAGCGTCATACTTCCTGAATGATAAGTCAACTATAATATTAGACATATGAAGAAGTTAAACTTTAAACATCCATGACTTAAACACTTGATCAGGATCAAAGCCACAGAGCTGCACCTGCAAGGTGAATACAGCTGGGAACAGAACACGTGTTTGAATGCTTACATTAACAGGTTTATGATATCACTGCCCCGTCTAAGACATGATCTGACTTTAATTACATTTGACTCGAGTGTTTCCTCAACTTAATGTGTTGCTTAAAATAATGCTTCTGCATCCAGTCTGTGACGCTGTGAGTGTTGCACGGCCAGATACGGCTCAGCTGACTCAGATCAGGAAATATGTGATACATTATGATGTGATATGAATGATAATGGGACACATCGACGTCTGCACTCACAGTGCCGCGGACTGTAGGCAACGTAATGTTACTTTGATCCGGTTACTTATGTTGTGGCAGATATTTAATTAAGCTTTCTTAACATAATAGTATAATAGTTAGTCAGACTGCTCTGAAGATGGAGGTGATATTCTATTCATTTTCACTTTCACACAGTCGGTGATTTTGGCCGGCCGTCTTTCCTGCAACGGCAGTTTAAACTGTATTTCCTCCGCACACTGAGCTCTGATTGGTCAGCAGGCGTGGTGCTTTCGCTGAGTTGATCTCTTATCCTGGAACCTATCCTGCTTCGGAGCACAGACTAGGTTCCAGGATAAGTCACCATGGAGATCTAGCCCGCTAAAAAGTGAACCAGCTTCGTAGGACCGGAAAGCCGGAGTTTTCCCTGAAGTTAAATCCTGCTTCGTAGTATACCCCCCTGGACTGCTTGCATTACTGCATGCATTATTAGGCAACAATACAAATAGACCTAACCTCAAATAATCACACTTTTACAATCACTTTCTCACTCTGCGGCCCTTCCTGGACCACAAAGGTCTCCAGGGCCCAGACCTCACTTATCTGCTTCACAAAAAGACACACACTTACATGATCTTTCAATATCACAATTTGTATTTATCAATTCAAAGAAAGGACTGTACAGAGCAAATGATTCGCCGTTGGTTCTGATCATTGTGTACATTATTACGTGTTCATTCATTCACCCTTGTGTCATGTTGTGTTCGCCCAGTGTGTAGCAGTGATTGCATAGTGGAGGCATGGGACTTGCAGACATGCAACCTCTTTGTCCTGTTAGTGTGGATCGTGTCCAGCCCAACCCACTGCAACACATCTTAACATAACAACGACACGGGGCACAGTTCCCAGTGTCACCATGGATACACTCATGTTCTTGTTTGTTTGACAGAAAAGACCTCTGAGAACATGTATTTACATCATCAGGTAGCTGTGGGGCAGGCAGGCAGAGAGGCAGCGGCGCTCTGGGGTCCTGGGGGGATATTCAGTCAGTACTGGATTCTTTCTGTCAGAATTTTATCTGGAATTATTTTAAGAAATAATTCTCTTAGTTTGGAGCACAGGACATGAGGAGTTTAGTGCAGAAAAGCGAGACAATCTGATGCTCCTTGAGTCTAATGATGCGGATCATTCTTTTGTAAGAAAATGGTGCATTTATTTATTTACATATCAACCCTCCAATAAAACCTCCATGTGTCCACATCATCCCCCACTCAACTGTTAGTTATTTAATCCATCGAATGTCCGAACTGAAGTCACCATTCCACCTTTGCTGCAGTCGCGTGGTTCAATATGCCAGCACTGATTGTCCTCAGGAACATACACAGAGCTAGATTAAAAAAATACATTCTACTTATAAAGGTACGGTTGATTGCTTTCACTGTAGTCTGAGCCCTATGAGTAGATATTGTGTATTTAGTCCAGGCAGTGTGTATCTCGAAGGTTACCATGTGTTTTGTGAGGACACTGGAGCAGCAGCCAATGAGAAGCCTGATGAGAATGTGAACGCGCAGCTGGAATAACATGTTACCAGAAGAATATTAACACATGAAGAATATGCCAGTGGATCTTCACAGCTGTTCAACAATAGGCATGAATCAGCTATGATACTAACAATAGTTTTCATAATCAATGAATGCAGTGATTATGTTGTTCATTAATCAGATTAACGTTAGAAAACAATAAGAAAAATCCCCATAGTCATCTCCATAAAGCCACAAGATACATTTTGAGTTTATAATGTTATAAAACAGATGAAAAAGCCTTAAATCTTCACGTTGCTAATTGCTATTTGTTTCAGCTGGAGGCCATTCAAGGTTATGCACCAAGTGTGAGCAGCACAAAAATAAACCCTACAATCAATTACAAAGCTGATCTGTTTCTATTAAAGACCTTCCTACTGAGATGACTGCACTTTACTGACTCTGACCCCCCCCACTGCCCCTCAGACCGGCAGCGTCCTCAGTACAGAGAACAAGTTGCATACAGTTTCAGTTCATTGCTACCATGGACATCATCATCATCATCATCATCATCATCATCATCATCATCATCATCATCAATTCTTCCATTACACACACTTCTACAGTCTTCATACATTGCTCCCATATGACACACACTGCGGTGTTCTGGTGATGCAACACAGACTGGAACTGTTCGTTGTCAGTCTCCCTGACAGCGTTTCCCTCGATATGAATTCTCCTCTTGCGTCTTCTTATGTCTGCTTTGATGACAAGTAGCTTGGGGCTGACATGCTGTGTTCAGAGAGCTGGACAAACACTGATCCGCACCCAGACTGAAAACAACAACATTTGAAAGTGAGGAAAGAAAACTATAAATACATGAATGATAAACCAAAGGTATTTTATTCATCATTTGATCTGGAGCGTGAACAGAACAGCAGACAGCAGGGCACCACCCGGACCCTCGGTGTTCACACTCCAACACATCATGGCTTCTGCTGTGGGAAACGGCTCCAATGAGGTCTTTGTAATGTTAGCTGTTAGCGGGTTAGCTGTACCCTACATGTTTTGTCCCGTGTGTTTCTACGGCAACAACGTGAGACTGTTTATCATGCTGATTCATAGTCGCCCAGCAGTGGACTGCACCGCCTCACTGTGGAACTCGTTCAGAAGTCACCTCCTTGTTACTCTGACCTTGTTGTGTCCAACATGCACGATGCAAATGGCTGCATTGATCTGCGGCACACCACGTGAGGATGCATAAAGGGTGCTGAAATGATGAGAGAAAGCAACAGTTCTCAAGACATGTTTTATGAAACCAGACAAAGAGGTCAGGACAGAATGTCAAATCCCAGAGGAGAACGTACACCCCTCAAATAAAGAGTAGTCAGATACAAAAGAAGAACATTGAGGCTTAACCTCAGAATGACACTTTGAAGAAACAACGAGAAACATTTCAAAATGGAAAATACTGACTTCTGATATAAATAGGAAATTGAAATTTGAAGTCCAACTAAATTCCTACTTTAAAAATGAATTCATTTGGAATATTGGTAATTATTTCTGGACTATTTAAATAATCAAAGAGGCTGGCTTCGCTCCTCCAGCAGTAGAGACAAAGTTACATCATGCAACCAAAATATTACGATAGAAATGTTCTCCTTTTTGGTTTGTGATTTATCTCCCAAAATAGGACCTGTGTTTTACAGCGCAGTAAAGTAGACTGCCACACTGCAGCTGCACTAACTAACTAATAAAACACAGTATCTGTGATATTGAAACATAATTGGAAATGGAATGGATTTTAAATGCTATCTGACACATATTTGACTAGGATGCTCGTACAAGGGCAGGAAGTGACTTAAGTTCCCCGCTGCATTTAGAAGTGTATGAGACTAGCTTCTCCCCTTCCCTCTCCACCCTTATGGCTTTGTGGTGACTTTATAGCAAGTCAGCAGGCTGCAAAGACAAGCTTCTATTGACAAGTGACTTCTCTCCAAGAAAAACATGCAATCTCACATCTTACTTACAATATGTGGTCAGTGTGATATCCTGCCTCTTCATCCACTACCCACTCTCACCTGGATCATTCTGATGGGATGCTGACCGTGACAGATTCATGACCTCTGGAACACCTTTATAGTTATATATCTGTGTGTGCGTGTGTGTGTGTGTGTGTGTGTGTGTGTGTCTGGAAGACTGAGGTGGCATCTGAGGGGACAAACATATGAACATGTGTAGCACACGGTAAGCACACGCTAACATAAATAACCTGAGAGCTATGGAGACCCTGGGAGCAGAGAGCAGCAATACACACACACACACACACACACACACACACACACACACACACACACACACACACACACACACACACACACACACACACACACACACACACACACACACACACACACACACACACACACACACACACACACACACACACACACACACACACACACACACACACACACACACACACACACACACACACACACACACACACACACACACACACACACACACACACACACACACACACACACACACACACACACTGAATACTACACACAAAACAAGTCATTTTGAATTCTGTACTTACAAAAAAGAGGTTTCGACACCTTAGTGTGAGTAAATCAAAGAGAATACCCAACGAGAGCTTTGATGCTATAAGACAATGGAAGAGTAGGCGACGCCCGGGTTCAGCCTCGCTCACTGAAAACATGCCAGGCGCAGATGTTGTGCTTATGACCAAAGCCAAACATGTCATTTATTGAAAAATGATCCTGATGCTAAAATCTAAATTTCATAAATGTATTAATGACATTTAGAGATATCAAAACATACACCTTGCAGTTTTACGTGTGTTTTTCACATGAACTCCACTGAATAAAGTGAATTGAAACATCACTTTGATGCATGAGGTCCCTGGGAGCATCACGTTAGGGATCTCTCTCTGATCACTGATCCAAGAACTGCAAGTTTTTCTTTTTATAGATATAGTATAGTGTTTATATCACAGGTTAATAACCATGTGATCTGCCTTAATGAGGACATCTTTAATCCTAAATGAGTCCAGTAGAACCAAAGGAAGCTCTCCGTTAGCACTCTATTGGCAGAATGTGTGGATGTATCTCTATGGCCCTCTGAGCAATGATTTCTGTTTTCTATCATTTCTTGTATTCATGCGACGGTTTCTTGTATGGTTTTGTAGTTTGTCATTCTGCTCGGCCATCTGCTCTTCTCTTGTCTTACATCACCATCCTCTCGGTCTCCTCCAATCAGCTGTGCTGATAGGCATCAAAGTCAAATCAGTGTCCCTTCTCAGTTCTTTAATGACCAGACCTCGAGACAAATTGGAAAGTGAACATAACAAAAATTCTCTAAGTTTGTTTGTCTGTAGAACATGATGGCATAATTTCATTCTGTTGCTATTTCCGAGGAGTAATAGGACATAGTGCAGGAGGTCTTGACTTACAGACAGATAGATAGAGTAAATAGGACAGACAGACAAGAAATACATACCGGTACAGCTCATCTCATAGAAAAAAACAAACGTGGAACAGAATGAGCTACGTGTTATCGCTCTCCCAGCAGTCAGTAACAGCCATGATGCGTGCGTCTCTCTAACGCTGCCCGGGGTTCAGTGGCTCTCTGCAGTTCTCTGAAACCTCCACCAGGGGGGGGGCGTAGTCGTCAGTGACTCTTCACAGAGACACAGAGGAAAAGAGAGAGAGAGAGACATGTCTCCTGCTCCTGTCCGTCCTATGAGTGAGCCTGGGTCAGTCCTTCTGTCCTGTGTGTCCCATCCAATCACAACTGCTGAGTTGACAGTGTTGGAGGCGGAGAGAAGGAGGGGGGCGTTCACTACCAGTCTAAGCCCCGCCTCCTTTCTGGAGTTCGTACGATTCAATCCCGGGCGTACCGGCTCACTTTTTCTTACCGGACTTTTCCGAGCGCTTTGCTTCCGACTTCCCGCCTCGCTCCGACCTCTCTGACCGCTCCCCCCTCTCCTTCTCCTTGTCTCTCTCTTTGTCCTTTTCAATATCCGCCGGCTCGATGCGGTCTCCCCGGTCCGAGCGCTCCCCCCCACGCTCTGACCGGTTGTCCGCCTTGCTGCCGTCGCGCCGCGTGCCCTCGTCGGTGGATGAGGTAGTTGGTTGGGGCTGACCCCATTTGGCAATCTCCTCGTGCTCCGTGATGCTGGCCGTGATGTTGCCCACCCAAACCTTGAGGTCGTCCTGCGGGGAGAGGGAGGTCACACATGTCAGCTGATTGATCTTTTATTGTTCCTGTTTCTGACTGGTGTCAAATACTGTAACTTCAGGACTTTAAGCATTTAAACATTTATGTGATTGATAAATCAAGTTCCCTTCTAAGATTTATTTAGAAGAAAAGAAAGGCTTACCTCATCTTTCGCATGAAACAAAAACTCACTGCCGTCCTTCGTTCTGCAAAGAGAGGAGATCAATTCAATTACAGTGTGTAATCTTTGGGGCCATAGATCTCGGCCTCCGTTAAGGATTGTATAGCTTCGTTTTAGTTTGTCTGTCTCTGTTTCCTGTTTTATTTTGAAAAGTGTTCCCCCTCCCGTTTTGTCTGATGCTGCTTATTGCGTTCACCTGGTGCCCTGTTGTCTCCTGCCCCCTCACCTGTGTCTTGTTGGTTTGAGTAGTCTGTGTGTATTTAGGCTCTGTTTTTCCTGTTTGTGTGTGTGAGGTCCTTGTGGCTGCTGACCAGAGATGGGGTCGTTACTAAAATAAAGTAATATATTACATATTACTTTAAAAAAAAGTAATATATTACACTACTTCGTTACTCTCTACATAAAGTAACTCGTTACTTTACTCGCAGGGCCGGCCCGCCCCTCCCACAGGAAGATCACGCAGACTGCGGCGCACCTACAGTGTAAGCGCGCCACAGTTTTGCCTCTGCGAGACTCCACTTGCACCCCCAGTTACTATTGCATTAAGGAAGACATAACAAGTCTTTCTTTGTATATGCTCTAAAATAGGCTACCAGCCAACCACAACAAGCTAACAGTCTGTGAAACGTCAAGACACTAATTAATGAAACCAGTTCAAGACGCATTATTCTTATCATTCTTTATGAGCGCAGTAACGGTAAGGTATCGAATTACTTATTTATTTAGTATTCCATAACTTAGTAACAGAGATGGTCAAACTAAAGTGGTAGAGACATGGCAGAATTTCTACAATGAAGCGGGACATTGAACTGTTCACCCGTGAGAGGGCGATCAACAAAAGAGAGCGAGCGGCCCGTTGAGGGAGTTTACAGATGAGAAGACTCAGCCATGTTTATGCAGCACTGCACGTGGAGATGTGGTCTCGCAGGTCGCGCAGATTACATAGGCCGACATGTATATAAACCTGCGGCGGAAACCCCTCTTGTCTGTCAGTGAGTGTGATTATTTTATAAAAGTAACGAAGTAACGCGTGTCGAGGCAATGTTAGTAACTGTAGTGTGATTACTGAATTATACGCGTTACACTACTCCGTTACCGACAAAAGTATGCGTTACTTTGTAACGCGTTACACCCAACTCTGCTGCTGACAGTGTTCAGGGAGGAGTCATATTGAGGCTGTGAATCATGTGCGCACGAGGAATAAATGCCCACACCGGGTTATATTTGAACTCTCTGCCTCCTTGCTTGGTCGGGCCGCTCAATTGTCAGCGTCACAAAACATGTTTGATGGATAACTTCGAAGGAGGATTTATTTGCGATGAAGATACCTACATTTTTTTTAGCATTTCACTTCCACAAAGTATGTAAGAATGGTCAAATCAAAGCTGTAAAGGGTGAGATAATCTGAGCTTTAGGCTGCCATATTACTCATCGATATGGTCCCGTTAAATGCCCCTTTCACATCAATGCGGTTCCAGGGCCGGTTCGGAGCTTGAGCCTGATAAGCACCGGTTTTTCCTGTTCACACCGCAGCGGAGCCGGTTCTTACCAAGCTCGAAAAATTGTCGCCTAGAAGGAAGAACCGCATACATCACGCTTACGTCGGAGGGGGGCAAGATTAACCTGAGCTAACAGTCTATGGCCAGTACGGCAAATAAAAGTTGTAACAAGCAGTAGCGCTGAGCAAAGTGACTATAGAACCAGGGGCGGCGGGTACTGTAGGCTAGAGAAGGCTAAGCCTTTGTCACTGCATCCTGGTAAAATTAAAATATAATGTATAATGTTTGTGTCTTTGACATTAGCGCTGCTATGCAGCCACCTGTAAACTGTACTACGAAGCCAGTTCAACAGACCCTGGATATGTTTGAGTTATTTTAACTAATACTAACAAACGAAATCTCGCTATGCAGTCCTACGACGCTGGTTATCAACTCGGTAAATCAACCCAGGGTTTCTCTGTCCAGCTGAGAGCGCGTTCAAGGGGCGGGGCTAGCAACATTTGACCAATCACAAACATGGACAAGCGTACTGACAGCGCAGCGTCATACTTCATTAATGAAAATGAAACTATAATATTAGACAAATATGAAAAAGTTAAACTTTAAAAATCCATGACTTAAACACTTTATCCAGGATAAAAGCAACATAGTTGCACCTGCAAGGTGAATACAGAACAGCTGGTTAAAAAATAAATAAACTACCGAGTGTTTGAATGCGTAGGCCTACAGGTTTATGATATCACTGCCTCATCTAAGACACGAGTGATGACTTAATAATTAAATAATTAACATAATTACATTTGAGTTGAGTGTTTTGTCAACTTAATGTGTTGCTTAAAATTTTTTTTTTGTTTCGGAAATTCTTTGTTGTGTGTTGCTGCCGGCCCGTCTCTCCCCCATTCTCATTGAGTATTTGACAAAGAGTGAAACAGCGCCCCTCTAGATGTTATGGTGAAACAGTAGATTGCACTCACTGTTGCGAGAGGAGGCTAGTCGAAATTGGCTTCCCTTGGTGAAAAAAAATGGAGGGGTTGACCAATCAGATGAGGCTCACGTCATGCCCCTGCCAACCTGTGATTGGTCGGGGCCATGCCAAGGGAAGCCAGAGGTGGCTGGCTTCCCTCAGAGCCATATAATAGATAATAATTCTCTCTATATGGCGCTGGCTTCCCTTGCCTCACAATCCAATCAAATCGCATCAACTTATTGTTGCAGTGACGCGTCCTAGACCCGGAAGTAAGCTGCGCTCGCATTCCCTCGACAAAAAAGCAATGGGATTTCTCCATAGGATTTTGGAAAATAGCTCGAAATAAGGTCTGTGGAAAACGAACCTGTTAGATAAATGCACATTTTGTTCAGCCGGATAATATCCACATGTCTCTACTTTTATCATTTTCGAATCATAGCAACTGAAGCAAGTGCAATTATGTAGGGTGGGGATTTGGAGTATTTAATCAAAAATAATTGTACTAAACTTCCGCTACAGCAGCAACAACAGATACAATCTGATGACAGGCCGATGCCCAAACTGGAGCTGTGTACAGCGAGGAACAAAGGAGCGAATCGGACGTAAAACGTTAAAGGTCTCCTGATGTAGTTTGTGAATGAATGCCGATTAGAGTTTGGGCTGGAGAGTGCGTGCGGCCCTGTCGGTTAGATAACAGGCGTGTGTAAGTCCTGCATCTGTATGATACAAATGTGTGTAAAATGATACTGGGTGCTGTAATCACTCATCTGGTTACGTTATTACATTGACCACCACACCCCCGCCCCGACCCAAAAGAAAAAACGTATTATTGGCTTCCCCTAATTTTTTCCCCACGCCACGCTACTGGAAATATATGATATTATATGATCGATGATGTGATATGAATGATAGGTCCGACACGTCGGCATCTTCCCTGCATACGGCAGATGTTCTGTATTTCCTTTATCCTGTAATATGACTTGATAGATTTAAACTCCGCACACTGAGCTCTGATTGGTCAGCAGGCGGTGCTTTCACTGAGAGTTGATCTCGGTTGATCTCTTATCTATTGACGCCGGAGGCGGGCAGCGTCAGGTAAAAAAATTGATTTAGCCTTCCCAAACCTGAGCCTCACGCGGCGCCTATGTGTAGAACGCAACCACACACTTATAGAAAAAACACACTTTATAAAGTCAGGCAACACTAACCAGGCTTCGTGTGATTCTGTTTATTTGTGCCTTACTTTGACCATCCGTTCGCTGTTATCCATCATTGTGGAGAGAGGCAGACGTGTTGTTTTGTATTATTGCAGCTATCAATACATGGGCTGCACAGGTTGTCGTGTCCGACTATCACAAGTAGAATCATAATAAAATACGCTGGTAAAATGTGCCTGTAGAAAACGGTTTATGCCACAATAGGATAGCAATAGCAAGTAGTCAGTTTAGCTTCGGTTGCTATGCCAACATCACCCATTTTATACCAGAGAAACTTTCATAACAGCATTGTGATGCCAAACAGCGTCAATTCAGACTGACACACATTCACTTAGGCTAAGGGGAACTGGGGATATGCATCAGCTGCTTGTGTGAGTCGGACAGTGAATACTTTACAGTAAATGCTGCAGAAACACATTAATAAACAATGAACCACGGCACTCTGGATAAGGTTGGAGAAGTCGTTACTTAATTTAATCTGGCTTCGTGTGATTAAAAGCAACACGATCATCGACCCGACGCAGTCCCCCATTGTTGTTGTTGTTGTTGTTGTTGTTGTGAACGCCGTTGGGGAGAAAATCAGCGACGTAAACGGTGACGTCATGGCGCAGCCGCGGCAGCACCAGCCTCTGGGCGGTGTGAACAAAACGGGGGCTGAAAAGAAAAACCGGTTCCGAACCAGAAAAGCTCTAGCACGGAGCTAACGGGAGCTGCGTTGGTGCGAAAGGGACAAAAGAGGCCTTATTATGTGTTTGTGGTTGTCCCTCTCCTGAGTGTGTTCCATGTTGTGCAAAGGCTACACTCCCTGTGTTCCCTCAAGAGGGGGGGTTTCTCCCACGCCTGAAACACCTCCATTGGACTCCTTTGTTTACTTCCGGAACATAGTGACATCACTGTGTAACACTGGCGATTCCATTGGCTAGCACTTCAACACATTGTACTTGATAGGCTAAGTGGCGGGACATTTCTAAGTGGTTGACGAATCACAACAGAGCCGGCCAGCTAACCAATCAGAGCAGACTGGGCTCTGGTTTCAGACACAAGATGCAAATATGAAGCAGAACATAAGCAGAATATTTCCTTTTTAAGTAACAGTTGGCATTCACACTGAACAATATCAAATTGAGAAACAGAAGTGCATTAAAGAAAACAAACTGTGGCTGAAAACCAGGCTCTACCAGTACCTCTCCCTATACTAAACGACGTAGCACATTTTAGTTAGACCAGACCAACAATTAGAAGACTAATGGACTATGCATAGGGCAGTTATGGTTAATCGTGTGCTAGGATGCTTATTAACGTTCTAAATTAAGCATTTAAGATTACTCAGTTTGTTAACTACATTTAAATTGTTGCATTTAAATTGAGCAGTTAGAAAAGTCAGTTTTCATATACTTTCATATACTACTCAAATACTATTACATATTCATATACACATATATAGAAGCATGTATGCTTTTTAGAAAATAGTAAAAACTACAATTTTCAGAATAGATTTAAATGTTTTCTAAATGCCTGACGATATGCATGATTTTACTCTGTACTGGCCTTGGGATGACAAACGGTGGTATAAATAGCTTTCAAGTGAGATATTCGTGTCCTTAAGGGTCTGAGTGTGTGCATTTTGGCCCACACTTTATAATAGACTTATTATAGGAGCTCAAGTTGAACTTCTAAAATCAGGAGAGGAATCCCCTTACTTTCATTTCTGCCATGTAAACAAAACAGAGCACAGCCGACAAAATTGAACAGGTTAAAATGTCGCCGGCGAGAAGGAGTACAACATGGTAGCAGCCCCTCACTTGAGCGTGAAGACGTTCTTCTTCTTCTTGTAGCCGTTGGTGACGTCGCAGTGGCAGTGGGACAGGTTGAGCAGCGGCTCGTTGTTGTAGGACGTGGCCATGTTCTTGGCGTCTTTGTAGAAACCCATCTCCCCTTCTTTCAGCACGCAGTACAGGTTGACCCAAGACCTGCTGTGGTGTGGGAAGGCGGGAGGGGTGAGGGGAGGGAGAGTGGAGGAGGGGGCGGTGGAGGGGGAGGTACGGGGAAGGTGGTGGTTGGGGGGAGATGGGAGGAGTCAGGAAGAACTGCAGAGTGGCTCTTGCTAAGCTAACACCTCACTCACCTGACCAGAGCAGACAGGTGGGCGGGTCGGACCGGCGCCAAGGAGGGAGGAGGAAACACACTGCTGAACAAACAGACCAATGGACGCACAGACGGACGAGGAGGTGGGGGGGTGGAGGGATGGGGAGGGGGCTACGTACACTGTGTGTGTCTCTGTGCGTGGGCTTATATATGACTTACCTTGGAGGAGAGGAGAGGAGCAGCCAGGAGCACCGAGGAGGGAGCAGAAGAGAGGGAGAGTTTGGTTAAATGGCATTTTGGCATTAACACCTTAAAGTCCGTCATGCGTCTTTAATCTCTTTGAGCGTGTTTACATGCACACACCCTTCCAGTTAATAAGCTCACACCCAGTTATACATATTCCTCAGAGCAAGCTGTCTGTGTGCAGCTTAATATCCCGATTTCAAAGAACCTACGGAAACTGAATTTAGCCTGAAGAAGAACAATGATGCATGTGATAAGGTGTCTAAGTTATTATAACTCACTTTATGATATTTGTTCTGCTATATGATAAACAATAACAAAATGTAAATGTACCATTTACCAAAAGTTCTATTCATTCACATACGGCCTTTAAGAACCAGATAGTTGAATGAAGATACATGTAATTAGTAGTTTACCTTCACTATATCACTTTTTAGCGTCATCTGAATACAAAACACTCACATTTTTTCTTTCCATCAATATTTTCAAGTTCAAGGTTCAAGGCTCTTTCTATGTGACGTTTGTCTTCCCCAGGCGACAGCTGACTATCGTGAGTGAACTGTGGTTAAATCTGTGGTCCTTAGTAAACACAACCTGGCTGCAGACGTCTCCCTATCCTGACTGACTGACTGCTGTCAGTGGAAGAAAGCAAGTTCATTTACTTTACTGAAGCGCCATCTTGAGCTATGTCACTTAAACGTACGTTCTGCTATCATTCTAACTATTCTAATCTTCTTCACTACATCTCAGAAGCAAATATTGTTTATTTTCTTAGATGTATTTGATACATTTAGTTATCAATTATACCAAATAGAATTAACAAGGGTATAATCAAAGTACAAATAAGAATCTATTGAAGTCAATTGGTAAATTCACAATATTGATGAACATATCAATGCATCACTAATTATAGTCCAATAATTACACTATTCTGATGTTCTTCTAGTGCGTATCCTTATTTGACGTACCACCCATCACACGTACCTAAGTTATTAATAAGTAACTCTTTGTTCTCCTGAATAACACCAGAATATTAACGTGCACATAAACATACTCAGTGCCTCGTCATGTAGCTATGTAACAGAGACAGGTTGAACCTCAACTCGTCCTCTCAAACTGACTGTACGTCCTCTCCTTCTCAGTGCTGATTGGAGGAAAAAGTTGTAGATCTTCTCCTCCAATCACAACTGAATAAAGAGCAAAGAGAGAGAATATACAATAAGCCAGACAAGGAGCTGTTTGCAGATTCACACGTGTCCAGATTGAAGCCATTCAGGATTACCTTGCCATGTACATTACAGGGCATGTACATACGCGACATTCATCCATAGAGTGGGCACGTGAGTGGGACTCATCACAGCTGGAGGGGATGAGCTTTAGCTGTGCGTGGTCAGCCCAGCCACTACAGAGCAGTGCAGAGGAACACTTTGCTGTGGGGTCTCTGGAGGAAGCAGGGCGGTCACCTGTGGAGGCCAGGTAGTGAGCGCGTGTGTGTGCGCAGACTACCAGACTGGGCACAAGGCAGTGTACGTACTCCATCAGAAGCTCCATGTACCTCTCCCCCTGGCATTCATGGCCAGCTGCTCAGTCTTTGTTCTGCGGGCTCGTGTTAGATTTGAAGGCATCGTAAGCTTCATGCATGATGTTTCACATGCGGTGAGATCTCTGTGGGTTGCTCTTCATGTAACTGTCGTCTTTACTTTCTGATCCTTATAATCAGAGATGACATACATCAAATAGCCTTTTATGAACACAACTTTAAGTCTGGAGGGTCTCCTGGGGTCACTATCAATAAGTCATAGGTAAAATCCTGCATGTTTTTTTTTACTTCATCAGGTAATTGCTGAATTGTGAAATACACCCAACCACTACAAGCACACAACATAGCTTTGCCAAGGTGAAATCAACCACAGACTGTAAATGGGTAATGCTACAGGCACATGTAAAGGAGTAGGTGCAACTGTATAAAACATTATGATAACCATTGCATTGCAGTTCCAAATCAGTATGTGGCTTATAGTTGGGCTGGCTCAGGCTTGCTCTGAACCAGCCCTTATTTATACTGCTACAGGGTTAGACTTTCACCCTTTACCTTCCTAGTTCTCCCTCTTCTTCTCTTTATCTGTATGCACTCATGTCCCATAAATGAATGAATTGAATTTATAATTTATTTCCTGTTAGGCGTGGGGTTTCTTTAGGAGTATTCCCTTGTGATTGAGAGGGTCAGACAGAGGACAGAGGGTGTTGTACACCAGGGGTCGGTAAGTAAGTTGGGCCTTGGGACAATTCTTGTCTGAGCCACTAGATGGCGGGCCAGAACATAATCAAAGGCCAGAGCCTCTGGCTAGACCTGCCCAGAGGGAGGCTCGTCCTCTCTAGCCCCATTTCAGTCCCATGCTAAAAGCCAGGGCTATTATCTGTATTTTAACAGACTATCTTTTAAATTGCTTCTCGTTTTTGCGCCGTCCCGTTCAAATGAAATCGCCGTCAATCACTTTTCCATGCTCGCACCAGGGCCGGGGGAGGGGCTACAAGGCTTGTGCTGCATTCCCTTGCATTCGGACATTAGGGATTTTCTCTCATAAATGTTGTTTCTTTCGAAACAAAGCTGCCAACTGGGGAGGCAGCATATGCACGGCCACCCCTCGCCCTCCATGATCAAGCGGCTTCTCCGATTTTGTTGTCAATGTTTTGATATCCTAAGTAAACATTACGTTTGAATGATTTAGTGAGCTGGTGTTATTTTTTTCAAACCACACACCGCATGTTGGCTATTTCAGCTCCACGCGCTGTCCACCTACTTATTGATCCACGATCAGCGTCAGTGCACCCCGCTGCCAGATTGTGCCTGTGTGTCATTCCCTCTCAACATGGATAAAAGTACAATAAGCATTCTTCAGGTGTAGGTAGATTCTCTATTCGGACATTATAGCCTATGTGTGCGACTGTCGGTCAGATATTGTAAAAAAAAAAAAAAAAATCTCTAAATAATATTTTATTTTTATTCTCAAAAAATAATTTTCCTGCCCGAATATTATTGCTGGCGGGCCACCAATGGCCCGTGGGCCGCCTGTTGCCGACCCATGCTGTACACACTGTAAAGACCCCTGGAACAAATGTGTAATCCTTGATATTGGGTTATAAACTTGAGTGATTGATTGAAAGTTTGGACGATTATGTTACTATTGTGATTCTGGGCTGAAAATAAGAGTTGTTCCTGATGCTGAATCCAATCCAGCTTTGCATAGAGGGATAATTAAAGGGAACAGTAAGATGTGTCACATATTTGTCAATGTTCAAAGTCTTTGGAAGCAGAATGTAGAACTGTTTGTTAAATGTAATCCATTAGACAAAGAGGTTAACTGATCATTTCATAGCATCCTTTGACTGTAAACCTTAATGTATGCATGCTTCTAAAGACACAGTTGCTGAGAATATCCGAAGCTTAGCTGAGAGTTGCCTTCATGTGTCCTCTGCGCCGGTGCCATCATGCATCGGTTTAACATGTCAGACGCAGTGTCAGCGGAGTGTGTTAGCGTGTTAGCTTAGCATGCTAAAGTCATGCCCCTGTCATCATTGTTGAATCAACAAACGGAGGAGGCTCTGATGTCATGAGAAACAGACAGCGGAAAATACTATTTGTAGAATTGGCTTCCATCGATAATAAAGACCGGTAAGTTTACATTTAGCAACAAGCAGCGCAATGCAAAGTCTTCATTTGATGTGGAAAATAACTTGCAAATATGGGAACTCTTGTGGTACACCCCACAAATATGCTACTCCAACAACTTTAGAAATGACCTTGATCAGTCTGACTCTGATGACACCAGAGTCCACCCTCCTTCTCTCTCATCTGCTCGACCAGATGTTCTGCTCAACATGACCCTGAACACCCACCTATTGGTACTCTTCTTCAGGGTCTCGATGTCCAGCTTGCGGAACAGGAAGCCCTCGTGGTGTGCAGTGTGCGTGGGCTGCAGGGGGATGCTCGGGCTGCTCTGGGCCGGAGCGGACCGGGACCTCCGGGTGGTCTCTCCCGCCTCTTTGGGTCGTGGTCGGCGCCGTGGTTTGGGTCTGTCCCGAGCTCGAGGTCGCTCCAGTGACTGTTTGGTTATTTTCTCTGGGACACCATTAGGCAGGCGGGCCACCTCTCCACGGGCCTGAAGGTGGGTGGAGTCAGTAAGAATTGGGCTCATGGTATTACATTTTTATCATCGAAGCACATATGTAAGTCTGGTTTCAGGTCATCACAAATCACTCTGACCAGAGGCTGTATATAAAGACGGAACACATGACAGCTCAAAATGTGAAGCCATTTTTGTAAAGTTACGGAGCCGGGCTGTAAAGTAGTTGTAAGTAGAGAAGTGTCGGCCATCTTTAAGTTCAGTCTATGCTTTTGATTGATTTATTCACCCCACATCACATACACTCGTTATTACTCTACATAATCCAGTGACTTCTCTACAAAGCTCATCACACAGACTCACTCCTGAAGTACACGAGGAGATGTTGACCAGTTCAACATTTCAAAATTGTGTAAACTGGAGAAAAAAAAGTAAAGTAAGTTTGTTTATTTATTTGCACTGTGTTTTACAAACCCTGCCTAAATGAGCCACACAAATAAACACTTTCTTTATTTGCACACACACAACATAAGTCTGCTGACCTGTGCTGCTTCTCTCTCCTGCAGCTGCTCTACAATCTCTGCCATGGTAGATCTCTTTTCTCTGTAGAAAACATGACAATTAGACAATACACATTGTGATATATGTATGGTGCTAAACAGAAATATACACTGACTTCCAAATCCAATAAATGTATACATTTTTTTCTTTTGAGTAGTGTATAACCGGCTCCTCTTGTCCACATATTAATAACATAGTACATTAGACAAAACAAAGTACAAACACAAAGTCTCACCCTCCTCCTGAGCGTCGGTCAGATTGCTCTTTGCCGGTGTCATGCTCGCTGGATTCTTGTCTGTCCAGCCGGTGTCGGTCCCTCTCTCTCCGCCGGCCCTCGTGGCCCCCGGGGGCCACGGGGCCCTCCTGCTCACTGGACGTTTGCCTCTCAAGCGTCTTCCTGTCCCGCCTCTCGGCCTGTTCCCTCCACACCTCCTGAGGCAGCTCGTCCCTGCGGGCCTGGATCAGCTGCTCGCTGGACAGCTGCCGCTCTATCCTGTGCTGACCGTGTGTGTGGACCTGAGGCTCAGCGTGGCCCAGCGGGTCAGTTCTGGACCCCCGGGGCCCTCTGGTGGGCTCGCTGTGCAGGCGCTCCCGGCCCGGCTCCGTAAGCACCACCTCAGCCATCACAGCCACCTCCGCTTTCTCCGTCCCTATCTCTCCCATCATTATCTCCCTCTCCCTCCCCCTTTCCCGCTCCCTCGCCCTCTCCAGGCGGCTGGCCACGAGCAGCGGCGTCACTGCATCATCCAGGTGTTTGATTTTGGGTTGCCTTAGATACGGGGACGACTTCACCTCTGGAGATCTTTCCGCCTGTGATGGCTGGAGGTAACTCATCCCCTTCGCGGCTTGCTCTCTCGCCGGGCTGGGGCTCTCTCTCGCCTGATTGGCTGAGACAAGCATGGCTGCCGTGGCAACCGAGGCGATGGAGAAAGGGGTGGGCTGGCCTAGTCCTGCAGCCAAACCCACCACGCCGCCCTGCCGCGCCTCCAGGCTTTGGCGGTAGCTGGAGCCGTTCATCACGGGGGTGTAGTTAGCCACGGTGGACCCCAGCCGACGGGCCACAGATGAGGGGGAGGGTGTAGGTGTGGCGGGTGAGGGTGAGGGAGGAGAATTGGCTTCGTTCTGCTCATAGATGGTCTGTCTCATGACGGGGGAGAGCGGGAGGCGGGGGAGGATGGCTACAGTTGCTGAGGCATCTTGGGGGTCCAGGAAGACTTTACGACCCAGCAGAGGGGTCGGGGGCAGCGGACTCTGCTCTGCTCTCAACTTTTCCACCTGGGGAAAGAAAACTGTTTTAAATCCCATTCCAAGACTAACGAGTCACTCAGGCTTTAACACGAGTGACTGATTTTGAGCAATTCTGTAAACATCGCTCTTCATAAGTGTTTAGCCAGTGATTTCAGTATATTGGATCTTACAACTTTTTCATTGGAAAAATGATGATGATGCTGAAAATGATGGTGTTACCGTGGTGATTCGTCTCAGTGAGCTGAATCGCTCCTCCCAGGTGGCAGCAGCTTTGCGGAAGGCTTCATGCCGACGAATCAGCTGCTCCACCTCGTCTACGCTCGCCCCCAGCTCGTTGCTGCTGATGAGCGGCTCCTGAGCGGTCAGCCACGCCTCCGCCACCACAGCCTCCTGCGCAAACTGGTGAACCTCCAACACTGAGAGGGGGGGCACAGTAATGTTCAATAGCAGAAGCTTACATCAGCTATTTTCTCTTTTTTACATGTAGGTATTGTTGATATGTGTGTGTGTGTGTGTGTGTGTGTGTGTGTGTGTGTGTGTGTGTGTGTGTGCGCGCGTGCTTACATTGCTGTAGGGCATCCCAGTGGTTGTCCCACTTCTCAGACAGCTCGTACTGCTTGGTGATTACCTTGTCTAGCTTCTCCTTGATCTAAGAATCAAAACCAGTGACATTAGAATTACAGCAAAACAGGGATCAGAGTAACAATGGTCAACATATTGCCAGACACGTTGTTCTGTATAAAGGGGTAAAGGGTTTTACATCCATCCATCTATACATACACATCACATAAGTGGAGGTTGCTGTTGTGGGGGTGTGAGCAGTGTTTCATTTAAAATATCATTATAAAGTGATGTTACCTCCTCAGCTGCCGGGTTTCGAGCAGCCAGCAGAGTTTTCCCCATCTCGATGCACTCCAGAGTGCTGCGGCTGCGAGCCTCCACCTCACTCTTCAGACTCTGGTGATAGTTCATCAGCACCTCCACTGAGGACACGTCCCTGCAGGACACACAGCACACACACTTAGCTCACTGCCCCACACACTTCAGCAAACAAACGGCCTGTTAATTACTTTCTGCAAACAGCTTTCTATACCCACTTATAGAATACTTAGGTCCTACCAGGTCAAATCCTATGTGTTAGAAACGTACGGTATGTTGTAGCTTGAAGGCATAACTGTAGTTTACTGTCTTGGTCAAGTTTGACACGTTTTATACCACCTTCATTTAGAGTAGTTACTTAGGCTTTTCTCCTGTCCCTATCTGGCAGATGATGGATTCCATCCAAGTGATCTGATCTCGGACCGAGCTGAAGAACCTCAGCTTGTCGGTCTCCGTGGTGATCTGTACTCGGCACTCCTCGCAGGACGTGAGCAACTCCTTCCAGCACTGCATCACTTCGTGCTCGCGGAAGGCGATGGCTTCGGCCTTCTCCCCGGCGTACACCGTCCTCAGCTGAGCCGCGCTCTCCTGCAGCTGACGCACCTGGCAGAGCAGATTTTAGGAAAACGCTGAACGAGGAAGAAACTAAAATAAATACAATAGTTTTTCTTCAAATGACGCACGAAACACAGCTGCTCTGACAGCTGTGTTTCGTCGGGGCCAAATGATACAGGCTCCTTCAGAGGAGGTGACAAAGAGCAGCTGTTCTTCAGTCAAATGTTCTCCTGCTCTGTTCCCCAGGTGCAGGACAGGGACCAGACACTTCTAAAGGAAATGCAGAGCAAGTACATACTCAGTCGTAAATAACCAAATGTACTTTCTATCCATTTCCGTTCATTTATGTAATTAAAAATAAAATAAATGTATATAAATGTATATTACAAATTCTTACAAAAACAGAAAGAACAAAATGATGCAAAGGAAATACATCAGTTTAAAAGCCATATAAACAAAATGTGAATTGCTATTTTACTGATTTTAAATAATCACTCCGTGTTCGTTTGAATGTGAGGCCCTCCTCGCTAAAGGAAGCATGCTAAACAAACTGTGTAATTACTTATAAACAATTGCTGAATTAGCATCAGAAAACGTTGTGTTGACCTTCATCATCACCTTCATCATCACTGGGGCAGGTCCCCTAAATGAGGGGTCAGTTATGTCCCATGCTGTGTGTTCAGGTGCATGTTGCAGTACCTGCGTGACCAGCAGCTGTATGTCCTGCTCGAAGCTGTGCAGCAGTCTCTGCAGCGTGCTGGTGTTGGCAGAGCTGCCCTGCCGAGCCCGAACTTCAGGAAGCCTCCGATGTTTGTCCTCAATCTGGGCCAAAACCTGAACACCAAAGAACACAAGCAGTTCAGAAGGTGTCCTATACAAAACAAGTGTGGTTGAAGAAGGAAATCAGGCAATTTGGAACAAATAGGGTTAGGGTAAAACCAAATCAATCTGCTCATTAAATGTCCTTTCTTGTTGTATAATTGCAACATATGATATTGTACAGTTTTACTCTACGGTTAATAACCCCTTATGATATCTGTGTTTCTTCAGGCATCGTACCTCTCTGCAGTCAGAGAAGAACTTGTGCAGCTGGTGTGAGGCGGCGAGCATTTGCGCCCGGGTCTCCATCAGCTCCAGCAGATCGGCCCAGGCCTCGTTCACCCCGTCCTTCCACTCAGCGATGGTGGCGGCCTCCGCGTGGCCGTAGTCGATCAGCTCGTCCACCATCTGGTTGACGGCGGTCACTCGCTCCTGTCCCACGCTGCCCGTCTCTGAAGCAAAGTCTGTGAACTTCTCCTGCAGGACCTGGAGGTTTAGTAGATAGTAGTATATTCTCCATATGCATTCAAGATGCTTTTTCAACATCTGACTTCTGTGACATGTACAGACACCAACCGTTCGTACACTTACCGTGACATGCTCGTAGTCTTGACCCAGTTCAGGCGAGCTGGCCACCACCTCCCTCTGAGCGATCCACTGCTCCAGCTCGTCCACCTCCCTGTTGAGCTGGTAGAGCCAGTACTGCTGCTCCAGGCGGCTCTTCCTCTCCTCCACCAGGTCCTTCAGGGACACGTACAGACGGTCGATCTGCGACTGGCGCTTGCTGATTTGCTCGCTGAGGAAAACACAGGACAGGCACAGTTAAAATGACACAAAGATAACCGATAAGAAAGTATAAACAGTGCAGGAAGAGGAAAACAACCCATTGCGGTTATTTAAAGCCTCTACCTAAATAATGTTAAAAATCACAATGTAATATCAAACACAAAATCAATATACAAACGATTACTTACATTCAATAAAAATGGCAAAAATCAAGAACATAAATTATACTTACAATTTTTAACTAGGCATTATACATACACTGGTGAAATGATTGTTCAGGTCTTTTTTAAAAGCAATGTAGCAAGTACAGTTTTTTGTTATGATGGGAAGGCCATTCCAGATCGTTGTTCTCCTCAAACAGATGGGAGATGTAGCTCTACGAGTGAGACACTGAGGGGGGTGGAGATTTGACGAGATTAGAGTTGCGTTAATCTTAATCTGTGAATTATCTTGAAAGTATATTTTGAAGTATATAGGAATCCCTTTACCTGAAATTATTTTGTAAATAAAAACACACATTTTCATAAACTGTAAGAACCTTCAGGGCGAGACTACCTTGTGACTGACAGGTTGCTACCACAGTGTCAAGTGTGGGTGCTCTCCGGGCTCTCAGCCTAGAACTCTCCATGAAAAGGTGGTGGTGTTGCAATTGATGTAAAAACAAAATGTCATCCTACCATCCAATCATCTGTGTCTCAGCAGACAATTGGAACTTCTTAAGGGTCATTGTATCACTGCTGTAGGGTGCTATAGACCCGCTTCAGCAAGCATTGAGGCGTTATCATCACTGACTCATCCGTTATCTTGCTTGGATTTGAATGAGATTTGAATTGCCTGAGACTTTAACGGGGACTGGTTGTCCTCTGTCTCCGATAGTTTTAAATCAACCTGTGACTCTTTTAATCTTATGCAATGTATCAATAGCCCAACTCGTCCTAATCTTAAACACCAAGATAAATCGTCTCTTATCGACTTATATTTAACAAATGCGCCTCATACGTTTTTGGATATTGGTATTTTTGCAAATGATATGAGTGACCATTGCGCTATAGCCACAATCAGGCAGGCTAAGCTTCCAAAAACAAGACCACAAATCGTTTTTAAACGTGATTTTAAACATTTCTGCGAGCAAGCATTTTTTCATGACCTGTGGGATTTTGATTGGAACAAGATCTCTCTCATTAGTGATATTGAACTGGCATGGGATTATTTTCATGAGGCTTTTATTAGAATTTAAAAAATCCCTGGTTTCGTCCTCACAGGCAGCTTTCTAAAGGAGAGGTCAAGGGCCAGAAAATCAAAATCCCAAGTGGATTGGATTGTTTTTAGACAGCTCTGAAATCGTTTCACCTTCCTATTTAAAAAGGCTAAATCTGATACATCTCTAATACTACTAGTAACTTAAATGATCCAAAGAAATTCTGGAAGGTAATAAAAAACTCATTTGGAACAGAAACTAAAAATGAATTACCAGCCTGCATTGTTACAGACTCGCAAACCCTCACTGACAAATCGGCCATTCTCAACTGCTTTAATGAACATTTGATTTCTTCTGGTTCTTTGTTTGAGTCCCTACATTCGGACCCTGGACAGAACGTTGATTCCTCACCACCTCCATCCCATCCCGTGGCTCAGCCATTACATTTCACATGTATCAAGGTGATAGAGGTCCATAAAGCATTGCCGAATCTGGATCCACACAAATCGGCAGGTCCGGACAAACTTCCTCCTCATTTTCTTAAATTAGCTGCAGACTTTATAGCTTTATATCTTTTTAATTTAACTCTTTCCAACAATGAGATTCCTAACATATGGAAATCTGCATATGTTCTTCCTTTACTGAAAGGAGGGGATCCCTCATCTGTTAATGATATAGGCCAATTTCCAAATGATGTGTTGTAGCGAAGGTCCTTGAAAAGCTTCTCAGTGAAAAACTTAAATTATTCTTGGACACAAATGATATTCTGTCAGAGCACCAATCCGGTTTTAGAAAACAACACAGAACAACAACTGCTGCTATTAAAGTGGTGAACAACATCATTGAGGCATTGGACTGTAACAAGTATTGTGCAGCTCTATTTATTGATTTGTCCAAGGCGTTTGACACAGTTGATCATATCATCCTGACGGAAAGACTTCACAGTATCGGCTTAGGCATACTGTAGGTTGGTTTTTAAATGATTTATCAGCAAGAACCCAATGCGTCCGATTTTCTGGGTCCTTTTCTTCCTTCCTCCCGATAGCAAAGGGTGTGCCACAAGGTTCTATATTAGGACCCATTCTTTTGACCATATATGTAAATCATCTATGTAATAATTTAGCAAATTCTTCTTACCATTTTTATGCAGATGATACTGTTATTTATTGTTCCTCCGCTTCTACGGAGCAAAGTCTAGATTTCCTCCAGTCTGCCTTTGATGTCACAAACCCATTTAATACCAACTGAAGTTGATATTAAATGCTGAAAAATGTGATGATATTTTCGAATGGCAAAAAGTTACCATCTATTCTACCCAAGATGTGTACTGCTCAAGGGACTGACATTGAGAGGGTCACGACTTACACATATCTGGGATTTCTTAATGAACAGAACTTGTCTTTCAAGTTACACACGGAAAATGTTGTTTCAACATTTCTTTTACAGAAATAAATCCTGTTTCTCTTTTCAGACAAGGAAACATTTGATATCTGCAACGTTTTTACCTGTATTAGATGATGGTGACCTGCTATACATGAATGCCTCTGAGCAGTGCCTAAAGAGCTTGGATACTGTGTTCCATTGTGCCTTACGATTTACTACTGGATGTGGATATCGAGTACACCATAGTTCAGTAACAGGCGGACCGCGATCCGGATCCGGACCCAGACCTATACGGACCCGGACCTATAATTAATACATTAATAGGGGATTTCAATTTTGACGGGGCTATTCTATTTTAACCGCCGCCATCAGGGGGCGAAAGAGACAGCGAGCGACACGGAGAGAAACACAGAAGAAGAGACGAGAGAACGGCAGATAGAAGCGGAGAGGAAAGTGAGTGAAGAGAATAATTAGCGATACAGGGAGAGGAGAGTGAACAGGCGTGTTAGCGGCAGACAGGGAGAGACAAATAATTACACATGGCGCTCTCCAAGAAGAGGAACATGGCTTTTAACCCTGAGTGGACGGACTCATTCATGTTCATCCTGCCCACTGGGAGCACAGAACCAGTGTGTCTCATTTGTTCAGAGACCGTGGCGCTCATTCAAAGTGCCAAAACGCCACTATGAGACAAAAAGTGTTTGACCAAACATTCCCTCTCAAGTCGGAACTGAGGTCAAATAAGCAGTCTCAGAGCCCGATATGATCAGTCCACCAGGATCAAAATTAAAACTAATTATCGTTCCGGCTAACCAATGAGCACCTGCATGAGAATGGCCCTGACACCATTTCAGCCCAGATCTAAACTCCTGGCAGGACAAGCTCCAGCTCAATTCTCGCACTGAACAGAACAAAGTGAGAGACTGCAATATAAGAGGGACAGAAAGAGAGACTTTTAAACTGTTAATTGTTCTGATGTGTAAAGACTGATATTGTTCTACAATCGGCTGAAACAGTTAAGTCATGATGTGAAACGGTTAACAAAGAAAAAGGGAAACTCAAGCTGCTGCTACACTTTATTTTATTTATCTAAAATTAAGCACTTTTAAGATGCACATATTTTCAAAAGCTATTTTATTTATTGTCTCTATTTTATTTTTTAAATGCAGCCCGAGAGGAACATTACACACATCCACAGTATTTACTGTGTATCTGTATAGTTCAATGTTCATTGACTATAAATATTGTTGTTTATGAATTGTACTTTCTTTATTTGCAGTCAGTTGTTGATTACATGCAGACGTTGATAAAGCTACAGGTCACTTTAATATATATCACACTAATTCATGAAGCAAGTTAGACATGTTGATGTTCCGGACCTTTGCATGGGGACATTCTCTCTAACTGGACCTCGTTGAATTTGAGTTGAAGACCCCTGGAGTACACCATTGCACTTCATATGCTGCTGCTAATTGGCCATCTTTGTCTGCTCGCAGACTTTCCCATTGGTTGGGTTTTATTTATTAATCTCTGCTTGGGTTGGGTCCCTCCTACATTTGCACATATATGTGTCAAAGAGAAAGTCCATATGGCCTGCGCTCCCAAGATGTGATTCAGATGCTGGTTCCTACAGTGAGAACAGAACTGGGTCAAACAGCTGTTAAACATGCGGCCCCCACAGCTTGGAACAGAAGGAGCTGAAACTCTCAGATGGAATCACTGTGGGGGAATTCAGGTCCATCTTAAAGGACAGAGAACACGACACCATTGGTAGATGTGAGTGCTCGTATATCCAAAAATCGTTTTACATGTTGCCAGTTTTGAATGATTTTTAATAGTTTGTTTTATTTCGCATATTGACTGGCTGACGTGCCATTAGATTTGTGTTTTACAGCTGTGTTTGTCTGTCTGTGTTTTATCTGTTGTAACTTCGTTCATGCTGCCCTTCTTGGCCAGGTCGCTCTTGGAAAAGAGGTTTTAATCTAATTTAGTCTTTTACCTGGTTAAATAAAGGATATATATATTTGACAGTGTGATTCCAGTTCATGAAAGTTACTTGTAATTTTAACTTGAATTAATGTGAACAAAAACAGCTTGGCTGAACAAAAGGGAGGACTCACTACTAGACTGATGTTTCACAGACTTATGTCTAGACAGTCTCGTAGTGAGTCCCCTTTGGTCCTCTTCAGATCAAACATAAGCAACACGGATTTGAAAATGAATAAGAAAGGAATGCTTGAAAATTAGCAACTATTTTCCAGGGTTCTCGTGGTTGACTTTGGAAACGAACAGAAAACAATCAGTGTGTGTTTTCAGGCTCACTAGTCCGGATGGCCCATCTCCAGCAGCTGTCGACACTGCTGTGAGAGCAGGCCGATGGTCTCAGCGTAGTCCTCGATGGTCTGATCCAGGACCAGGTGTTTCTTCAGCAGCTGCAGCGTGCTCGGCTCGTCCTGAGGGAGGAGGAAAGGACACACAAGGCAGAGTTTCCTTTTTTATACATAAAACACACACAGCACAAATGCTCAATTCTGCCTCTATAAATAAGTGTCCAAAATGTACTTTTGGCTTCCTGTTAAAGGTGGCTGGTTGAGTTAAAGCCAGATTGTTTACCGGTCAAACCAAATGAATTGCCTTTTTACATTTTTATGAATATAAATCCATAAAAATATCGTAATGTTGTTTCGAAAGCAGCAACAGTAATGTTGGAAAAATAAACTATAGTCTCCTCCCTGTCTCCACCTGCTGTTCAACGACTTTGCTCCATGTGTTTAATAACATATCTTAAGTCACATTGCCCACTCTTATAGGTACTACCCATTATTAGGAAGCAAGACAGACTCAGCTAATCATAAGGACAGCAAGCCAGCAGCTCTAACCAGTATGGGGGAAATGCATACGTCTGTCCGGAGGGGCAAGAGGTTTACATCATTTACTCGGACTAAATGTACTCGCATATGGCAAGTGTTCATTTCCATCCTGTGTAACTGTCTGCGTGAAGAGGAAGGACTAACGTCTAGATTAAGGTCCATGAAAGAGATGTATTAAAGAATGATCCATGACTTTGGATTGATTGTGTTTACACCCTGGTGAGTTTAGCAGAGGCTTGTGCAATCAGGGTGGTAATAATGACTAAATAATGAAACCCTTTCCTGTTGATAACAGACGACATGCTGTGATTTTGAACCAGATAATCAGCCGTTTATTCAATGGCGCACACACCTTCCCCTTCTCCTCGTTCATCATGTGCAACTCCTGCTCGCTCAGCCAGGCCTCCACCTCGGCCGTGTCGAAGTAGTACTGTTGGGCCTGGTACATGGCGTCCAGCACCAGCTGCCTCCTCTCCGTCTCGTGCCACAGCAGAGCCCACAGCCCGGCCAGCTGCTCGTGGCCCGCCCGGGCGCTGTCCGCCTCGGGGCTGCGGATGGAGGCGATGATCCCCGCCCTCTCCAGGACATCATCGATCCTGCTCCTGTGGCCCTGCAGCTCCCTCTGAAGAGTCTGGAGGGGTTCAGAACAGGACAGAAGAGGTGACTGGTGAGGTAGTTTTAACGTGGTTTAAAACAGAACAACAATAATACGAGTGAAATATAGTAGTACATTAAGTAAGGTCCATAAAGTAGGTGAGTAGGAAGTAGGACTACGGTTTGCATATCATGTTTTATATCTAATTCTTGCCATCCAGATTTCTTTGGACCACAATAAGTTGACATTAGAGTGGTCACAGGAGTCAGGCTCCAGTTATGTATTAGGTTACGGCTACCTTTAGAACCACCAGCTCTTGATTCCCTCACCTGGTTCTTCTTCATGAGCTGCTGCACCGCCTGCAGAGAGGAGCCGTGCTCCTGAGACATGGCCATCGGGAGGCGCTCCTGGACCCACAACTGAAACCACAACAATACCACACTCAGCAGTTCATGTTTGTTGTTGGTGAATCTAATAATGATGTACTATAGAGATATCTACATCATAATTAGATATGAAGATATCTATCATCAACATTTATTGAAAAACATTTAAGACAAAATGTGTGATTTATTTTTGCATTCAATTTGAATAGTTTTGTATTATATAGTGCTCCAACAGTTTGCCATTACTATTGAATTCATGTGGGGACTCGACTCCCTTGGTGCCAATGTGCAGCGGGTGGTACCTGATATTATTTGGTACCATCTTATCGGACATTCTAAGTGATAGGTCCAAGCTATTTGACCATTCAGTGCAGACCATTGATTGGACAGAGGGGTTTGTCACTGATGCGTCATGGGACATCCTGTACTATCCAGACCTTTTTAAACAGCAAACTACCATCTATTTAGATTGCACTATTTCTTATGAACTCAGGCAAGACGGTGCTATGTTTGTTTGCAGATGAAAGGATTCACAGTGTCACAGTGACGAAGTAGTTTCAAGCTGCATCTTGAGCGGAGCGGAGCCATTACAAAACACTAAAGCACTCCTCTTCCTGTTTTGGTAGGGCAAAGATTGATACATACTTTTGTAATTTGAAATGAGCTAATCTAGTTGCTGCCTCGGCACTACATTGTCTGTTTTTCCTTATTTTACATTTACATTTCTTGTAAACATTTCCTTTTATCATTTTTAAATGTCTTTTGTGTGTAAAACTCAGTAAAATGTCTCTAAATGATGGAAATAAGGGATTGTGTTTGTGCTGTCAGACTCACGATCTCATCGTCCAGGTCTCGTCCCACTTGGTGAACTTCTTTGGAGGCCAGCAGGATCCGCCGCCTCTCCTTCAGCGGCTCGATCAGTCGCACCATCCGCGCCTCCACCACTGCTTGTCGCTCTGCAACCGTCTCCTTGATCTTTGTCTGCTGTGGGATGGAGGCCACCTGCGCCTGGAGCTGCCCCACCTCCTTATACCACTCCTCCATCTGGCTCTCCATCGTCTGAGGGGGGACAGGAAGAGGATGTTATAAAGACGGACTGAGGAGAAGAGGATGTGTGATTAGGAGGGATGGATGGAGGTAGACTTGTTGTCATGGGATCCAGAAGAAAGATAGGAAGAGTGGATGTGAGGAATGCAAACATGATAGGTCTATCATTCTTTTGACTCTCTGCCTGCAGTGAAGAGATATTATGCCTGAAATGACACTGAAACTAAAAACATGAAACTAAAAACGGTGGAAGGATCAACAGAAATAATGAAATGTCATAATGAATAAAGATGAAAGAATGAATGCAAAGATGAATGAAAATAACCCAGGGCAGCGAAAGAATAACTGACAGACATGAAGTGTAGTGAAGTTTACTGTACCCCTTGCCAGGATGGATGCTGGGTAGTGGAGTTTTGATGATGTGGTAAAGCAGTGCTAATGGCGGCTTGTTAAAGGAAGCTGTAAGCTGAATGCTGTGGGAGAGGAGAGTGAAAAAGGTCCCGTGAAATGATGAAGTGATGAGAGGATGAGTCTGTGCGTCAACCCGGGTCACACCTGCCCGCGGCGGTCTGCGGCGTCAAACAATCCGATTCCTCTAAACTATATTGTTTATTCCACAATCACACGTACGGAAACAAACAACTTTGTGCTACCATGAAACGAAACATAACAAATAGTCATCATGCCTAATCGTCAGGTAAAGTGTATGTAGTACCTAATAATGTTACAGTATTTGCACTTAACCCGATTGAAAAGGTCATAAAACCCAATTATGCACTAACTAAAAGAATGTAATAACATGTCCTCACTTATTAAATAACGTTTAAAAGATAATGTAAAACCTTTCAAAGGTGAGTCATTCATTCAAAACTGATAATGTAAGATTTTTTATTTTGTAATAAAAAGGAGGCTTTTTTATTGAAAATGTAAACTGTTGGTTAAACAACATTATGATACATTTCTTGTTAGCATACTAAATTGCTAAATACACTGATTACATGTGTAAAAATGCACTCTAATGTAGAATTTGAAATGTATAACGTTGGTATGAAACTGAACTGCCCAATGGGTTGGCATAAATGGCTGATACTTATAGAGTTAAACAAAAAGAATCAACAGAAATTAAATGAGGCAGAGCTGAAATGAGATGAAAAGCTGAATGGAAAATATTGCGGCAAACAGTGAGAAATGTTGCTGTTTCCAAACATGATGTTTGTTAAAATATGAATGAGATGAGACCATCACTGTGTGCCGATAAGAGCAGGAACAGTGAGTCATTGTGAGACGGTTTCCGTGTGGAGCAAAGATGGCAGAGATAACAGAGTCTTATTTACAATTGTAGTGTTATAGTTTGGAGTTTAATGTTTTGGAATGTTTGGAACATTTTAAACTCATGTGCTCGAGGGGTTAAGGGCCGAAAAAAAGCTTCAGTAATTTCATAAAGAAAATAGAAACACTTACGGCCCGTCCACACTACAGCCTTCGACAGCTTCACAAAACGGTTTCCAACGCGTCTGCCCATTCACTTTGAATGGGGTGACGTCACTCCATTCACTTTGAATGGAGTGACGTCACGTTGCCTCGCTTTTCGCCGAACTGAATTGTGGGTAGCATAGCGGTCCGTCTCCGGCGTCAGAAGTTGAATGTTCAACTTCTGACGCCGGAGACACCGGAGTAGCCAATGCCAGCCAATCAAATCCCGTTTCTGAAAATCTGACAGCTGAAGCCGTAGCCAATCAAACCGCGTCTAAGCTGGGAGAGATATCCCGCCGTTCATTTCTATATTTAAAAAAAAGTTGGAGGAGAAACTAATTATCGCCGTAGCAATCACCCGGTTTTGTATGACCAGCCCCTCTTCACCTACCGGGATACAGACCGGAGGAACCAGGCATGGAGGGAGGTGGCAGAGGCAGTGGGTGGAACTGGTAGGTTTTCGCCTGTTTGGGGAGTTTATATATATATATATATATATATTATATATATATTGCTCCCATAAAATCCCCAAGCTTCAGACACGCCCAGCTCCAAGCTTTTTTTGAAGCTGTAGTGTGGACGAGCCGTTATTGTCTCATGGGCTTCGTGGTACAAAATATCCTATAACCAAAAAACAATCCAGAGGAGAACCGAGCATTGTTAACATTTACATTGTTCATCTCTTTCAAAAAAGAATGTTCAAACCTTAAATTAATCAATCATGTACTTCTATTTAGTATCACAAAACATGTTTTAAATGTTAAGGTTTTTCTTGGAGAAAATGTCTTTGTAATGTTAAGATCTGTGGCCTGGAGCTGACTAATAAGGATACAACAAATGATGTTTCCAGTAAACAAATCTAAAACTTGTTGTTGTTTCCTTATTTACCTATTGCATAATGGGCGTATAGACCTCTTAGAGTAAACTAGAGGTGAGAGGTAAGGATGTATAGCAGATAGTCTCTGGTTTCAAATGGAGTGAAATAGACTTAATGTTTCGTAATCCTACGTACGTGTAGTTTCTTGAGCTGCTTGTTGACAGTGGTGAGGTCCTGTCCCTGGTCCACGTAGGCTAGCTGGACCTCCAGCTGGCCCAGCTTCTGGTCCATGCTCTCGTAGCTCTGCACCAGCAGGTCGGCCTTGTTGGACTCAAAGAGCTGCCGGGCTTTGGCCTGCGTGGTGCTCTCCAGCTCCTGCCAGCACTCCCTGATCTCCTCCAGCTTCATCCGCACCACCTGGCTGAGCTCCGGCTTCTCCTGGATCAGCTGCTGGCCCTCCTGCATGGACGGGGCGGATAGAGGGAGGGGGGAAACAGAGGTCAAATCTTTCATGTTTTTCACCATTACAGGAGAGAATGACATTCAGACTATGTAACGAGTGAACATGTAAAGCTCAAAAGATGGCATACGGCAATTTCTAAGCAATCTTTGCGATTTTAAACATGACGAGAAAATGTGCGGTTCTCTGTTGACACCCCCAGTCATGACTCCACTCCCAGATCATTTCTAACAGTTTCCCATCAAGGGGGTGTCCACTGTCCCCGGAACAAGCACACTGAAAAACTGCCAAGGCTATGTGTATTTTGTAACTTTTTGAACCACTGATTTATTTATTTTGGTGACAATCCGAATGAATATTCATACTGCCGTTTCTTTGACTATTTATAGGAAAATATGGGCGTTACGTGGAGCCCGCAAAAGCTGCGTTAATTGTGAATCCTTTCATCTGCAAACAAACAAGAACCGTCTTGCCTGAGCTCATAAGAAATAGTGCAATCTAAATAGATGGTAGTTTGCTGTTTAAAAAGGTCTGGATAGTACAGGATGTCCCATGATGCATCAGTGACAAACCCCTCTGTCCAATCAATGGTCTGTACTGAATGGTCAAATAGCTTGGACCTATCACTTAGAATGTCCGATAAGATGGTACCAAATAATATCAGGTACCACCCGCTGCACATTGGCACCAAGGGAGTCGAGTCCCACAACGTGATGCTATAACTATAAGACCTACACAACTCTAGCTACACATTGACTCAAGATTATTCTACAAAGTTGATGTGAGTTATAAGGCAGACAGAGGTTGGACATGCGTGCAATGTTTTATAAATCTGGATATTTGTGTGCTCAAGCACTTCTTTTGTTCCTACGTACGCCATCTTTTAAAGCGAGTCCTATGCAACGTTGTATAAATGAGACCTCAAGCGAGCACAACATGCTCTGAAGCTACCAAATGTCACACCATGCAATAACAAACATAACCCGTTACTATAATAGGTCACAACATAAACTAACTAGCACCTTAATCAGTGAATCTGTATCTCGACACGTCACCTGTGAGGTATTAGCATACACTCATAATCTAAAGCATATCATGTTAATCACTTTTTCCTCATCACTATGCAAATGAATGCAAAAATAAACTCTAATCAGATCATCTGCTCTGATAACATGAGCTGATTAGAATGAAAGGTCCCGCGTCACGGCCAGTTCTACTGATCATAGTTCCATCGTTGAGGTCGACTAGAATACATTTACACTGTGCACTGTTCCAAACTCACATTGGTTTCTCACAGCATCTCTGTGTAGTCTGTGTATTCACTCTCTGTGCTAAAGGGCTGGTTGGAGCTCCTGCCCCCCCCCCCCCCCCCCGTGAGCCCAGTGGCCGTCTGCAAGACAGCGAGACACAGCGAAACCCAGCCCGAAACCAGCCCGAATACACACACACACACACACTAGGCTGGGAGTTTGTGTGTGTCCTCAGGCTGAGTTCCGCGGTGTCTCGCTGTCTCGCCAACCCCACACCAGTGAGCCAGCTCGCAACGTCCCGCCTCGCGTGTGCGTGAGGAAGTTGGTCCAAACGTAACAGCACCGCGGACGTAATGTAGCGGCTCCGCAGATTGGTCCATTTGTTACATCACTATACCCAAATACGTCACTATACCCAAGAAGTAAACAATGGAAAAAGAGAAATGTCCAACGAGGCGTTCTGGCAGCACAGACAGGTCTTCTCTGTGTTAGACTTTTACTCGCTACAGGGTGCACTTTGAGGGTTCTGACTCTGCAGACCGTCTACATGCAGAACAACCTTCATAACACAAGGGGACGGGTCAGAACCAGAAATGCATGACATGGGCCCTTTATGTATTTTCAATAATATAAGTTTTTTAATTACGTTGTCCATCAGAATAAAGTGAAAAATAATTGTTTTTATTCAAATAAGAAGGAACACTGAAGAAAATGTTGGATGTATAATTCAATTAAAACTTGTAAAAAAATGACACAATCTACTGTAAATACAATACAATGTGTATCATTTTCATTGATGCAGCTAATGATCAACAATCTGTGATTGCATTGTCTGATTGTCTTTTTTTAACAATGAACCATCTTTCAGCTCCTTGTATCACATTTAGATTGTCTGGCTTCTAACGGATATATTTAATAAACTGATTATCGAAAACTCTTGAACGTACAAACAAGATATCTGGAGACATTTCGGGCGCTGGTAAGCTTTGCTGGGATTTGGCAGACCAAACAATCAATCATGAAATAATCATTAACTTCAGTCCTGCTGAAATGTATCATCTAAATATAATACGGAGGCGTACATCCAGAGTTTCCGTTTCATCACATCCACACATATTCACTGCATCTGATGATGTTTGGGTGATGATGTGCAGACACTGTGGAGAGGGTTAGGACCAGACGGTTAGGACACGTGTGTGTGTGTGTGTGTGTGTGTGGTGTGTGGTGTGGTGTGTGTGTGTGGGTGTGTGTGTGTGTGTGTGTGTGTGTGTGTGTGTGTGTGTGTGTTGTGTGGAGATTAAACATTGCCTCATACATTTCCTGACACTCCCCTCCCCCTCCTCTCTCTCTGTCCTCTCTTATTCATATTTCTGCCCCCTTTTCAACCTCAGCTTGTTCTGAACCCCCTTACACACACAGATGCACACAGGCACACACACATGGCCGTGGGAAGTAGGGGTGCTGAGGTTGCTGCAGCACCCCCTGATGGAGGACAGGGAATCAACCACCCTCTCTATGTACACCTGCCCCACAGTAAAGTCCTTCCCCCATCCCATTGTAATTTGTTTTTTGGCCAACTCAGTGTTTGTATCAGCGTTTCCGTTGGATTGTGCCAGACTGCCAGTCAATATTTCCAAGAAGATTTAAATGTCCCAGACTAATGGAAGAAATTGCAGTCAAATATTATCTCTGTTTATTATTTATATTTATTATTATATTAAAAAGTAGGCGGAGCTTAGGGATACGAGAGGGTAATATGTAGAGCAGCTCCACCCGGATAAGTGTGCAAAATGTCAGGTCCATCAGACTTACGCTCCGACTATGTACATTTTTCGAAAACTGAATTTTCACAGGTGGCGCTACCGAGCATGTTGGAAATGTTTAACCCATCGACTCCAGAATGTGACATTTTTCACCCGTCCTGCCGGCGTTGCCAAATGTCGCTACATGAATAGTGTCGTAACGCCCTCAAAAACAGGTCGAAACATCAGAATATGAAGAATTATAATAATAATTCTATGCATTACAATAGGTCTTCGCACACTTCGTGCTCAGGCCCTAAAGATCACACACAGGGAAATGTCAGGAGTCGTACTCCGCTCTGACTAGAAGGCCAGAGAGAAGAAGTGAGTCTTAAGTGTAGATTTAAAAACCCCTAGGGTCTGGGCCGACCTGGGCAGAGTGTTCCAGAGCCTGGGGCCAGCTGCTGCGAAGGCTCGGTGCTCTCAGGTTTTGAGCCTGGTCTTGGGCACTATCAGCAGCAGCTGGTCATGAGTTCTGCTAAATAAGCCGGAACCAGCTCATTTAGTGCTTTAAAAACAAATAAAATAAGTTTAAAATCAATTCGGAACTGAATTGGAAGCCAGTGTAGTGAGGCGAGAATTGGGGTGATGTGGTCACGCTTTTTATGGCGAGTGAGAAGACGTGCAGCTCCGTTTTGCACTAGCTGCAGGCGTTTAATTGATGCCTGGTCCATACCCACATACAATGCAATAGTCCAGTCTCGAGGTAACAAAGGCGTTAATAACCCTTTCTAGGTCTTTAAAAAAAAAAAACTACTTGGTCTTACCCAATAGTCATATTTAGAAAAAGGAGGTCTTGACTATGGTGCTGAACTGCTTATCAAATTTAAAAGCGCTATTGAAGGTCACTCCAAGGTTCATGACAGAGGGGAGGATGTTTTTATTGAGGGAGCCCAGAATTTCAACCGGAGAGGCTGGAGGTTGGGGTCCAAAAAAGATGACCTCAGTCTGCTCTCGTTGAGGTTGAGGAAGTTTTGGCTCAGCCAGGATTTAATCTCTGCTAAGCAGTCCATCAACTGCTGTAGTGAGTTGGCATTTTGATTGAGAGGCAGATAAATCTGTACATCATCAGCGTAACAATGGAAGGGGATATTGTGTTTTGTAAGAATTGAACCTAGGATTGAACCTAGGGCCCAGAATCGAGCCTTGGGGAACCCCACAGGTAAGAGGGGCTTTTGCAGAGGAGAAGGCACCTAGCTGCACTGAGAAGCTGGGGTCTGTTAGGTAGGACCTGAACCATGCAAGGGCAGAGCCTGTGATGCCTGCGGACTGTTCAAGCCGTGACAACAGGATGCTCTGGTCCACAGTGTCGAAGGCAGCTGTCAGGTCTACCAGCACCAGGACAGCTGGGCTACCTGAGTCGGCGGCTAGGAGCAGATCATTAAAAACTCTTAAAAGGGCTGTTTCAGTGCTGTGCATGGGTTTGAAGCTAGACTGAAACTTGTCATGGATGCCATGCGTGGTTAAGAACGACTGCAGCTGGACGTAGACTACTCGCTCCAGGGCTTTAGATAAAAAGGGTAGCTGGGAGATGGGCCAACATTTGCGAGAATGGAGGGGTCGAGATTTAAATTTTTAAGCAGTGGCTGCACCACGGCATGTTTGAAGGCAGCTGGGACACATCCTGAGCTAAGAGAGGTGTTTATTAGTAATAAAATACTTGCTCCAACTGATTTAAAAACATCTCTGAGAAGGCGAGAGGGAATGCTGTCTGAGGTGCAGTTTGTCGGCCGCAGCTGCATGACTACATCCGAGAGAGAAGAGAGGGATACAGGCTCAAAGTGGTCGAGGACAGCAGGGCAAAGAAAGGGAGCAGGATCTGGGGTAGCACTAGTGTGGGCTAGCCTAAGCGCAGATACTTTTCTATAAAAAGTGTAAGAAATGTATCGCAGAGAGTAGTCGATGGCACAATTGGAGAAACATCACAGGGATTAATGATCGAGTTGAGGACATTAAAAAGAACCTGAGGTTTATGGCTGTTTTTGGAGATCAACAGAGAAATGTGCTCCGTTTTGACTGCTTTGACTGCCGTCTGGTAGTCGGAAAGGCAAGCACGAAGAATTGGAGTTTATCCATTTTCCATTTTCTCTCAGCACGCCTGCAGGTGCTTCTAAGAGCGTACGAGTACAGTCATTGAGCCACGGCTCTGAGAGAACTTTGGTGTGTCTAAGCCTAAAAGGAGCGACGGAATCCAGTATTAGGGTCAAACATGGAGATAAGCTCATCAGCACTAAAAGCGAGCACAAGGTTCCATTCCTGGACCATTACTGTTTTCACTGTACATTAATGACTTGCCTAATGTATGTCCTGAGCTGAATGTGCTAAAGTCATTTTGGACTTTCCAGGGCGGATCTCAAAAGGTTATTTGTAAGAGTATTTATTGGATGATCTGGAAACTTAAATTAATAAAAGGAGGGAAGTGTTTAATTGATCCTCTCTGTTTCATTCTTTCCTGTTGTGAGTGCTAAATTGCCACAACAATGCGGTCATCTTTATACACGGCAAACACACTGAAATGATCTCATCTTGTCTCTCTAATGCTTTGGACAAGGTTCAACACTGGCTGAACAACATTTGCTTAAAGTTAAATGTACAAAAAACAGTAAGCATGATGTTCAGTAAACAACCAGTCAAAATCGAAGGATCCAATGTGTTTTTAAACGGAGCAGAAATAGAACTAGTCCCCCACTCCAAGTATTTTGGAGTCATACTGGACTCGAACTTGACTTTTAAGAAAGTATCCAATACCGTTAAATTGAACTTGCAACATTTTAAACAAATTAGACCTTTCTTAACTGTCAATGCTGCAAAGTCATACCTCCACTGTATGAATCCCACATTGAATACTGTTTGACAAACTGGTCGTTTGCTTGTGCCACAAACCTGAAACCCATAGATCAGCTGTTCAAGAGAGCTATCAAGGTGTTTGACAGAAAGCCAAATTCATACCACCACTGTACCATCCTTGAGACACACAATTGATTGAGTTTTGATTATTTTAAGTTCTTTAAAAGTATGTGTTTTTGTTATAAATGTTTACATTTTGACTAAATAATGAAACCCTTCCTGTTGATAACAGACGACATGCTGTGATTTGAACCAGATAATCAGCCGTTTATTCAATGGCGCACACACCTTCCCCTTCTCCTCGTTCATCATGTGCAACTCCTGCTCGCTCAGCCAGGCCTCCACCTCGGCCGTGTCGAAGTAGTACTGTTGGGCCTGGTACATGGCGTCCAGCACCAGCTGCCTCCTCTCCGTCTCGTGCCACAGCAGAGCCCACAGCCCGGCCAGCTGCTCGTGGCCCGCCCGGGCGCTGTCCGCCTCGGGGCTGCGGATGGAGGCGATGATCCCCGCCCTCTCCAGGACATCATCGATCCTGCTCCTGTGGCCCTGCAGCTCCCTCTGAAGAGTCTGGAGGGGTTCAGAACAGGACAGAAGAGGTGACTGGTGAGGTAGTTTTAAGTGGTTTAAACACAGAACCACAATAATACGAGTGAAATATAGTAGTACATTAAGTAAGGTCCATTAAAGTAGGTGAGTAGGAAGTTAGGACTACGGTTTTGCATATCATGTTTTATATCTAATCTTGCCCATCCAGATTTCTTTGGACCACAATAAGTGACATTAGAGTGGTCACAGGAGTCAGGCTCCAGTTATGTATTAGGTTACGGCTACCTTTAGAAACCACCAGCTCTTGATTCCCTCACCTGGTTCTTCTTCATGAGCTGCTTGCACCGCCTGCAGAGAGGAGCGTGCTCCTGAGAATGGCCATGGGAGGCGCTCCTGGACCCACAACTGAAACCACAACAATTACCACACTCAGCAGTTCATGTTTGTTGTTGGTGAATCTAATAATGATGTACTATAGAGATATCTACATCATAATTAGATATGAAGATATCTATCATCAACATTTATGAAAAACATTAAGACAAAATGTGTGATTTATTTTTGCATTCAATTTGAATAGTTTGTATTATATAGTGCTCCAACAGTTTGCCATTACTATTGAATTCATGTGGGGAATCGACTCCCTTGGTGCCAATGTGCAGCGGGTCTGGTACCTGTATTATTTGGTACCATCTTCTCGGACATTCTAAGTGATAGGTCCAAAGCTATTGACCATTCAGTGCAGGACCATTGATTGGACAGAGGGGTTTGTCACGATGCGTCATGGGACATCCTGTACTATCCAGACCCTTTTAAACAGCAAACTACCATCTATTTAGATTGCACTATTTCTTATGAACTCAGGGCAAGACGGTGCTATGTTGTTTTGCAGAGAAAGGATTCACAGTGTCACAGTGACGATATGTAGTTTTCAAGCTGCATCTTGAGCGGAGCGGAGCCATTACAAAACACTAAAGCATCCTCTTCCTGTTTTGTAGCGGCAAAGATTGATACATAACTTTTGTAATTTGAAATGAGCTAATCTAGTTGCTGCCTCGGCACTTACATTGTCTGTTTTTCCTTATTTTACAATTTACATTTCTTGTAAACATTCCTTTTATCATTTTTAAATGTCTTTTGTGTGTAAAACTCAGTAAAATGTCTCTAAATGATGGAAATAAGGGATTGTGTTTGTGCTGTCAGACTCACGATCTCATCGTCCAGGTCTCGTCCCACTTGGTGAACTTCTTTGGAGGCCAGCAGGATCCGCCGCCTCTCCTTCAGCGGCTCGATCAGTCGCACCATCCGCGCCTCCACCATGCTTGTCGCTCTGCAACCGTCTCCTTGATCTTGTCTGCTGTGGGATGGAGGCCACCCTGCGCCTGGAGCTGCCCCACCTCCTTATACCACTCCTCCATCTGGCTCTCCATCGTCTGAGGGGGGACAGGAAGGGATGTTATAAAGACGGACTGAGGAGAAGAGGATGTGTGATTAGGAGGGCTGGATGGAGGTAGACTTGTTGTCATGGGATCCCGAAGAAAGATAGGAAGAGTGGATGTGAGGAATGCAAACCATGATAGGTCTATCATTCTTTTGACTCTCTGCCTGCCAGTGAAGAGATATTATGCCTTGAAATGACACTGAAACTAAAAACATGAAACTAAAAACGGTGGAAGGATCAACAGAAATAATGAAATGTCATAATGAATAAGATGAAAGAATGAATGCAAGATGAATGAAAATAACCCAGGGCCAGCGAAAGCATAACTGACAGACATTGAAGTGTAGTGAAGTTTACTGTACCCCCTTGCCAGGATGGATTGCTGGTAGTGGAGTTTTGATGATTGCTGGTTATAAGCAGTGGCTAATGGCGGCTTGTTAAAGGAAGCTGTAAGCTGAATGCTGTGGGAGAGGAGAGTGAAAAAGGTCCCCGTGAAATGATGAAGTGATTGAGAGGATGAGTCTGTGCGTCAACCCGGGTCACACCTGCCCGCGGCGGTCTGCGGCGCGTCAAACAATCCGATTCCTCTAAACTATATTGTTTATTCCACAATCACACGTACGGAAACAAACAACTTTGTGCTACCATGAAACGAAACATAACAAATAGTCATCATGCCTAATCGTCAGGTAAAGTGTATGTATACCTAATAATGTTACAGTATTTGCACTTAACCCGATTGAAAAAGGTCATAAAACCCAATTATGCACTAACTAAAAGAATGTAATAACATGTCCCTCACTTATTAAATAACGTTTTAAAAGATAATGTAAACCTTTCAAAGGTGAGTCATTCATTCAAAACTGATAATGTAAGATTTTTTATTTTGTAATAAAAAGGAGGCTTTTTTATTGAAAATGTAAACTGTTGGTTAAACAACATTTATGATACATTTCTTGTTAGCGTACTAAATTGCTAAATACACTGATTACATGTGTAAAAATGCACTCTAATGTAGAATTTGAAATGTATAACGTTGGTATGAAACTGAAACTGCCCAATGGGTTGGCATAAATGGCTGATACTTATAGAGTTAAAAAAAAGAATCAACAGAAATTAAATGAGGCAGAGCTGAAATGAGATGAAAAGCTGAATGGAAAATATTGCAGCAAACAGTGAGAAATGTTGCTGTTTCCAAACATGATGTTTTGTTAAAATATGAATGAGATGAGACCATCACTGTGTGCCGATAAGAGCAGGAACAGTGAGTCATTGTGAGACGGTTCCGTGTGGAGCAAAGAGGCAGAGATACAGAGTCTTATTTACAATGTAGTGTTATAGTTTGGAGTTTAATGTTTTGGAATGTTTGGAACATTTTAAACTCATGTGCTCGAGGGTAAGGGCCGAAAAAAAGCTTCAGTAATTCATAAAGAAAATAGAAACACTTACGGCCCGTCCACACTACAGCTTCGACAGCTTCAAAAACGGTTTCCAACGCGTCTGCCCATTCACTTTGAATGGGGTGACGTCACTCCATTCACTTTGAATGGAGTGACGTCACGTTGCCTCGCTTTTCGCCGAACTGAATTGTGGGTAGCATAGCGGTCCGTCTCCGGCGTCAGAAGTTGAATGTTCAACTTCTGACGCCGGAGACACCGGAGTAGCCAATGCCAGCCAATCAAATCCCGTTTCTGAAAATCTGACAGCTGAAGCCGTAGCCAATCAAACCGCGTCTAGCTGGGAGAGATATCCCGCCGTTCATTTCTATATTTAAAAAAAGTTGGAGGAGAAACTAATTATCGCCGTAGCAATCACCCGGTTTTGTATGACCAGCCCCTCTTCACCTACCGGGATACAGACCGGAGGAACCAGGCATGGAGGGAGGTGGCAGAGGCAGTGGGTGGAACTGGTAGGTTTTCGCCTGTTTGGGGAGTTTATATATATATATATATATATATATTATATATATATTGCTCCCATAAAATCCCCAAGCTTCAGACACGCCCAGCTCCAAGCTTTTTTTTGAAGCTGTAGTGTGGACGAGCCGTTATTGTCTCATGGGCTTCGTGGTACAAAATATCCTATAACCAAAAAACAATCCAGAGGAGAACCGAGCATTGTTAACATTTACATTGTTCATCTCTTTCAAAAAAGAATGTTCAAACCTTAAATAAATGCAATCATGTACTTCTATTTAGTATCACAAAACATGTTTTAAATGTTAAGGTTTTTCTTGGAGAAAATGTCTTTGTAATGTTAAGATCTGTGGCCTGGAGCTGACTAATAAGGATACAACAAATGATGTTTCCAGTAAACAAATCTAAAACTTGTTGTTGTTTCCTTATTTACCTATTGCATAATGGGCGTATAGACCTCTTAGAGTAAACTAGAGGTGAGAGGTAAAGGATGTATAGCAGATAGTCTCTGGTTTCAAATGGAGTGAAATAGACTTTAATGTTTCGTAATCCTACGTACGTGTAGTTTCTTGAGCTGCTTGTTGACAGTGGTGAGGTCCTGTCCCTGGTCCACGTAGGCTAGCTGGACCTCCAGCTGGCCCAGCTTCTGGTCCATGCTCTCGTAGCTCTGCACCAGCAGGTCGGCCTTGTTGGACTCAAAGAGCTGCCGGGCTTTGGCCTGCGTGGTGCTCTCCAGCTCCTGCCAGCACTCCCTGATCTCCTCCAGCTTCATCCGCACCACCTGGCTGAGCTCCGGCTTCTCCTGGATCAGCTGCTGGCCCTCCTGCATGGACGGGGCGGATAGAGGGAGGGGGGAAACAGAGGTCAAATCTTTCATGTTTTTCACCATTACAGGAGAGAGAATGACATTCAGACTATGTAACGAGTGAACATGTAAAGCTCAAAAGATGGCATACGGCAATTTCTAAGCAATCTTTGCGATTTTAAACATGACGAGAAAATGTGCGGTTCTCTGTTGACACCCCCAGTCATGACTCCACTCCCAGATCATTTCTAACAGTTTCCCATCAAGGGGGTGTCCACTGTCCCCGGAACAAGCACACTGAAAAACTGCCAAGGCTATGTGTATTTTGTAACTTTTTAGAACCACTGATTTATTTATTTTGGTGACAATCCGAATGAATATTCATACTGCCGTTTCTTTGACTATTTATAGGAAAATATGGGCGTTACGTGGAGCCCGCAAAAGCTGCGTTAATTGTGAATCCTTTCATCTGCAAACAAACAAAGAACCGTCTTGCCTGAGCTCATAAGAAATAGTGCAATCTAAATAGATGGTAGTTTGCTGTTTAAAAAGGTCTGGATAGTACAGGATGTCCCATGATGCATCAGTGACAAACCCCTCTGTCCAATCAATGGTCTGTACTGAATGGTCAAATAGCTTGGACCTATCACTTAGAATGTCCGATAAGATGGTACCAAATAATATCAGGTACCACCCGCTGCACATTGGCACCAAGGGAGTCGAGTCCCCACAACGTGATGCTATAACTATAAGACCTACACAACTCTAGCTACACATTGACTCAAGATTATTCTACAAAGTTGATTGTGAGTTATAAAGGCAGACAGAGGTTGGACATGCGTGCAATGTTTTATAAATCTGGATATTTGTGTGCTCAAGCACTTCTTTTGTTCCTACGTACGCCATCTTTTAAAGCGAGTCCTATGCAACGTTGTATAAATGAGACCTCAAGCGAGCACAACATGCTCTGAAGCTACCAAATGTCACACCATGCAATAACAAACATAACCCGTTACTATAATAAGGTCACAACATAAACTAACTAGCACCTTAATCAGTGAATCTGTATCTCGACACGTCACCTGTGAGGTATTAGCATACACTCATAATCTAAAGCATATCATGTTAATCACTTTTTCCTCATCACTATGCAAATGAATGCAAAAATAAACTCTAATCAGATCATCTGCTCTGATAACATGAGCTGATTAGAATGAAAGGTCCCGCGTCACGGCCAGTTCTACTGATCATAGTTCCATCGTTGAGGTCGACTAGAATACATTTACACTGTGCACTGTTCCAAACTCACATTGGTTTCTCACAGCATCTCTGTGTAGTCTGTGTATTCACTCTCTGTGCTAAAGGGCTGGTTGGAGCTCCTGCCCCCCCCCCCCCCCCCCCCGTGAGCCCAGTGGCCGTCTGCAAGACAGCGAGACACAGCGAAACCCAGCCCGAAACCAGCCCGAATACACACACACACACACTAGGCTGGGAGTTTGTGTGTGTCCTCAGGCTGAGTTCCGCGGTGTCTCGCTGTCTCGCCAACCCCACACCAGTGAGCCAGCTCGCAACGTCCCGCCTCGCGTGTGCGTGAGGAAGTTGGTCCAAACGTAACAGCACCGCGGACGTAATGTAGCGGCTCCGCAGATTGGTCCATTTGTTACATCACTATACCCAAATACGTCACTATACCCAAGAAGTAAACAATGGAAAAAGAGAAATGTCCAACGAGGCGTTCTGGCAGCACAGACAGGTCTTCTCTGTGTTAGACTTTTACTCGCTACAGGGTGCACTTTGAGGGTTCTGACTCTGCAGACCGTCTACATGCAGAACAACCTTCATAACACAAGGGGACGGGTCAGAACCAGAAATGCATGACATGGGCCCTTTATGTATTTTCAATAATATAAGTTTTTTAATTACGTTGTCCATCAGAATAAAGTGAAAAATAATTGTTTTTATTCAAATAAGAAGGAACACTGAAGAAAATGTTGGATGTATAATTCAATTAAAACTTGTAAAAAAATGACACAATCTACTGTAAATACAGCAATACAATGTGTATCATTTTCATTGATGCAGCTAATGATCAACAATCTGTGATTGCATTGTCTGATTGTCTTTTTTTAACAATGAACCATCTTTCAGCTCCTTGTATCACATTTAGATTGTCTGGCTTCTAACGGATATATTTAATAAACTGATTATCGAAAACTCTTGAACGTACAAACAAGATATCTGGAGACATTTCGGGCGCTGGTAAGCTTTGCTGGGATTTGGCAGACCAAACAATCAATCATGAAATAATCATTAACTTCAGTCCTGCTGAAATGTATCATCTAAATATAATACGGAGGCGTACATCCAGAGTTTCCGTTTCATCACATCCACACATATTCACTGCATCTGATGTTTGGGTGATGATGTGCAGACACTGTGGAGCTGGGTTAGGACCAGACGGTTAGGACACGTGTGTGTGTGTGTGTGTGTGTGTGTGTGTGTGTGTGTGTGTGTGTGTGTGTGTGTGTGTGTGTGTGTGTGTGTGTGTGTGTGTGTGTGTGTGTGTGTGTGTGTGTGTGTGTGGAGATTAAACATTGCCTCATACATTTCCTGACACTCCCCTCCCCCTCCTCTCTCTCTGTCCTCTCTTATTCATATTTCTGCCCCCTTTTCAACCTCAGCTTGTTCTGAACCCCCTTACACACACAGATGCACACAGGCACACACACACATGGCCGTGGGAAGTAGGGGTGCTGAGGTTGCTGCAGCACCCCCTGATGGAGGACAGGGAATCAACCACCCTCTCTATGTACACCTGCCCCACAGTAAAGTCCTTCCCCCATCCCATTGTAATTTGTTTTTTGGCCAACTCAGTGTTTGTATCAGCGTTTCCGTTGGATTGTGCCAGACTGCCAGTCAATATTTCCAAGAAGATTTAAATGTCCCAGACTAATGGAAGAAATTGCAGTCAAATATTATCTCTGTTTATTATTTATATTTATTATTATATTAAAAAGTAGGCGGAGCTTAGGGATACGAGAGGGTAATATGTAGAGCAGCTCCACCCGGATAAGTGTGCAAAATGTCAGGTCCATCAGACTTACGCTCCGACTATGTACATTTTTCGAAAACTGAATTTTCACAGGTGGCGCTACCGAGCATGTTGGAAATGTTTAACCCATCGACTCCAGAATGTGACATTTTTCACCCGTCCTGCCGGCGTTGCCAAATGTCGCTACATGAATAGTGTCGTAACGCCCTCAAAAACAGGTCGAAACATCAGAATATGAAGAATTATAATAATAATTCTATGCATTACAATAGGTCTTCGCACACTTCGTGCTCAGGCCCTAAAGATCACACACAGGGAAATGTCAGGAGTCGTACTCCGCTCTGACTAGAAGGCCAGAGAGAAGAAGTGAGTCTTAAGTGTAGATTTAAAAACCCCTAGGGTCTGGGCCGACCTGGGCAGAGTGTTCCAGAGCCTGGGGCCAGCTGCTGCGAAGGCTCGGTGCTCTCAGGTTTTGAGCCTGGTCTTGGGCACTATCAGCAGCAGCTGGTCATGAGTTCTGCTAAATAAGCCGGAACCAGCTCATTTAGTGCTTTAAAAACAAATAAAATAAGTTTAAAATCAATTCGGAACTGAATTGGAAGCCAGTGTAGTGAGGCGAGAATTGGGGTGATGTGGTCACGCTTTTTATGGCGAGTGAGAAGACGTGCAGCTCCGTTTTGCACTAGCTGCAGGCGTTTAATTGATGCCTGGTCCATACCCACATACAATGCAATAGTCCAGTCTCGAGGTAACAAAGGCGTTAATAACCCTTTCTAGGTCTTTAAAAAATAAAAACTACTTGGTCTTACCCAATAGTCATATTTAGAAAAAGGAGGTCTTGACTATGGTGCTGAACTGCTTATCAAATTTAAAAGCGCTATTGAAGGTCACTCCAAGGTTCATGACAGAGGGGAGGATGTTTTTATTGAGGGAGCCCAGAATTTCAACCGGAGAGGCTGGAGGTTGGGGTCCAAAAAAGATGACCTCAGTCTTGCTCTCGTTGAGGTTGAGGAAGTTTTGGCTCAGCCAGGATTTAATCTCTGCTAAGCAGTCCATCAACTGCTGTAGTGAGTTGGCATTTTGATTGAGAGGCAGATAAATCTGTACATCATCAGCGTAACAATGGAAGGGGATATTGTGTTTTGTAAGAATTGAACCTAGGATTGAACCTAGGGCCCAGAATCGAGCCTTGGGGAACCCCACAGGTAAGAGGGGCTTTTGCAGAGGAGAAGGCACCTAGCTGCACTGAGAAGCTGGGGTCTGTTAGGTAGGACCTGAACCATGCAAGGGCAGAGCCTGTGATGCCTGCGGACTGTTCAAGCCGTGACAACAGGATGCTCTGGTCCACAGTGTCGAAGGCAGCTGTCAGGTCTACCAGCACCAGGACAGCTGGGCTACCTGAGTCGGCGGCTAGGAGCAGATCATTAAAAACTCTTAAAAGGGCTGTTTCAGTGCTGTGCATGGGTTTGAAGCTAGACTGAAACTTGTCATGGATGCCATGCGTGGTTAAGAACGACTGCAGCTGGACGTAGACTACTCGCTCCAGGGCTTTAGATAAAAAGGGTAGCTGGGAGATGGGCCAACATTTGCGAGAATGGAGGGGTCGAGATTTAAATTTTTAAGCAGTGGCTGCACCACGGCATGTTTGAAGGCAGCTGGGACACATCCTGAGCTAAGAGAGGTGTTTATTAGTAATAAAATACTTGCTCCAACTGATTTAAAAACATCTCTGAGAAGGCGAGAGGGAATGCTGTCTGAGGTGCAGTTTGTCGGCCGCAGCTGCATGACTACATCCGAGAGAGAAGAGAGGGATACAGGCTCAAAGTGGTCGAGGACAGCAGGGCAAAGAAAGGGAGCAGGATCTGGGGTAGCACTAGTGTGGGCTAGCCTAAGCGCAGATACTTTTTCTATAAAAAGTGTAAGAAATGTATCGCAGAGAGTAGTCGATGGCACAATTGGAGAAACATCACAGGGATTAATGATCGAGTTGAGGACATTAAAAAGAACCTGAGGTTTATGGCTGTTTTTGGAGATCAACAGAGAAATGTGCTCCGTTTTGACTGCTTTGACTGCCGTCTGGTAGTCGGAAAGGCAAGCACGAAGAATTGGAGTTTATCCATTTTCCATTTTCTCTCAGCACGCCTGCAGGTGCTTCTAAGAGCGCGAGTACAGTCATTGAGCCACGGCTCTGAGAGAACTTTGGTGTGTCTAAGCCTAAAAGGAGCGACGGAATCCAGTATTAGGGTCAAACATGGAGATAAGCTCATCAGCACTAAAAGCGAGCACAAGGTTCCATTCCTGGACCATTACTGTTTTCACTGTACATTAATGACTTGCCTAATGTATGTCCTGAGCTGAATGTGCTAAAGTCATTTTGGACTTTCCAGGGCGGATCTCAAAAGGTTATTTGTAAGAGTATTTATTGGATGATCTGGAAACTTAAATTAATAAAAGGAGGGAAGTGTTTAATTGATTCCTCTCTGTTTCATTCTTTCCTGTTGTGAGTGCTAAATTGCCACAACAATGCGGTCATCTTTATACACGGCAAACACACTGAAATGATCTCATCTTGTCTCTCTAATGCTTTGGACAAGGTTCAACACTGGCTGAACAACATTTGCTTAAAGTTAAATGTACAAAAAACAGTAAGCATGATGTTCAGTAAACAACCAGTCAAAATCGAAGGATCCAATGTGTTTTTAAACGGAGCAGAAATAGAACTAGTCCCCCACTCCAAGTATTTTGGAGTCATACTGGACTCGAACTTGACTTTTAAGAAAGTATCCAATACCGTTAAATTGAACTTGCAACATTTTAAACAAATTAGACCTTTCTTAACTGTCAATGCTGCAAAGTCATACCTCCACTGTATGATTCTATCCCACATTGAATACTGTTTGACAAACTGGTCGTTTGCTTGTGCCACAAACCTGAAACCCATAGATCAGCTGTTCAAGAGAGCTATCAAGGTGTTTGACAGAAAGCCAAATTCATACCACCACTGTACCATCCTTGAGACACACAATTGATTGAGTTTTGATTATTTTAAGTTCTTTAAAAGTATGTGTTTTTGTTATAAATGTTTACATTTATAACAAAAATAAATGGTAAAATGAATTACCAGCATGCATTGTTAAAGACTCGCAAACCCTCACTGACAAATCGGCCATTCTCAACTGCTTTAATGAACATTTTATTTCATCTGGTTCTTTGTTTGAGTCCCTACATTCGGGCCCTGGACAGAACATTGATTCATCACCACCTTCATCCCATCACATGGCTCAGCCATTCAATTGTACTTTTATCGAGGTGATAGAGGTCCATAAAGCATTGCAGAATCTGGATCCACACAAATCGGCAGGTCCGGACAAACTTCCTCCTCATTTTCTTAAATTAGCAGCCCACTTTATAGCTGAGCCGCTTACTTATCTTTTTAATTTAACTCTTTCCAACAATGAGATTCCTAACATATGGAAATCTGCATATGTTCTTCCTTTACTGAAAGGAGGGGATCCCTCATCTGTTAATGATTATAGGCCAATTTCAAAATTATGTGTTGTAGCGAAGGTCCTCGATAAGCTTCTCAGTGAACAACTTAAATTATACTTGGACACAAATGATATTTTGTCAGAACACCAATCCGGTTTTAGAAAACAACACAGCACAACAACTGCTGCTATTAAAGTGGTGAACAACATAATTGAGGCATTGGACTGTAAAAAGTATTGTGCAGCTCTATTTATTGATTTGTCAAAGGCATTTGACACAGTTGATCATATCATCCTGACGGAAAGACTTCACAGTATCGGCTTATCTAGGCATACTGTAGGTTGGTTTGTAAATTATTTATCAGCGAGAACCCAATGCGTCCGATTTTCTGGGTCCTTTTCTTCCTTCCTCCCGATAGCAAAGGGTGTGCCACAAGGTTCCATATTAGGACCCATTCTTTTTACCATATATGTGAATAATCTATGTAATAATTTAGCAAATGCTTCTTACCATTTTTATGCAGATGACACTGTTATTTATTGTTCCTCCGCTTCTATAGAGCAAAGTCTAGATTTCCTCCAGTCTGCCTTTGATGTCATACAAACCCATTTATATCAATTAAAGTTGGTATTAAATGCTGAAAAATCCAAAGTAATGATATTTTCGAATGGCAAAAAGTTACCATCTATTCTACCCAATATTTTTACTGCACAAGGGACTGACATTGAGAGGGTCACTACTTACAAATATCTGGGATTTCTTATTGAACAGAACTTGTCTTTCAAGTTACACACGAAAAATGTTGTTTCAAAGCTAAAAATAAAATTAGGTTTCTTTTACAGGAATAAATCCTGTTTCTCTTTTCAGACAAGGAAACATCTGATATCTGCAACGTTTTTACCTGTATTAGATTATGGTGACCTGCTATACATGAATGCCTCTGACCAATGCCTAAAGAGCTTGGATACTGTGTACCATTGTGCCTTACGATTTATCACTGGATGTGGATATCGAGTACACCATTGCACTTTATATGCTGCTGCTAATTGGCCATCTTTGTCTGCTCGCAGACTTTCCCATTGGTTGCGTTTTATTTATAAATCTCTGCTTGGGTTGGTTTCTTCCTACATTTGCACATATATGTGTCAAAGAGAAAGTCCATATGGCCTGCGCTCCCAAGATTTTATTCAGATGCTGGTTCCTACAGTGAGAACAAAACTGGGAAAAACAGCTTTTAGATATGCTGCCCCCACAGCTTGGAACAATTTTATTTTTTATTTAACCAGATATAAAAGCATTGAGATAGAATCTCATTTGCAATGCTGACCTGGCCAAGAAGGCAGCAACGTTACACATAACACATAACACAAACATATAAAATACAGAGAACATAACTAAGAAAACAAAAGATAAAAAAGCAGTCACTACATTGTGCACATTAGGACAGTACGAAAGGTGCACTACTTATTACTGCAAGAGCAGCTGGTGGTAAGGACTTCAGACAACTTTAATTTAAAACATGCTATTGAGACAAGTGCCCTCAGTTTGAGGCGTGATTGAAGGTCATTCTAAGACCAAGGACCATAATAAAAAAGACTCCTTTTCCCAGCCTCAGTCCGCACAGCAGGAACCTGGAACCGTATCCAGGCACTGGATCTGAGGTTGTAAGAGTCACAAACTGGAGCAAATCTGGCACATATGTACAGTGGAAGCTTACCTAAAATGGCTTTATACATTAATAAAAACCAATGCTGCATCCTACGCATAGTAAGTGAGGACCATCCAGTTAGGCTATACAGTTTGCAATGGTGAGTCCTATAGGGTGCATTTGATATATATCGCAGTGCAGCATGTACAGAAGGAGTTGAAACTCTCAGATTTAGTCACTATGGGGAATTCAGGTCCATCTTAAAGGACAGAGAACACGACACCATTGGTCGATGTGAGTGCTCGTATATCCTGAAATCGTTTTAAATGTTGCCAGTTTTTGAATGATTTTAATAGTTTGTTTTACTTCGCATATTGACTGGCTAATGTGCCATTTTATTTGTGTTTTACAGCTGTATTTGTCTGCCTTTCATGTCTGTGTACATAACACCTGACTCGTGGATGGGGCTGCAGAGCTGCTAGAAAGACAGTCGAACCCGGTGCATTCCTCCGTCTGGATGTGGAGCACTTTTGCTAAATGTTTAGACAAATTGCTCGTGTTACCGCCCTGACATGCTAAATTCTTATTGCACTTTTGGTAATGAGCATTGTCCACATCGAGACGGGTAAAGTTTAACCACACCTCGGAGCGAGTTCTCTCCACCATCTCCGCAGTGTGTTGCTGCATGTAGCAGCTGCGTGTGTGTAAACTGCCCCGCCCCTCGCACACAGACGGGGGAGAGAAAGATCTCTCTTCTGGATTGAAAAGATCGAAAAAACATCATAGATGCATTTTTTGTCTTTTTGCATATTAGAAACGAGTTGGCGACACTAAGACTGCGATATAATGTTTTTGTAGCAATTATACATGACATATATTTTTTAAATGTCTCCGGTACCGATAAAAAGACCAATAACGTTGGAGTTTAACGGCGCGTAAAACACACGTGATGACGTCACCAACGAATCGATGACTGAATTAGTTGGCAACTAATCTGGTAATCGATTTTAATCGATTAACTCGATTAGTTGTTGCACCCCTACACTATATGTGTTTAAGGCCTAGTCCATATGTACACAGGTACAGTATTTTTGTAAACTTAGCCTTTCCTTGCGTTTGGCCGTTTGTCCACACCCAATTCTTAAAAGCCTGCAGTATAAACTGGGGGCTTGGAGTTGGACATAAGTATTTACTACACTTTTGCAACATGGGAATTAAAGGATAAAGTGTTTTTGGAGCTTGACCCATACCTGATTGTCCTGGTATCTCTGCCTTAACGTGCCTTGCAGGTTGCCCCACATTATGTGAGTGCGACACAAAATCCCTGCACTCCGTGTAAAGAAATGACTTAATCTGTTCGAGTCATATCTTCTCTTTACCCCCATTTCCCGTCCGCCTCTACACTATCAACTGTCACATAAAGGGGAAAATGCAAACAAAAAAAGAAATGAGGAAGGATTCCTCTAAATTGGTCGCTCACATCAATGTAACACCACTCTCTATCAAGTTATAATGATAATACCTAGGAAGGGCTATGCTGCGATAAAGATTGAAATACTAAGAGAATAAACCAAACTAAAGTGATTAAGAACAAAAGGAGAAAACAGGCAAGTGAAGAAGGCCTCCTGACGGCACACTGATGGTGACAGATGGGCCGTCTGCATACTACAGCAGACATCTGCTCCTGAGCATCACTGCTGCTGGCACTCTGTGGTCGGGGTGTCTGTCACACTCAGGCCACTGACGCTATTGAGTCAATATTTACTCCATGTGTGAAGAATCTGATCACGCAACCAAACAGTGAGAAACCCTTGGTTCATTTCAGGTTATAACATTCGCTTTTTAATTTAGTCATTGGTGAAATGTTTTGAGAACTCAATGTACGTAGCTCTTTCCTTATAGAAATACTATAGCAGCAGCAACAATATTTATATTCGATTTAATGTCAACATACAAATTTGAATATTTTTTTTGTGATGATAATTATATCATAATGATATCATATACTATTTTATAGAATGTGTATGTAATATGTGATATAATCTTCATGTACTGAAAATACTATGTATAATGTAATGCATTATTTGCCCAAGCTAAATGCTAGAGAAAATACATTGTTTGCGTTTACAGACTTAACTATGCATGATTTAATGCAGCATCGAAATAAAAAAGACTTCACCAACAGAATTGAAATAAGGCACACACACACACACACACACACACACACACACACACACACACACACACAACACACACACACACACACACACACACACACACACACACACACACACACACACACACACACACACACACACACACACACACACACACACACACACACACACACACACACACACACACACACACACACACACACACACACACACACACACACACACACACCACACACACACACACACACACACACACACACACACACACACACACACACACACACACACACACACATGCATTTTGAAAGCATCCGAAAGCCGCTTCAGGTTTTGGGAGGTTTAGGAGAAAACACTCTGCTGGGATTCATTTAATTTCACTGCACTCTGCTATATGATATACACTCAACATAAGGCAAGGCAAGGCAAGTGTATTTATATAGCACTTTTCAACACAAGGCAATTCAAAGTGCTTTACAAAAAACGAAAGACATTAAGAAAATGGCATTTAAAAAATACATGGATAAAAGTTACAGTGGAGTTTAAGATATGAATAGTTCAATTAAAAGCAGCGACAAAAAGAAAAGTCTTCAGCCTGGATTTAAAAGTAGTAAGAGTTGCAGCGGACCTGCAGGTTTCTGGGAGTTTGTTCCAGATATTTGGAGCATAATAACTGAACGCTGCTTTACCATGTTTAGTTCTGACTCTGGGGACAGAAAGCTGACAAGTCCCTGAAGACCTGAGAGATCTGGATGGTTCATAATTGAGCAGGAGGTCAGAAATGTATTTTGGGCCTAAACCATTCAGTGCTTTATAAACCAGCAGCAGTATTTTGAAATCAAAACATTAGTCTTTTACTCCTAGATATGTTCTTTAGGTGATAGTAGGCTGATTTAATAACTGTTTTAATGTGACTGTTGAAACTCAGGTCAGAGTCCATGACTACACCTAGATTTCTGGCTTTATCTGTTGGTTTGAACATTGCAGACTGAAGCTCAGCGCTAACTTTTATACGTTCTGCCTTGGCTCCAAAAACCATTACCTCAGTTTTATCTTTGTTTAATTGGAGAAAGTTCTGACACATCCAGTCATTGATTTGTTCAATGCACTTACTCAGTGTTTGAATTGGAGCACAGTCTCCTGGTGAAATGGTTACGTAAATTTGTGTGTCATCCGCATAGCCATGGTAACTTATTTTGTTGTTCTTCATTATCTGAGCCAGTGGTAGCATGTAGACGTTAAAGAGAAGAGGCCCCAAGATGGAGCCTTGAGGTACCCCACATGTCATATTTGTCAACTCAGATGTGTATTTACCTATAGAAACAAAGTTGTTTCTGTCCTTTAAGTAGGATTCAAACCAATTTAGAACTGTTTCCGAAAGTCCCACCCAGTTTTCCAGTCGGTCTAGTAATATGCTGTGGTCAACAGTGTCAAACGCAGCACTGAGATCTAATAATACTAACACCGAAGTTCTGCCACTGTCTGTGTTTAAGTGGATGTCATTAAAGACCTTTACAAGAGCAGTCTCAGTGCTGTGGTTTGGACGAAAGCCTGACTGGAACACATCAAAACAGTCATTTAAATGCAATAAATTACTCAACTGTTGAAAAACAACTTTTTTCAATGATCTTACCTAGAAATGGCAGGTTTGATATGGGCCTGTAATTGTTCATTACTGAAGCATCTAGATTATTCTTTTTTAAGAGCGGTTTAATGACTGCAGTTTTCAGGGCCTGTGGAAAAATACCTGAGTGAAGAGATTTGTTTACTATATGAAGTAGATCTGAGGCCATGCAAGGCAAAACATCTTTGAAAAATCCTGTTGGAATAATATCAAGGCAGCAGGAGGAGGACTTCAGAAGTTGTATAATGTCCTCTAAGTTTTTATCATTAATCTGATGGAATTGTGTCATGGGGTTTGAATTGATGTTAAGTGGACACAGAGACAACACATTTGCTGTACCTGATGCAGAGGCACTGACTGCTTGTCTGATTTTCTGAATTTTGTCAGTGAAGAAGGCAAAGTCATTGCAGGCCCTGGTGGATAGAAATTCAGAGGCTACTGACACTGGGGGTTTAGTTAGTCTGTCGACGGTAGCAAACAAGGCACGTGCGTTGTTTTTGTTTTTGGTAATGATGTCAGAGAAGAACGATTGTCGTGCGTTTTTCAATTCCAAATTATAAAGGCCAAGTCTCTCTTTATAGATTTCAAAGTGAACCTGGAGATTTGTTTTTCGCCACCTGCGTTCAGCTTTTCGACATTCTCTTTTTTCTGTTTTCACGGTCATGGCCTTTCTCCATGGAGATATTTTCTTGCCAGACACTTCCTTTACCTTAGTTGGAGCAATGGCATCTATAACATTTTTAATTTTTGAATTAAAATGATCTACTAGCTCATTTACTGAGATGTTAGCAGGGGCATGTGTGGAAGAAAAGTTCTGAGTAAACATTTCCCTAGTGTTTTCAGTTAAACATCGCTTTGTGGTTACCTCTTTTTGAACATTTTTGTGAACAGAAATAGAGCTCTCAAAGAAAACACAGGAATGGTCAGAGAGTGCAACATCAGTCACCACAACCTTAGAGATATTCAGACCCTTTGAGATAATTAAGTCCAGAGTGTGCCCCTTATTGTGCGTGGGCTCCGTCACATGCTGAGTCAGTCCATAGCTATCAAGAACACAAAACAGTTATTTTGCCCCTCTGTCCTGGGGGTTGTCAACATGGATGTTAAAATCACCAACAATGACTAGACGGTCAAAGTCAATACAATAGACAGCAGTTCGGTAAAATCAAGAAAGAAAAAGAAAAAGGCACTACAGTATGTGCTGGTAAAGTGAAGTAAAACCATAGACTGTATATGAGTAAAACCCACAAAGTTTAAACGTAATAACAATGCAATCAGAAAATGAGATGCACCTGTATAAACCATGATACCTCGGATTTCTTGAAATCTTATCTTAATGCTAAATGCTTTATTTATTCTATATTAAGCACACAATCCATCAAGCAAACAGATTTGGGTTTAAATGGCTGTAGTTAGCATATGGACCATGCAAAGTGGAGGTCTATTTGAAGGATAATATTAACAACAGGGTTGCAGTACATGCGAAAGCAAGAGACATATTGAGGTCGGAATCAGAAAAGGGGGTTTTGGATATTTCTTAATTGAAACAACGGCTTTAAATCAGCAGATAACAATATAACTGTGGAAATAAAAACAATATCATAATATATAAAACAAAATAATTTTTCGTTACAAAGTCGATGCCAAAGTTCTGAAAACGTGACTCACTACAGGTAGGTTTTTAGGAAGGGCTACAACAGGCCTGAAATCTGTTTTTAAGTTCAACAAACACAACCTGAATTCAGTCTTCTGTTTTCCTCAGCAACACGGTCCCAGTTTAATCCAACTGTTTATGCTTCACTTGCAAGAAAGACGCATTGCCGACATCTCCAAAGCCTCGAAATAAAACAGGAATTGATCGAAGGAGCATACAAATATATCACATCTCTGTCTCAGTTCTGCCCTCAGTGAGAGTGCTGGAGTCATCACTGCTCCATTGATGATATCACCGCACATACATTCACACTTGCCCACACACACACCTACACACACTCCCTTCTTTACGCACACACATCTCATATACTGCAGAGCAAGCACAAAGCTGCAGGGCAAAGCTTAATGCACATAGGGCTTAGAGAAGGGAAGCAGTTGTAGGGTTATGTTGAGAAGGGAAAGGGGATAGGGGCACTAATGTACATACATTATTTAGGTGATGATGTTTTCAAAATGATTAGCAGTAGTAAAGGCAATGGCCGCAGCTATACCACTGGACCAAGGTCGGGATTTCCAGCATTGTAAGAATAAAGATATCAATGATTCTAGGTATCGCCTGAATTAGTATTTTAACATCAATAAAACTCCAGCTCACAACAAAATACCTACCATAAGCTTCAGCTTTAAATTATGATAAATGCTAAAGGGCCATAACAACCTTAGCAGACTACATGTTAACATATAGAGTGGTGCAGTGATGACGTATTTTTGTAGGCCGACCCAGAAGATAGCGTCGCAAAGGGCTCCCTTGACAAAAAGCAATGGGATTTTCCCATTGGATTTCTGTATATTGCAGAAAATAAGAAAATAAAGCAAACACACATTTATGATACTTAAGCACGTTTTCTTCAGCACTTTCTTCAGCTCTTTATGATTTTTGAACAGTAAATGCAATTGCCAGAAGTAAAAATCTAACGCTATAGGCTATAAACGAACTAGATCATGATCACATGACTTCACCGTTAAACTAAAGGCGGTGTCGGCATGATGACGTTTAGTAGTCTATTTTAGTCACTTGTTAGCAACCGCCATTTTTACGACATAAAGAGGCTTTGGACATTCACCAGTGGGGTATTTACTGCTGTATAAGTTGTAGATAAAAAAAGTGAAAATCTCTTCAGCTTGTTTTAACCAGACTGTATTTCAGGTTTCTAACCAAATATATGTTCAAAAAAACGAGAGAACCATAAGTGATGAAATGTTCAGTTATTTCCGGGTTTTAGGACTCATTACTGCCTCACTATATATATGCATGGTTACTTTTAGCATGGGACATGGCAACTACATGCAGGACATTTCTTTGTAAATGCTCCGACATCGAAAATAAATGAACTGCTAAAATAATATATAGCTTTGATTGGAAGGAACGGTTGCATGTCAACATAAAGAGATGCAAAGGGTATCCAAAATGCCCCGTATTCAGAGGATAAGTAAAATAGAGCACCACCTTCAGGCCAAAATTCTGCCGACAAAGAATGAAAAATTAGCAAAGTTGTCTCTCTATCTTTTATAAGGAAATTGTATTTTTGACTCATGGGCCACTCATGTACAGTACACACCAGACTAAACACAAGATAGATAATGGGCTGTGCAAAACAGATGTTTTGATGTACTGTTCAAATATTAAGCCTATTCACAGTCTGTTCACCTGGAACTATAACTGAGGAAGTGGGTGAGAGGGCCGCGAGGCAGAGATTGGTACTCCTAATGAGGCCAATTGATTACCAAGCATAATAGGAGAGAAGAAGACCGGAATGAAAAGCTCTTTTTGATTTAGGCTTGCAACTGCATGTGGAAGGAGCCATTTCCAGTGTGCACTCCCCCACACACACACTCACACACACAAACAAACACAATCTGCTTCAACTGAGGCACACCACCCAACAGCTTCTATTTCACCTAAATCACTGCAGGGATACATTACAGAATGACTAGGCACGTCTTTATAAGCAAGATGAAAGACATCAGACTACTGAAGCATTGATTTACATCTCTGTAAATAGAAACGTTTCTATTTTAGGTTAAGAAACCAGAAACCAGTGGTTCAACAGAAAGGATTTTGGCAAATCTCTTTTGTTGGTTTGGGACACATGTTTTCACTGCCTTGTTACCCGAATATTTGCCAAAATCCCATACATATATGATACTTAACCACGCTTTGTTCCGCAGGATAACCTCCACATATTAACACCACTTTTATGGAATGTGAAGCGTTAATGTAATTGCCAGAAGTAAAAAGCTACGTTAGGCTATAACTACAGTTGAGGTTTGCATGGCTGCGTATCACCACCGCTAAGCCAAGGGCGGCTAATGTTTGAGGCTCACCCTGGGATTCCACCGGGTCCGTCTGCACCGCGGTTTTGTTCCGACCTCCTACAGCGTCAAACCCTACCGGGCGCGTTTCAGAAGCGGAGCGTCTTGCGTGCCGGCTCGCAGTTTTTGTTGATTTGGGCATATTTCCTGGACAGGCTACTTGTAGTTATAAACGACATGAATCAAAGATGTGTTGCTGTATTTTAGTGGTAAAAAAATGCATTCATCATCATAATTATTCTATATATATAATTTACACAGTGCCTGTAAACCGGAGGAGAACGCTGGCATTTCTCCTCCTACTTGAAAGACTACGGAGGGATAGGGTCTGCAAAATTAGTTTATTTTGGGGATGGGCCGGATGCTCTGGGGCCTCATTTATAAAGGGATATATGCTCAAAAGATGGCGTACGCCAGTTTCTACGCAATGTTTGCGATTTATAAAATACTAACTTGACGGGAAAACGTGCGGTCCTCCACGCAAACTCTAACCCGTGCGTACGCCCTAAGCACAACAACGGGAGAGACGAGAAACTGCGACACCGTTGGCAGAAGGAAGAGTGGAGAGAAATATGTGGAAATAATACCATAAATAAAATGTTACCTCTCATTTATCATATATGAAGAATTCATTTTCAAACATTGATTAAAGCCAATCTTAAAATGATTAAACAAACGCCTGTTTGAGACTCCTCAGTGCACACAAAAACATAACTTGGAGAAATACCACCTCGAATATGTTGTGTTAATGTTATGAAATGTTTTCTCATAAATGATGCGGTGAGCAGGAGGACAGAATTACGTCTAAACTGACGCCGTTTTGCATTTCTATAGGTTGTAGATACGAGCATGGTTTTATATACTATCACGTTTAATCATGTTTTATGCCGTTTGCCAAGACTTGATAAGTCGCTCGTAAAACACAGGAGGTATGGAAGCTAAGAACACCATGTGTGGTCAATTGTACTGATCGACAGCTGGAACACAAACCACCAAATACAAAAACATAATTCAGATCCAGTCGTCATGACTCCACTCCGGAGGGATTCCCCGTTCACTAAGTTCTTACAGTTTCTCATCAAGGGGGGGTCTCCTGTCCCCGGTACAAACACACTGCCTGAGGAAGGCTATGTGTATTGTTTTTGTCATGAACCTTTTTCGGGCCACTTATTTATTTATGTTGGTGACGATCCGACCTCCATGCTGCTACTCTGTTCAAACTGCATCCACCAAATAATGTGATTTATCTCCACCTCCCCAAAATAACCAACATCTGACACGGTGTGAGATGTCTGTTTTAGCTGTTCTGTCGTCATTTCCTGCTCTTCTTCATAAAGTCAGTCAGAATGAATGAATGAATGTTTCTTTGACTATTTATAGGCAAATATGGGCGTTACATGAAGCCCGCAAAAGCTGCACCGCATTTCGAGTCGGTTGTGATTTATAAAGGGAAACCGGCAATGCGCAATGTTTGGTGAATCGGAAAATGTCGGGCAATTTCTGTACCTATTTTTTGGATTTCTACTACGTAAGCAACCTTCCCACGTGAATCCTACGCACGGCGTTATACATCAGGCCCCTGACCGGTCCACTTCCTGCCAGGCGCTATGCAACGCCTCGCGTCGAAAATAGACTTGCATCCTATTTTTAGCGGAGCCCAGCGCCGAGACGCTTCTGGGACGCTTCTAGCCAACGCGACACGTCTGGTGGAATAGCACCCATTGACTAGAGAAGCCGCGATCGCTGTGAACGCCGCGGCCGTAACGCGGCGCAGACGGCCCCGGTGGAATCTAGGGGTAAGACATTCACATGTGGGGTATTATTTACTGATGTATTTTATGTTGTAGAACAAAACCTGAACATCTTTTAAGCTAGTGTTAACCACAGAACCCTTAACACCCCTCACTTTCAGCTGAGAAAACTGGAAGTGGTAAAACGGTAACTATTTTCCAGATTTTAGGACTGATTCCTGCACCACACTATTATCACATTTGTCCTGTTCAGGTAGCCCCGTCATTCGGCAGCCACAGGACAGCAGAAGCATTGATTAAACAATGCATTACAGTCAGAACACTGCAAAGCTCAGCTTATCAGATGAATCCCTCTTAACGACACTGTTAATGTGCTGTAAAGTGCTGCTGAGTCATACAACCATGAAGCAGTTTTCTGTGCCCTCTCGGCCTTTTAAGCTCGTCTCCCTGATTAAAGAAATGCCCTTCAAACATGACATGACTATTATTTAATATAATTTATGGCCTGTGAGGATGCAATCACATTTAAAGTTTTTTTTGTTTTAAGCTTTAAGGCACATTACAACATGATACAGTTTTTTTATTTTTAGTACTTTCTTCAGAATGCAACATAAACCGGGGCGCATTAACTCTTATAAAGCAAAGCAGTGTTTACTGCTTTGGGAGGGTGCTGCCAGGGCGGGGTGAGGGTGGTCCGATGATGGCGATCTGTGCAGGGTGGGACACAAAACAGGGGGTCTGTGGACCCTCCGCAATGGAAATAGCTGAAAAAGTACCTGCTCAGCATCTTCCAACTAAACATTCTGTGGGTGCCTGAGCTCGAGATCTTCCATTGAAAAGTACAGTAATGTGTCCAGACTTCGTCAGGGATGTTTTTTTTGTTTCGTTTTCCCATTTGTGTTTTATATAGAAAGTATTTTTTTTTAATATCTTGAAGAGCTTGGTGAGTTTTTTGGAGATTACTTTCATCCCCGTGTCTGATGTGTATGCACTGGTGAAAACTATTAATAAAGGGTTTTCAAGGGCCTTCTGACTGAATGACAGGGAACTATTTAAGTAATGGCGTACCTGTAGAAATCTAAAAAAAATCACTGTTATTCAATCCATATCGTTAGTTTAGTGTTTGAAAATCAAACATGGTTCCTTTGCTGAAAAATGTGCAATATGAAGTAAGGCCATGTTTGGCCCAACCTTTACATTTTGTATCTCGCTTGCTCGGGGTGAAATCAAGATCATGTGAGCACCATCTTAATATCTTCATTTCCTCCAGCAAGTCACTCCTGGTAAGGACCCTTAACCATCATTTTAAGGAGAGGTTGATCCAGCGGTTATCTTTTTCCAGTACGTTTTTGACATGTCTTTTATCACCTAACCTTGCCTCGATTGGTACTCCTCCTGATACATTATTCTCAATTTCTTTCCATCTAGCTCTGTGGTCTGGCTTGCAGCAGCAGATCAAGCTTCTTCATTGGGCCGATATATAGCAGTCCTTCAAGCAGGGGAGCGCTACTCCTCCCTTGTTTGTTGCTAGTTGAGGAGTACAGAATCTAATCCTTGGTTTCTTCCCTTGCCAGATGTACCTTGATATGGTGTTATCCCATTCGTTAAACTGCTTGTCTGTGATTTCAATTGGTAGATTCTGGAAAAGGTGCAAGAGTCTAGGTAGGATGTTCATTTTCACTGATTCTATTGGAGATTCAAAGCTCAGCACTGGGGTCAAGTTCCATCTATTTATGTCTTTTATTTTCTGATTCAGAGGGTTGACATTCAGTGTATACAATTCCTCTGAATCTTTAGAGATGCTTACTCCCAGATGTTTTAAGTGGATCAGATCCCAATTAAGATCAATGAATGAGTTTATATGTTGGCTTGGCTTGTACTTAAAGCTCAGTATTTGGGTTTTTGTTATATTTATTATATATTATTATATATTTGGGTATTTGTTATATTTGTTTGTACCCTGAGACAGAACTATAAGTATCCAAAAAAGTCAGTAAACTCAAGAATGATTCATCTGGGTTTGACAGGTATATTAATATATCATCAGCAAATAATGATAATTTATGTTCCTGACCAAATACTTTTATGCCGGTAATATTGTTATTTTGAGTAAAACCCAAACTCAGAGCTTCGATATAAATTGCGAATAACAGCGGGCTAATTGGACATCCCTGTCGTGTCCCTCTCTCAAGGTTGAAATAATTTGATATGGCTCCATTTATTTGTATTCTTGCATAAGGGTTGTCGTACAGTGCTTGAACAGTATTAATAAAGATCTTGTGAAAGCCAAACTTTTCAAGAACTGGGTATAGGAGTTTCCAATTAACTCGATCGAAGGCTTTTTCGGCATCGAGGCTCAAAAGTACTGCCTGGGGTTTGTTTTTGGATATATGTTCAACTATATGTAGAGTTCTGCGGATATTATCTTGAGTTTGCCGTTGTTTGATAAATCCTGTCTGATCTAGATTTATTATCTGAGGGAGGATTTCTTCGAGTCTTTTTGCCAAAATGTGGGTAAAGATCTTATAGTCCTGGTTTAGCACATTTATTGGACGATAGCTTCCAGTCACATTTGTCTTTCCCTTCCTTCGGTAAGTTATCAAGTTATCAAATGAAGGAAACTTCTGATGTTGGTTTTATCTATTTTAGGCTGCGTGTAAAGGTTTTTGTGTATTTTTTTTACCCCAAGTGAAGGAGTTCAAGTATCTCGGGGTCTTGTTCTCGAGTGAGGGAACAATGGAGCGTGAGATGGGCCGGAGAATCGGAGCAGCGGGAGCGGTACTGCAGTCGCTTTACCGCACCGCTGTGACGAAAAGGGAGCTGAGCCAGAAGGCAAAGCTCTCTGTCTACCGGGCCATTTTCGTTCCTTCCCTCACCTTTGGTCATGAAGGATGGGTCATGACCGAAAGAACGAGATCGCGGATACAAGCGGCCGAGATGGAGAGGACACAAGACACAGGTTGCGGTCGAATAGTCCGTTTAGCTGAGGAACCTTCCTAACGGAGTGAGATGACCCGGAAGTCCCTCAGTGGCAGCCATGATAAGTGCCGTTTGAATCCTCTAAATGAAAGGAAAGGAGGTTTGAAACTTCCTTTATAACCTCCTTTAGCTTAGGAACCACTGGACCTCCCTCACCGAAAGGAGAGGAGAAAATGCTGCCCCACAATGCATTGCAGCCGCAGCATTTGCCGTCACTCAACAGTCGGCCGTTCACGGAAACAATCGATTATGACCGAGAAATGATATCATGAAAGTTACGGTGCTTATTAAGCTTTTTAAAACATAGGTGGTAAGTTGCCAAAGTGCTTTTTTCTGAACGTTCATCAGTATTATAATCAAAAAGAGAAATATGAACGTTAGTTTTTACTGAAATGATCAAATAAAGTCAACATCTCACAGTCTTTACTGAGCTGTGTGGTTTGTTCTACTTTTAAAAGATGTTTGAATGGTGATATACACAGTGATAGATGTTAAGGACTAACGTTTATAATAAATACATCTGTATTGATTTTAAGATCTTTAGTTCATACAATCATACGCATTGGGATCATTTGTATTAATGTGGACCGGAGGGAGAGGGTGACGAGCAGAAGTTTCCAACTTTGGTCATGAAGAATATGTTTCTCTTTGTCCCCGTTCATAAAGCAAAGCAGCAGCATCAGAGCACGGTGCAGAGTCTCTAGATGAGTTCACAGTAGTCCCTCGTTCTTATTGAACATCCATGTTGTAGTCCGCTGTATAGAAAACTGTGGTTTCCATGGTTTCCCCACAGCAGCAGACGCACATTCATGACGTCCGCTGGCGCATCATAAACACGTCGGATAGTGAAAGTGCAGTCGATTCTCTAAAGCACCGCAGTCTCTTCTCCTAAGTCCTTTTGAATTCTCCTATCCACTATCCCTTAACCCCGTGACGTTTCACTCAGAGGTCAAGGGATAGACGCTAGGAGCTGATTTTTGGACTGTTCGACTGCAGCCACAGTCTTTGGACAGGAAGTGTCAGGTACCAGGGCCACAAACACCTCTAAGAAATAACAAAATTCACTTTAATATTTGATTTCAAACTCAGAAATCATATTCCAGCATAAATAGGTCTTTGTTTGATTATACATGTGTTGGTTTTATTTACATTTTTATTTTGAACAAATAATTCGATCAGGACCTTGGATACAGCCCATTGCAAAGAGACAGGACAACGATCAAAGACTGCTGTACACATTGTTGTTAGTACTGCCATCACAAGATGCCAAATCCTATGAACCACCTTCCAGACAGCCAAAGCCATTTGTAAACTGTGTGTTGGAGCCATAATGTCGTTTGTTTCTTTTATTTCATCAGCACAAGGTGAGGGTAACATGCAGCTCTGCCATTAAACACCGGATGGAGCATTCATTTGAGAGTGTAGGCTATCACCCGGTGATCAGAATAAGATGTGTGGGAAGCATCCTGTCGAGCCAGTGTCGTGGACTCGAGTCGAGCTGTGTGTTAACGTGTTTGGATCAGAGCGTGGACACCTTCAAGGTTATAATTATATAACTGGAAATAAATGGATCGATAGATTCAAATATATACGGCTCACCGGACATTGTTTGCTAGTCTGAACACATGTCGGAACAAGTGCTTCCATTCGCATCCCTCAGTGGCTTAAATATAGATTAAAGAAATATTACCGTTAACAATATGCATGCACCTGCAAATGAATACAATATCAGTCTGTGGAAATGAGGTGGTAGACATGGCTGAGATACAGCGTAAGAAGCCATCGCCTAGTGTCTGATGTGCATTGAAACATGACTCAATTTGCTCTTCGTCATCTCTCCATCATCTGTAAACAATGGCTGACGCACGTAAAAAGGAGGTCTTGTCCGAACTCTTAGCTGAACTCCAGAAATACTGCCTGTTGTCCCCAGACGATCAATAGCGTCAGACCAACCAGACAAATACAATTATTCTCCCTCAAATTGGTCGATTGCTTTTCAAATGTCCATTTTTTAAAAATGAATAACTCCAGTGTTTCTCCTCCTTGGCCGTCTGTCCCTCTCTCTCTCTTCCTGTAAGCATGTTCCAGTAACCCAGCTCTGCCTTCAGATGAGCACATGACCCATGAATCTATAATGGATGCAGCTCGGCGCTCCGGCCTCACAGTGCTGCTTGCTCCACATTATATCACAGCATATCATTACACATCAGTCAGCCCATTTATCCACCATCATATGCCCACGTTACAGACAGCTACACACACTCACATGCTCACACACCCACGTCACAGTGGCCACTACAAAGGAAGACATATAGAGAAAAGGCAAAGGCTCACAGTAAAGATACAGAATGAGCAGAACATTAAAAGAGGAATTATGAAAAAGGACCTTTTCGGTCATGCAAACAATGATACTCCTCTTTTAATGGATAATGCAGATATACCTTAAGTACTATTATTTCTCTTTGTTATGAGGGATGAAGGGTGATCTTCTCTTTGCATACATCCAATTAGCATTAGTTTATGATATATACCATGCTCCAGAGAGACTTAGCCATTACCATGGGGTAGCTATTCTTGCGTAATGTCGCAGTTTAAATCAGGCTGCCTTCCAAGATGATGTCAATTTGTAATGCTCATTTTATTGATTGTATAAAGAGATTCTGAAACGTGTCTGCCTTTCAGCTGTCTGATTAACTGACTACCACCTCAGATTTAAACTCAACCACGTCGTTAGAAGCCTTACAGCATGTGCACAGAGAACTCAAAGGGCAGTGCTGCTCCACCAGGAGATCAGGTACAGCCCTGCACAGGATGAGACTTCGGAGGTCGGAGGTCGTAATGCAACAGTCAACTACAGGCGTACACCATATGAGTTTCAGTGAAATACACTCAGTATAATAATAATAATAATACACTCAGTATGCAATTTCGCTATTCACCAATTATATAGTCGTTTTCTGGCTCTAGTCAGAACAGAAGTCCTGCCAAAAGCTGTTTATACAATCTACCTGCCTATCACCTGAACCGTGTCTATCACAACTGGACCTTCTGTAGACACACACACACACGCACGCACACGCACACACACACACGCACACACACACACACACACACACGCACACACACACACACACACACACACACGCCAAATCAACTTAAAGACCTTCCTTTAGCCTCCGGTATTTTCTTCAACAAACCATTCTCTTTTAAAGTGTGCTTGTTTGTATGTAAGGGGTGGGATTTTTATTTTCACATAATTGAGCTTCCGTTGGCCCTACACCCTTTGACCGTTAGCTCCCGGTTCCTTTTTAAAGAGTTACTTCCTGTTTGTACAGAGCTGACGATTTGTCCCGCGCCGATGTTAAGTCATCATAGACACCAAAAAGGAACCTGTAGTCCGACATCCCTGGTTTATATTATGTATAAATATGTTTCTGTGCATGAATGCATGGATTTCTATACATTTGCACATTGTGTCTTTTTGCTTCTGTTTTGATATAAAGAACTACATTAATTTGTGTATGATGTTGATATCTAAAGAAACGTGTGCGTGACTGAAGCAGCATTTTTTGGCCTCTTTTAGCTTGAATGAAAATGCCTTTAATTGTGTAGAAAGGGCTCACGTAGACCGCAACTGCGTGCTGTAGCATTACACAAGTAAACAATTCCAGCTAAAGGATTGATTTGCGTGCTTTGTATTATTGTTTATTTCTTTTTTTGTAACTTGTATCTAAAGTGTTCTTACCCAAAGGTTTATTTTGATGTACATTTTTCATAATTTAATAGAAAACAGTTTTTGTGGGAGTCTTAACATTGACATGCTTATGCTTCCATACAGCAGTATAACACCTAAGGTCATCTCGAGTTTTGATACATTGTTGTTTTGTGATCGTCGTCACAGGCCAAACACCGAGGCTCGTACAAAAGGAATGAAGTGTGGCGTTCCCTAAATAAGGATAACACATCTGTGATGAGTTACAGGCTTCCTGAGGGAACCTGGCACTGAACCACAGACCGCTGCTGAAGTCACACACACACATCCAGATGCCAGACTGCAGCCAGTCAGAGTTGTGGACAGAAAGTGTGTCCAGTGAGAGCTGGTCGTGCAGCTGGGGAACCCTGGCTGACCAGATGACAGCTTCGCGCAGAGGCCATGTGCTGTACGAACCTCCTTCATCAGAACACTGAAGGTTACAGCTCCCCCTCTATGCATAGCCTCTGTGTATCTCGCTGCCCTTGCAACTTCTTTTGGTATGCTTGATGTTAAGAACATGTCGCGCTTTGGTTTTTAATTCAAGGACTTGTGGATAAAACCGTTTAAGATAAATTGAACATTGAGTAATGAAATGGATGTGAAACTGGTGTATAAGCTTTGTTTACAAAGGTATGTCTAAAGAGAAACAAAGAAGTAACTATTTAAAATAAAACATTTGCAAAAATAATAAAGAAATAATGTTAAACGTCAACGACCAAACAGATAGTTAAGAGCTGCCATTCAGTATTGTCTTTGCTAATTGTGAGCCGCTTAACATTTTTCAAACATACCCTATATGCCTATGGGAAATAGACAAACTAATGTAAACACTTTTATCTTTATTGTATTATTTGAATCTCTGCAGATACCTAATCATAAATAAAAATGCTGGTATTAACAAGTGTCACGGAGATGTCTGGTATCCAGCACTCATATATGCAACTGCTCAAAACAACTTGTGACAACAAACAAAGCTTCAAATATGTCATTCAATGCGAAAGATATGACCAAGTCAAACTACACAAAGGGGACAGCGTCTACCAGTGACCATTGCATGTATAAAAATGTATAAAAATGCATGTATAAAAAATATGTGTAATGTGTATCTGTAAAGCGCTTTGAGCACTGGAAAAGCGCTATAATAAATGCAAGGAATTATTATTATTATTATTACCAAACAAATAAATATTGACACAAAAGGAAATAATAAAATATATACCTTAAGGAGCACAAATTGAGACATGTACAGTCAGGGGGCCCAAATCCATAGAAATGACTTGTGTGACTTCACTTCCTACTGTATAACCAATATGTACATTATTCTCACTGTTATTACATCCTTCACCGCTTGCTGCCAAATCATTTATGATAACATACACTAAAGTCCTTTTCACTATTCCAAAGTGGCATTTCAACCTGCTCCAGGAAAAATGTAACTCAGCACTCACCTTTTCAATTTTGTCCAGCCATTCCTTATTCTGGGCCAGCTCGGCCATGAAGGCCTGGTGCTTAAGCCACTTCTTGTGAAGCTTCTGGGTCTCGTCTCGGCTGCTGTCCCTCGCCATCAGCATCTTCTCACACACCCAGTCCCCCAGCTGGCCCAGAGAGAAAGAGAGGTGGCAATCCTCATTTCAAACACATACAAAACACTCATGTTGAGAACGTGTCCAGTTTATAAGATATGCATAAGAGACACTCCTTATCGCACATTCATTCGCTTCTGGGGGTACAGGGTAGATAAACCCACCAGCACACCAGCAGCAGGAAGTACAAGGTCAAACACACACACACGAATGTTTAATGACGCACAGCAGGCACATGTTGGGAGACACACGTGTACCAACAAGCATGACGGAAGGAATTCACATGTACACACAACACCGCATCAACACACACCCAAACAAGCCCTCAACACACACACAGTCCACACAGTAAGAACACCTCACGCCTGCTCTGACAGCATCGCCAACAATATCCAGGTCACATCAGCATCCTTCCTCAGCCCCGTCCTCACACCTGCATGCAACACGCTTCCACCTGCACCCTCTGTCCTAACTGCACTAGCCCCATTACCGGTAGCATTCATCGGGACCAGCCCATGGGATTGTGGCAGCCGCAGACAGCCGCTGGTATCCGCATCCTCGCCGCTCTGCCGACACACACATGCACACGCTGTTCACCGCAGAGTCGGATAGAGAGAGAGAATGAGGAGAGGAAGAGCTCGAGAGAAAGAGAGGTGCGCTTTTTGTAAAGATGAACAGCCACACCAAAGCTGTGCTGAGAGGGAAACGCCAAGCAGGAGGGTCAACAACAACAATACAGGAGGCTGGGGAGACACTCCGGAGACCTCAAGCTGAGGCTGCGCTCCACTCCCTCTTCACTCTGTCTCTCTACTTGCTTGCTGTACGCTGAACCAGGAGGGAGAGGGGAGGGAGGGTGGGGGCGGATCAGTGACGAGCGAGAGGGCAAGACTGAGGATGACTGAGAGAAGAACAAAAATCAACCTCCTCAAAACAATAAAATGGCAGGCAGCCGAGCCGGCGCATGGGAGCCCCTCCCCTGCCTCACACCTTCAGAGTGTGGGAGAGTGAGTGATGGATGGATGGAGTGGGGGAGGGAGGGAGAGAGTGGGCTGCTTGTGTGAGGGTGGAGGAGGAGAAGAGGAGAGGAGCAAAAGATTGGGAGGCTGGGATATTTTGGGGGGGATGCAGTCAGCGCCTCCAGGCTCACCGGTCACGGATCATGATGCTGAGCTGGGGAACAGGGGGAGGGGGGTCTGCATGGTGTGGAAGCAGGAGGATGGAGGAGAGGGAAGAGGGAGAGAGGGAGAGGGAGAGAGAGAGGGAGAGAGGGAGAGGGAGAGGGAGACAGGAAATCAGGAGCAGAAGAAGATTTATCTGAGTTGTTTTAGGATTGCAACACACCAGTTACAAGCTCACAGCTCACACTGCTCTCCAGCTGCTTTGTGTTATCCTCCTGCACTACACACTACACACTACACACTACACACTACACACTACGCACTACACACCCCCACCCCTCTCTTCCTCTCTGCAGCAGTCCCAGGCAGCTCTGTCTCTGCTGCAGTGGTGAAGCAGAGAGAGGGGAGAGAAACAGAGGATGTAAAGAGAAAAGAGATGAAGTGATAGTGGTACAGACAGGAAGTAGGGGATTGGACAGCGCCCTGATTGATCCTGCTGATGGGTTAGTAGTCTGACAGATCGACAGATAGACTGCTGCTCCCTCCTTAAGAGGACAGGTGCCGACTCCCCCTCTGTGCGTCACCTCCGTCTAACACACGGTGCAGACGAGTGAGGACATGCCGGCCAACACACCTCACACACACACCACACGCACACACACACACACACACACACACACACACACACACACACACACACACACACACACACGCGCACACACACACACACACACACACACACACACACACACACACACACCACACACACACACACACACCACACACACACACACACACCACACAGTCCATTAAAGGTTGCAAATGATCAAAATGTAAGACACAGTAAGAACACCTCACGCCTGCTCTGACAGCATCACCAACAATATCCAGGTCAACATCAGCACCCTTCCTCAGACACACACACACACACACACCACACACACACACACACACCACCACACACCACACCACCACACACACCACACACACACACACCACACACACACACCACACACACCACACACACACACACACCACAGGTCAGGGGGGGTCACGGCCTGATGACCCCTTGAGACTGTGAATGAATTGAATGAGGGGAGAGGGAGTGTGTGTCGGGGCGGTGCAGTATGAATGAGGGAGGGGGAGGAGGGGCAGTGTGTCTGACTAGGAGGGTAAACAAGGGACATAGCAAAAGGGAGGGAGCAGAGGGCTCATAGCCTCATCATTGGTCATAACACGATAGCAGCTTCCATCATTTCAACTGCCGGTAACTGACTGATTAGGACGGACATTTTAAACATTTTATTGACTGAATCTTTTAATCAAAAATAATCTGGTAATTTAAAAATAACTGTGCAGTCAATACAAAAAATGTAAAATAATTAAAGAACTACTAAAACGCCCTAAAATGTTGTGTTTTTCAAGAAGTAGAACATTTAATTTTTAGTTTTAAATGAAATTGTGTGACAAGATTTCAAGATGCACCTATTACCAATGTTCAATGCTGAACAGTATTCTTTAACCGTGAGTCTAATGTATGGGGCACACAGTTTCTCCCTGCTAAATACATGTAGCTGTTTGGAGAATCAGGGTTCAGGCTTTCTCAAGGCGCTTTGTGAGTCCAGGACAAAGGTTGAAAATATGTATGAAGATTTATTTTTGTGTTGAGAAAATCACAGATTTAACTCCATGTTCCAAGAAATGTTCTTAACACGGTTTATCCTCAGGACAAAGCACCGATCCATAACATCTGACCTTACACAGGAAAAGCTCAGTCTGTGAGTGGAGGGAAGGCGTACGAGGGACTGTTGCATGTGTTACATCCATTACACAGACACACTGTGCTCGGCCATGCAGCCTTTGGGCGTACAGCTGCTCCTCTCCTGAAACAGAGGGGTGGGCAAGTAACTGAACCAAATAGAAAAAACCGATACATGACTTTAAAAAAGCATAAAAATAACTAATTAACCCAAAACATAAAAAACAGATGTTGTTTTGATTATGCTAATACATAGCACTGCTGTAGTTTGTGCTTATTCTAACAGCAATAGTGGTTTTACTTTGTTTTTTAATTCTCTACAGTAAGAGAAGTATTTCCAAGAGAGCAGCTCCATCTACAGCAGGGGTGTCAAACTCAAGGCCCGGGGGCCAAATTCGGCCCGTGACTTCATTTGATGTGGCCCACAAGAGCTTGTAAAGAATATAATATGTTTATTATACGGTTACATGACGATTTACAGAAGCACGTTGCCCATAAACTTCATGTCCCACAATGCATCTCAAATTTGAATTTTCTTTTTAAATCATTTTGTGACATTCTCACTGAAGACACTTGCAATGATTTGCCCTAGACTTCTGCTTTCAGACGTAGTTAATTATGAAGTTATTACCCTATCTGATAATAATCCAATGCAATAATGTAATATAATACATTATTTTATATATATTAAATATTTATATATGTATTTTGATATATTCTTATATATAAAACTGGCCCTTTGAGTGCAACCATGATGCTAATGTGAGAGACGAAATTGAGCTTGACACCCCCTGATCTGCAGAGTCCTCTTTAGCTCCAGTGTACCTTTAATGTGTACCACAAAATAAGGCAAACATTGTTAGACCAACAACAAACACGGATTACTTCCTGTAGCACCTTCTCACTTTAGCTGTAGGAATAGTTAGATTGCTGCACATGTCCATGTATAGTTGATCTGATGATTAGGTCCTGAAATTGGAGAGGAACTAATTGGACATTTTGATCAGCACAAACTGAGTTTAAAACAAATATCCCCAAAAATATCACAGTATGTTTGGAGTACCAAGAGTTGTTCTGAAACAATCTCTAATGACTTCTGATGCATCAATGTAACTAGGGATGCTCCGATCGCCAATTTCGGGGCCGATCGCCGGAATCAGTATCGGCCTATACCGATCGCCGATCCGATCAAGTGGGCGGGGCCTAAATGGAAGATTTAAACATCACTGTAAATCTTCCATTTAAAGTGATGTTAAACTCAGTAATGCTCATTCTCTGGAGCTTCCACAAACAACAATCAACTTAATTATTACATTCAAATGATGTACATTATTCAAGTTTACATTCACTTTGGAGAATAACACGGGAGAGATGAGCTGAAGCGCTCTCTTTCCCTCTCTCCCTTTCTCTCCCTCTCCCCCCCTCTCTCCCTCCTGACAGCCTATCAGTATCTCATGCAGCTCACTGATCCAGTAATGAGTGACCCGACAGTGAAGAATACATATATTTATAATAACTAGTTTAGCTTGTTCCAGAGGTAGATCAAATAGCTAAGTGTGTTCGGTCTAACTCTTGTGTGTCGCTCCGCTCCCCGGTCCGTCTCAGCGGGCGGAGCTGCAGGATTTCTGCTTCACGTTGCATTCCGCTATTTTACTGTCTTTTTCGGACACCTTGAAATACTGCCAGACCGGTGAAGCCATGTTGGCGAGCTTGTTTTGCCGCACACAGAGAAAAGTGTCATGTATTTTACGTCATGCGATCGGCTCTCGCGATCGGCATGTTTAGAGAGCACCGATCGATCGGTAGAGAGCGAGTATCGGCCGATCGATCGGTGGCCGATCGATCGGAGCATCCCTAAATGTAAACTTCAAAAGCAAATAAGTGCAAGAAGATTGGCTATTCTACATGCTTTTATAATGCTGATCAAGGTCTGATCCCAAGCTAAATCTGAAATATCTATTTACGACCCTAAGTAAGAGCCTGTTTTCACATCTTGACAGGAAAGGTTTGCTCGTGAGTTGAACAGAATAGTACATTTTCATTGTTGATATGATATATTGTGTCGTTACTGCTGACACAGGGGTAGTATCAGCCACAGAGAGACAAGCATCTTAAAGGGTCAGAGATACACAGCAAGAAGAGAGTGAAATCTTGGGCACTCATTTAACATAAGAAAATTAAGGGGTTGCAATTCCCATTCCAACTTTCCCTTTTCCTCCTACACTGATATATAATGCTTATTTGATTAAACAAATTCACAGGGAAAAGTGGGCCAGGAGGCAACTTTAACTTGCTGTTAAAGTGTGTTATTTATTAGTGGTCATAAACGAATAAAGTGAACTATCATGTTTAATATTTTTTGAAGTCAATGAAAATATACTCTTTGCCCTCCACATTTTCCCTTCATGATTGCATGTTCAACTCTCAACAGATCAAAGACAAACTCTTAAATTATTTTTCGCCCTGTCCAATCAGACAAGCAAGTTGCTAGTTCCACTAACCTGACCTCAATCCATCACATTTTTTAAAATATATTTCTTTATATCGCAAATACAGACCTTCAAGGGGCTTGAAATCTGTTCAGCATGCTGTCTGTCCTTGCAGCAGAATAGCAAAACTCCCCATGCAATATTTATTGAAAAACATTGCTAGCTAGGTAGTTGAATATAGCTAACATTAGCTGTATTTGAGGAGCAGTTCTAACAGTTTCCTGTGACTATGAGCATGTTTGCATTAATAAGACAGGCTAGACCACCAAAGTGAGTCAACTTATTTTCCACCAAGTTGTGTCCTTCTTTCAGTTGCTTTAAAAAAAAATGCAGGTTCTTGCTAGCTGGATAACAAGGTGTCGGTGCTCATTGAAACATTCAGCTTTTTCCACTGGGGCCAGAAAAACATCAACACAAAGAAAGTTCCATATACTTGCTTTAAAGATCAGATCAAATATCAAATACTGTTAGATTTTATAAAGCTGTGTGTAAATGTGTTGCCAAGAATGCTACAGCAGGAAACAGAAGGATGCAGCATGGAGTGAGCAGAGGAACACACCCTCGCAGCTGAGCTCAGGTTCCTACAGACTGACGCAGTGTCACTGCCCACTGTCACACACACACACACACACACACACACACACACACACACACACACACACACACACACACACACACACACACACACACACACACACACACACACACACACACACACACACACACACACACACACACACACACTTCCTGCTCTGAATTAGTGATGAGGAGCTGTGCTGCTGAATTATTCAGTAGAGCCAAAGAGAGAAAGTTTCTGAAAGTAAACCACGTTCTGCCCCAGAAGGAAGTGTGTGACTCTGCAGGCGCAGCAGAGGTGAGCCGTGTGCAGCACAACTGACCAGCATTCGGCACACACCATGTCAATGACAGCTAACAAAAACATATAGGATTATATCCTAAAAATAGTGTAGACTGACGCTAACGCATGTGTTGTCAGTAAAACAATATATACTGTATGTTTCTGGTGTCAATAAAGTAGCTTGGAATATAAGGAACAGATACTAAACAGATGTTAAAAATGTAATGTCTTTAATTTGCCCAGATTACTGAATTAGGTGATTCCATTTCCAACGATAGGGAAGCTGATTTAAACTTGTTCTTATATGTCATTATGACACTGTCAAAAAATGTAACGACTAAATCTTATTGTTTACATTTCTATTTAAATGTCAAATAGTAAGTGTATATAATAGTGTCTAATTCAAACCCTACTGTATAAATACTGTAAGGCTACTTTCCCCACAGCCATGTGGTGTTTTGATTATGGATCTTGCCAGGGCATCTGTCAGAAGGGATGAAAACTTTTGAAATCCAAATGTCTTGCGCTGCCACTAGATGTTGCTAAAATGTAAACAGGGCTATTGAAAATCGAGTAACAAAGAGAGGATCCTCCCCTTATTATTGCCTGTGAAACATACGATTAGATCCAGCATGCTGGCCTCCTACCTCCAGACAGTCCTGCAGAAACCTCTGCAGCTCCCACTGGTCGTTCATCTTCTCCAGCCACTGCTGGGCCTGCTCTCTGTTCTGGTTTCCCCTGAAAGAGAGAGGGACAGGACATTTAGTTAGAAGTCACAATATCTATCTTTGTTCATCTTTACACCTCCTGTCCCGAGTGAATATTCCTAACATGTAAGCGTTTTAAAAGCTTGCTGATGGTAGCCTAATCATTGTTTTTGGAGGTAAAAGCAAACAACATCAGTTATCATTTGTACCTGTATAAAAAAATCCCCTTAATTGACGTAATAACTGTGAAGTGATTCATTACAGCACCACAACGTAACACTTTTAAATAATTATGTTGCACCGTGCTCGAGTTAATTCATGTAAATTAAATCCAAAAAACCATATGGTTCTTTGCATTACTATTGTTTGACACATGCATACACAGAATCCCCAACCCCCAACCCCCACCCAACACACACACACACACGCACGCACGCACGCAACACACGCACGCACGCACGCACGCACGCACGCACACACGCACACACACACCACACACACCACACACACACACACACACACACACACACACACACACACACACACACCACACACACACACACACACACACACCACTTCAGCCATCACACAGATTTCATGGTCAGGTGTGAGCTGTGGACTGAACAGACTCAGCTCTGTTTTTCTCTGCTTTGTTTCAATTGTACTTCCCTCTACTTCCAATTCTTTAGCTGCTATTTTTCTTTGTGTCCTGGCAGATGCTCACTTCTTTGTGCTTTACAATCTGCTCAATTTACAGTTAGATAGTGCGTGGGGCTGCGGCTAGTTCTCACTTTGAAAAGAGCCAACACTAGCATCAGCTGTTGAATGCAAGCGATCTGAAAGGTTTGGTAGAATTGCATCTTAAAATGAATAGCAAAAATGTAATTAGGAAAACATATTGTATGTGTTCTTTTCAGCTGTTGACTTCTTAAAGTTTATCTGTATTTTCTGTTTGTCATAAATGTAGAAACAAAAATATAAAATATATTTTCTGCTCATTTTCATACATCATGAAAACAAGATACACAAAGCAAGATAACCCGTTGCTCTACACAAAAGGCTTCTTTCTGACAACTGTACATTTTCGTTATTTAAAGGGTCCCTATTATTCAAATGTTCAGGTTCACATTTTTATTCTGTGTCTCTACTGGGACATGTCTCCATGCTTTAATGTGCTGCAGCACCTCTGTTCCCCCTCTGTCTGAAACCAGAGCCCAGTCTGCTCTGATTGGTTAGCTGGCCGGCTCTGTACAACAGAAGCGCAAATATTAAATAGTGATGTCACAGTCAAAGGAGTCCTATCGTGGTGCAGGGATGACGTATTTACCCGGAAGTAAGCTGCGCTCAGGTTCCCTCGACAAAAAAGCAACGGGATTTCTCCATAGAATTATGGAAAATAGCTGGAAATAAGGTCTGTGGAAAACAAACCTGTTTGATAAATGCACGTTTTGTTCAGCCGGATAATCTACACATGTCTACCCTACTTTTATCATTTTATAATCATAAATCTAATCGCCAGAAGCAAAATGCTAACGTTATGCTATAAAGGAACTACAGCCGAGTACAGCGGGGTCGCACGACCTCAACGTCACGCCAACTTAAGATCGATATTGCAACATACGGATTCGAAATTGTACGAGTTGAAGCGTTGTTTTAATAGTTTGCAAGAGCGCAGGTACTTGCTTTCAAGCAGAACAGGGCAAACAAACTTAGCGGGAGTGTTTACGTGTTCGGCGTGATGACGAACAACGTCCTCGACAACTTCTGTTGTCCTATTCAGCCACATGTTAACAACCATCGTTTTTCAGACACGTAAACTCTTCATAAATCACCAGTGGGGTCACTGCTGATGCATTTAATGTCGTAGAACAAATTGTGATCCGTCTCTTAAATGTGTGCCAACCACAGACCTTATTTACAGCTATTTTTCCAAAATCTGATGGAGAAATCCCATTGGCTCGGAGACGAGGGAACCAGTAGTGGTAAAATGCTAACTCACTTGTCACTGCAGGAAGGGGGGGGGGGGCGGAAAGTGTGTCCAAACTCAGGGAACACAGGCATTGTACCCTTTGCAGATCATTTACATGCACACAAACCTATAGCACAAACCACAGGAAAGGGACACTCCAAACAGCATAACAGGGCCTCTTTAAATGAGCCTAAAAAACATTTCCATTATTGGGAAGCGAATATTATTTTTGTCACAACATGCCAGATTCTTCTCTCAAAGGAGTAAATGTGAGAATGTATTATTTTCAAGCTCCTCTGAGAGCTTCCCATACTTCTTGATGAATTCAATCTGATACTATTTGTAAAAACTAGACTGTAATGTTAGCTTGTTGGAGAGATGCCTCTGCCTTGGCATACCAGTTAAAAGTATGAGGACCCACGATGAGAGCGGTTTAATCATTTATTTCCTTTACAGGTGATGAGGATGATGATGATTTTAAGGTCATAAAATACATCAACAGTCGACTGGTGAAGAGCACATGGGGATCGGCTTGCTGCTACAGACATGGGCTGCAGTCCAATAGTCCGTTTAGCTTAGGAACCTTCCTCACCGAGTGAAATGACCCGGAAGTCCCTCAGTGGCAGCCATGATAAGTGCCGTTCCAATTCTCTAGATCAGGGGGGTCAAACTCAATTTCATCACGGGCCACATTCGCGTTATGGCTGCACTCAAAGGGCCGGTTGTAACTTTAAGACTATATAAAAATACATATATAAATAATATTTAATATATATATAAAATAATGTATTATATTACATCATTGGATTATTATTAGATAGGGTAAAAACTTCATAATTAACTCGGTCTGAAAGCAGAAGTCCAGGGCAAATAATTGCAAGTCTCAGTGCGCATGTCACAAAAGGCACATTTGAGATGCATTGTGCTCCATGTCTGGGCAACGTGCCTCTGTAAATCGTCATGTAACCGTATAACAAACATATTATATTATTTGCAAGCTCTTGTGGGCCACATCAAATGAAGTCGCGGGCCGGATGTGGCCCCCGGGCCTTGAGTTTGACACCCCTGCTCTAGATGATAGAGCCTTTAGCTTAGGAACCACTGGACCTCCCTTTACGAAAGGAGAGGAGAAAATGCTGCCCCACAATGCCTTGCAGCCGCAGCATTTGCCGTCACTCAACAGTCGGCCGTTCACGGAAACAATCGATTATGACCGAGAAATGATATCATGAAAGTTACTGTGCTTATTAAGCTTTTTAAAACATAGGTGGTAAGTTGCCAAAGCTTTTTTCTGAACGTTCATCAGTATTATAATCAAAGAGAGAAATATGAACGTTAGTTTTGACTGAAATGATCAAATAAAGTCAACATTTCAGTCTTTACTGAGCTGTGTGGTTTGTTCTACTTTTAAAAGATGTTTGAATGGTGATATACACAGTGATAGATGTTAAGGACTAACGTTTATAATAAATACATCTGTATTGATTTTAAGATCTTTAGTTCATACAATCATACGTATTGGGATCATTTGTATTAATGTGGACCGGAGGGAGAGGGTGACGAGCATAAGTTTCACTTTCCTTTTTTATTTCAATTCCAACTTTGGTCCTGAAGAATATGTTTCTCTGTTGTCCCCGTTCATAAAGCAAAGCAGCAGCATCAGAGCCCGGTGCAGAGTCTCTAGATGAGTCCCTCGTTCTTATTGAACATCCATGTTGTAGTCCGCTGTATAGAAAACTGTGGTTTCCATAGTTTCCCCACAGCAGCAGACGCATATTTATGACGTCCGCTGGCGCATCATAAAGACGTCGGATAGTGAAAGTGCAGTCGGATTCTCGAAAGTACCGCAGTCTCTTCTCCTAAGTCCTTTTGGATTCTCCTATCCACTATCCCCGTGACGTTTCACTCAGAGGTTAAGGAATAGACGATAGGGTTAGAACTTAGGAGCTGATCTTTGGACTATTCGACTGCAGCCATGGTAGAGAGACTGAGCAGGGCTGATTTCAGGCCTTAAGTGGGATCAGGTGTGGCCTGGTAGTTGGAGGCTAAGCCCCGCCTCCCAAAAGACCAAAATAGGCTGGGGGATTTACAACACTATTATATAAATAAAACGATAGTTACGTATGCAACTACGGTTCTACGAATCCTGGATGACCGCCAGAGGCGGTGCTTAGCACTGAATATCTTCTGTCTCGCGCATGCGCAGGTCAAATATTTATATCAACAAAGTCAAGTGTGACCTCGTATGAACCCGGAAGGCATAAGTTCCGGTGTTGTCAACGAGTTCAGTCCTATGGAATCTTCTCGCGGAAACACGAGATTCCGAGTGACCAAGAACTCTGGCGGTGCTTAGCACTGGATGACCTATACCAACAGAGTCACGAGGAAGTCTGAATACTTACCCTATAGGGATGGCCTAGGTGGACTCTGCAGGAGGACCACACCCAGCGGGTGAGGGGCGGCAACATTCACCCTGTAGTATCTGGCGAATGTGCTCGGAGATGCCCATGTGGCCGCAGCACATATGTCCCCCAGGGGCACACCTCTCAAGGTCGCCCATGACGTGGAGACACTCCTGCTAGATTGGCACTTTACTCTGGGTGGCAAGGGACAGTCATTCACCTTGTATGCCTGGGCAATGACGTCCACGATCCAGTGGGACAAGTGCTGTTTTGAGAGCGCACAGCCCCTTCTAGGACCACCGTAACACAGAAAGACTGACGTAAGCTTGCGGTAGTCTGGACATAAGCTCTAAGGGCCCGCACCGGGCATAGGAGTCTTGACCTCTCTTCCCCCTCTCCTGATGGGGGGTCAAACTGTGCCAGCTGGACAGGCCGATTAAAATGAGAGCGTGCCAGCACCCTAGGGAGGAACGCTGTGTTCGGCCATAAGGTGACACCTGAGCCATCTGAGTTCCACCTCAGACACGAGCTGTTCACGGACAAGGCCTGAAGCTCGCTTACACGCTTTGCTGAGGTGATGGCAAGAAGGAAAGCAGTCTTAGCTGAGAGCCACCTCAGTTCTGCCTGTAACAAGGGTTCAAAGGGAGGCGAGCATAGGGCATCCAGCACCAAGGGCAGATCCCATGTAGGAGACCTTGGGATGTTCGGGGGGCGAAGCCTCAGAGCTCTCCTTAAAAAGAGAGATACCAACCTATGGCTCCCCACTGTGCTGTTGTCAACCCTTGCTTGTTGAGCTGATATAGCAGCCACATACACCCTGACGGTAGCGGGACACCGGCTGTCGTCCAGGAGGGACTGCAGGAACTCAAGGGTAGTAGGCACCGAGCAATATACTGGGTCCTCATTTCGCCCTTGGCACCAGTCAGAGAACAGCTTCCACCTGTTTTCGTACTGCTTACGAGTAGATGGTGCCCTAGCATTGAGAATAGTCCATTCTTGAGCGGACAAGCCCATGCCTCCCCCTCAGGTATGGCAGGACGTGCCTGAGTGCTAGGTGCACAGCTCGCAGCTCTAGCACGTTGATGGGTTCTGTGCAGTCCTGAGCAGACCACTGAGGCAGCTTGCCCAAGAGGCGAATAAATAGGATATATGCTGCCAGAGACCTGCCCCTTTTTGAAGAGGGGAAGAAGCTGGAGGATGTCGTCCAGGCGCCGGTGGGTGGGAGCGGCCTCGGGAGGCAGACGCGGAACCTCTAGGCCTACCGGGGGGGGGCATGTCTCTGCGAAGACCTGAGAACTGTTGCCTGGTCTGACTAGCTTGGACAGTCCGTTCGAGCACTTGTACGGCAGCTGAACCGAACAGCTCCCCCGGCTCCACTGGGACAGCACGGAGAGTCCTACTACATGCCTCTGATAAGGGTGACTGTGCCAGCCAAACCTGGCGACGAGTCTAGACGAGAGTGGACATCAGGCGCCCAAGCTCTCTAGACATAATAATAATAATAATAATAATCCTTATATTTATTATAGCGCTTTATCAAAGACTCTCAAAGCGCTTTACAAATACACATTACATATACAGATCATACATGTAATGGTCATATACTGTGGACAATACCCACAAATCCGGGTGAAGTGTCTTGCCCAAGGACACAACGGCCTGACGCAGTGGGGCGGGAGCGGGTTTCGAACTGGAGTTCCCCAGCACCCCCTTGATCTGATGATCAAACGCACAGACCACTGCGCCACCCGTCCCTAACATCAGAGCAAACACCTGTAATGAGGCGTCACTGAGGCTGGTAGAGGAAGCGCTAAGAGCCTCCTGCTGCAGGGAAGCTGAGAGGGCGAGCATGAGGTGAGAGAGGGAATTGCCTATACGGCCCATGCGCGCCGCTGCATCGTAAGCCTTAGTGAGCAGGTCATCAGTGACCCGACATTGGGGTCGAGGGCACCTGGCCTCCGACCTCAGAGCTTTGTCAGGGGAAACTATGAGGGAAGCAATGGTAGGCTCAACAGCCAGTGTGTGGTCAAGGCCGACTTTTGCCACATCCTGCATGGCTGCCAGGGCTCGGCCATCGGACATATGACGGGAAAGAGCCTTAGTGTCCTCCAGCATGCATGTAACTCCCTCAGATACTCACAAGAGGGAGGAACGGCAAAGGTGGCGGGTGCCAATGTGCGCCTGAAGAACGCACTGGTCGGGCTGCTGTACATCCAGCTGCTGGCGAGCCAGTGCCATGCGAATGACGGTACCCATGGAGCTGTCACCTGCCGCCTCCGAGGATGCATGAGCTGAGGTACAGGAGCCAGGCCCAGAAGCATGGGACGGGCCCTCCCCGTCATACTCATTAAATTGAGTGGCTGAAGCTGCCATCGAGAACACATCGTCATCTGGAATCAGTTCAGCCACGGGTGGACTGGGTGCAGCGGCGTGCCCTGTACTGGCACCAGAATGGAGAGCCAAGAGGAGTGACTTCATCTGGGCTAGCTCAGTAGTGAGTAGGTCCACCCTGGAGGACAGTCTATCAGGCTTAGTCCTCTTCTTGGGCGGGGCACCCGCAGCCTCTGCTGCCCGACGCCTAGGACGGGTAGGTTGGGCTGTAGTCGACTGTGCAGGGGAAAGGCCACCCTCAGTCAGTAGTTCAACCTCGGCTAGTCTAGCAGCTCTTACCGCACGAGGCATGATGGTGCAATTCATGCACGGGTCCTCCGAAAGGCCCTCCCTCAGATGCTCGAGGCCAAGACAAGAGGGACAAAGGTCATGGCCATCCTCTGGTTGAAGAGAAGCCATACAGGTGTTACAGCCGTTAAACATAGCGACAGTACCAATGAAAAAAACTCCCGACTAATTGCTGCTGGCAGCTTAAGTCAGTCTGAGGGCCAGGAAACAATATCCGCAGTGGAGGGGAGTGAGCACAATAGTAGTTAGCGTGAGCGTGAGCACTCTGCTAACTGGGGTGAGAACAATGAAGTCAGTTAATGGTATATATGCTGTGAGAGGAGAGCGGGAATACTCTCTCCACTAGCGCCGTAGCGAGTTAGCCTGAGCGAGAGCACTCTGCTAACTGAAGATGGAACGGGTATTAAACCAACTGTGTGCAGTGAGAGGGGAGCGGAAACACTCCCTACACTGGCGCTGTAGCAAGTTAGCTTTGAGCGAGAGCACTCAGCTAACTGGAAGATGGAACAGGAACCAACTGTGTGCAGTGAGAGGGGAGCGGAAACTAGTGATGGGCATTTAGATTCCCTTCGGGGACACGAATCTTTTGATTCAGTTCACTTGAAAGATTCGTTCACTGATTCGTTCACCGGTTCGCGAACGACTTCTGGTGATTTGCACGTTCGCGAACGCTTCGTCTTTGTACTTAATTCGTTCAGTGAGTCTTCACTACTGCCGAAGTCTGTACAAGAAGTTTGCTGGCGTAAAATGTATGATATTAAAACACATTTTACACCTCACCTTGTTGCTCCATAAATTATGCTCTGGGAATAGGCTACATATTATTTAAGAAATATAATTGGCCATTGTTAAATCTCATAAATGTGTGCCTGACAGCAGTGAATAAAAAAATATATCCTCTGCATCGGTGACGATTTATTCATATTCTATGTACCCATCTATGTTTACCTTTAGCTAGCGGCTAAGCTAGTGGGACGCTACGGAGCCCAGCTATCCGCCCTCTGAAGCTTTTAGGGCCGACAGGTTGAGGAGGATGTCCCGCTCCTGTGTGTGTGTAACGGAGCTCAGATGAGAGGGCTCTGATTACAGTTTTAATCCTCTGTCAAACTGCATGTTTTCTGCTATATTTGATGAGATAAAATGATTTTCTGCCACTGAAGATATTCAGTGCTAAGCACCGCCTCTGGCAGTCAGTAAGGATGAAATAGAACTGCTGAACACTGGCTGGTATTGTTTTCTGATCAGAGCTTTAGCCTCAAATGAGTCCAGGCTTTCATAAAAGTAATTGAAAGTGTTATCTTTGTTTATGTATGAGGAGGTACCTGCTGGCGAGGGTGTCGATGCGCTCCTTGATGCGATCAGAGTAGATGTTGTTCTGGCTGATCAGACTCTCCCCGGCTTCGATCACAGCTTTGATCCTGTGCAGGTTCAGCTCCATGGTGGTGGTGAAGTCCTTGTGTTTCTTTATGGCCGCTTCCACCGTTTCCACGGTGGTGGGCAGCTCCACGTGAGCCAGGGCCGACTCCTGCAAGGCAAGATGGGAACAGTTAGGTGAGTCTATACAATATGTTTTTCATTTGCCCTTTTATATGAAGGTAGCAGCACTTTTTCCAAAAATAAAGTTGTTGAATTTTGTTAAATCAATTACTAATCCGAGAAAGTATGAAACATAGCTACTTCGACAAAGCCATTTCATGAATGTACTTGTATGGTGACTGGACACAATGAATGGGATGAGGCAGAAACAACAGGGCGAGGCAGAGAAGTACGGCCTGCAGTGTCTTTGATTCTTTGAAGAACAAATGCAGCTCTCAATCAACCCCCGGGCTGATAAGGAGAGCTGGACCCTGCTAAAGATATCCGTACGCACGCACACACACACACACACACACACACACACACACACACACACACACACACACACACACACACACACACACACACACACACACACACACACACACACACACACACACACACACACACACACACACACACACACACACACACACACACACACACACACACACACACACACACACACACACAATATTCTCTACATTTCAGCATCAAGCCACAATGTAGATCTATAGGCTGCTGCTCTCATATCACATAACAAATAGGCCCCTCCATCCACCCCCACACACGCACACACAAACTCTCCCTCTCTTCCTTCGCCTCTGTGACTTTGGCAGGCGTAGCGACCACGCCCAGTCCACTCTGCTGCAGTCAGACAGCAACATTTGTCCTGTTCAGCGTGATGTGATCAAAGTGAACCCAGAATACTCTCCATCATTATCACGTGAACGTCTGAAGGACAAAAGCAGAGCCATTTTGTCCTTATAAAGACTTGTGAACCTCTCACAGCATCTCACCGTATTTAAGCGCTTTGAGGAAGGTCAATATAGACAACTGTGTAAAAGTGTTACATGCAAGACTTTATCCTTCATTTACTATAATAAATGTTTGTATGTAAATGTCAACAAATGAAATCTAATTCACAGCACTTTTGAACATGCATGCTCATTTCCTCTATTGACCATGTGTCATTACATTGTGCGTTCTTGTCATCAGAAAAAGATGGTACTAGAAATATTGCCTTGCTATGCCTTGTCCAACTTCTCAAGTTGTAGTTTACATCCATGTCTGGATCATCGTTTTATCCCATAAACACTTGTGTGAAATTGTCATAATTAGCATTTGAATTATTTGACTATGACCAGAAACATATTACATTACAAGTTATTAATATGACAATTTAAATACTCGACATGCCTACAGGAGTCATTTTGGGTTAAGTATCTTGCCCAAGGATACTTCAACATGTTGACTGCATCAAACCACTGATTCTCTGATTGGGAAATGCTTATTTACCCACACAGTAGTGCCGTGTGAGCTTAAGCCTTTTGTGAGGAACTCCAACCAGTTGATCTCGAGTCAAAGCAAATGTTTGTGCCAAATTCAAGGACATTCCATCACGGCGTTCCTGAAAGGACAACCTGGAAATCCTCGTAAAGCCACATGGCCAATAGCAACACACTCTCACTCCCTAAGCGTCCAGGAGCGACGTTTGGTCAGTGTCCGTGGCGTGCAGTTGTGACGCTCCTAGGCTCCTTCAGCTTCATAAAGGGACGCAAATAGCTTTCAACTGATTGCAATGTATTCCCATCTGCGGCGGGATTTGACGCTCATGGAAGCACGGCATTCGTTTGTGTCAGCTGCCCTTAAAGGCAATGTGAGCGTCCATTCCCATTGGATAACGGAGAATTGTACACCGGGAAGTAAGTATTCCCCTTACTGTCGATTGATTTTACAGTGATATCTGCACTACTCATCGACTAAAGAACACCAGATTATCCTTGTTAATTACACAACATTGATTGGTTTAAATTGTGTGCAATGCTTTTGTATTTTTCCCCTTCAATTCGGAGAAACAAATGTTTTTTCGGAGTAAAGGATGGCAGAAGACACTACACTACCCAGAATCCCCAGCTATCGCTTGGACTACACCATGTGCTCTGTTTGACAAACCCGTGATAGTCCTCAAGCTCTGTGATTGGAGAGTGTGCTCTGAGGGTTAAGCCGATTCTCGAACAGCACTTGAAATGGGATGGAACCACAGCAGACTGTCCAAAACTGGATTTGAACGGGTCCACCGCGTCCCCCCTCCCCCACCCCGTCCCCAGAACTACACATGCTGGCTATTGTGTTTCGCAACATGTTCTCTATGGCACGTCTCTACTGGGAGTTGTAGTTTTAAAAGACGTTTTCGTATTTCCCATAATAAGAAGTTGCCAGTATTAAACTGTGTACATCCCTGGAGGTTTAGGGGAAAGGAAACACTCACATTTAAAACATATAATTAATAAATGGGTGAAAATGGCTTGTTCCCATAATGGGCAGTATTAATATATATACCCACATGCCAGCTAAGGTCAGAAGAGCTTTATTTAACAGCTGGTCTTATGTTTGTGACCCCTGTTGTTAATTGATAACATTACATTATATTACATTACATTAATTGATAAGCCTGAAACATGCACTTGTCAAGGTTTAGAGGCAAATTTAGCAAATATGGCAGTAGCCATCGATCATCTTAAGATAAGATATACTTTATTGATCCCAAGTTGGAAACATTTGCGTTACATCAGCATGTGTAACAGTTGTAAATATGCAGTGGTGTTTATTTGTAAATCATTTAGTATAATCACACAGATTCAGTGTTTTATATTTAATAATTATGCGTTCTTTATTTATTGATTGTTCAATACCTGACAAGGCCGGAGATGAAATATCTGCATACATCTTATAAGAGTATAATACATTATGTATAATATCAGTTAAAATAAGTGCTTCAACATAGTTAACATTGCTGGAGGTATGCACACATATTGATAGATGTCTTGTAATGCACGATTGAGGAACCTGCGACCCAAGTTTTTCATTCAATGCAGAACTACACCACAGTTGTGTAGGCCTATATGATATGTCAATAAACCTTAGAACATCTTGAAATCTTGAAAGGGATGTGCAAAATAGTCATATACAGTCTTTAATTAACTATTAGTAGAGAATAACGAGTAATGAATATACTTTATAGGGATCCTATTAATATCTAATAATAAAAATAATGAAATCCAATAACATGCTTTCACCACTAGGTGTCCCTTTATATCAGCTGTGCACCTTTATGGTGTAAATAAATACAGCCTATCTACCAATTGGATCAAATATAAAAGTCAGCCGAATTAGTGTTGATACTGCAAGGAGACGTATTGTGTGAAAAGAAATGTAAGATGTTGTTTAATGGCTGATATATTTATGATCCACGTCACGTTTTCAGTTCCTCATGTTTGTCTAGAAGTCTTCTCATCAGGGCTCTATAAATACAGAACTACGGCAGATATGTAATATTTAATGCAGCCGAACCGTGTATTACAATGCCCTTATGTGATGACTTTCAAAGAGAAAAGCAAGCACACTCGGAATAAAGTATTATTTTTAAATGTTTTCGGTCTGTTTCCGGTATTTGTTAATGACGATGTGCTGTGAGATGTGAGACTGGAATTGCACAGGGGAAAATAATAATAAAATAATCTTCGTAATAACTAGCAAACTAAAGATCATGTACATCCACTGCACACATAATCTGAAATAACATCAAATGACATCAAAACGCATTTTAATGGCCAAACTAACTTTAAAATAGGCATTTTCCACCGAGAATAAAACGAAGTTCGGCCATGTTTTCTTTTTCTGCAGGGAGAAATTTGAAGATCACGTGACATAGACGCCAGCCATCGGAATGAATGGTGAAAAAAAAACGGGGTTTGTCAAACAGAGCACATGGTTTAGTCCAAACGATAGCTGGGGATTCTGGGTAGTGTAGTGTCTTCTGCCATCCTTTACTCCGAAAACATATTTGTTTCTCCGAATCGAAAGGGAAAAATACAAAAGCATTGCACACAATTTAAACCAATCAATGGTGTGTAATTAACAAGGATAATCGGGTGTCAAATAATGAGTAGTGTCGATGAGTAGTGCAGATATCAATGAGTAGTGCAGATATCACTGTAAAATCAATCGCCAGTAAGGGGAATACTTACTTCCGGGTGTACAATTCTCCGTTATCCAATGGGAATGGACGCTCACATTGCCTTTAAGGGCAGCCGACACAAACGAATGCCGTGCTTCCATGAGCGTCAAATCCCGCCGCAGATGGGAATACATTGCAATCAGTTGAAAGCTATTTGCGTCTCTTTATGACGCTGAAGGTGCCTAGGAGCGTCACAACTGGACGCCACGGACACTGACCAAACGTCGCTCCTGGATGCTTAGGGAGTGAGAGTGTGTTGGCAATAGCCATAAAGAGCTGTCCGGAGACACTGTTGTTAACTCTGTGCACCCGCTCCGGCTCTCTGTCTCACCTGGTTGTTGAGGAAGGACTCGGCCTGTTTGACATCTCGCAGGAACAGATGGAAAATGTGAGCCTGCACCAGAACTTCCCTCCTGCTCTCCCACATCTCCAGCAGTTTGTTCCAGCCCACATCGAGCTTCTGGAGCCACTGCTGCAGGGCGGCCTGGGGGAGGGGGGCCTCATCGGACTCCAGCAGCTCGTTCATGGCCTGCAGCCGCTCGTAGTCCTCTTCATATCTGTCAGCAACACATTACGTTATTCTCGGAATAACTTGAAGAACTTAAAGGGAGATAAGATGATACTAAAAACAGCAATAAGCCTTTTTTTGTCCTCAATTACCCACCTTCCGATTTCCTCCTTAAGTGCAGCGTGTTTGTTGATGAGTTTCTCGGCCTCCTCCAGGTTGTTGGGCAGCTGGTCTGAGGCGGCGGCTGTCTGTGTCTGAACCAACCAGGTGAGGAACGAGTCCAGGTCCTGAGAGAGGAACAAGATGAACATTTAGCAAAGTCCTTTGTTTTTTACGGTACAGAAGTTTTACAGGCTGACAAATCGTTTAAAAGACTTTGTTTCTCTCTTTGACAGGGACAGTGCACATTTCTGTAAAGGTAAGCCAAGAGGCTTTTTTCATCTGGACTTGAACACCATGTTTAGGGTTTTCTGTGTACAAATGTTCCTTCTATCTTGCAAGTTGAATTAAAGCAAAATCATGAGGGCTTTTTAAAGATTCTCCGTTTATGTCAACTGGTGTTAACGACGGGAGTCTTTAACCAGAATAATAAGCGTGTTATGATTATGGTTAATGTATTTCCTGTTTTATTTATTAAAAAAAACACTGTCTTTGTCTTTTTACTTCCTACCTTGTGTGTTTTCCCTCCTGTCTGTCCTGGCCTTATTAGTTTCCCACCAGCAATGCAAACATCTGACCTTCTGTACACCTGCACTTCGTCCCTTCATTTGTTCGGCTTATAATAAAAATGTTTTGTTTATTCTTAGTTGGATTCTTGTATGACGCGCGCTTCAACACGTGTATTTCGGTTTATTCAAAGCATTAATTTTGTTATTCAGCAGTATTGTTGTTTTATAGTTATTTGTTAATGTAAATAACCCAATTTGTGTTCTTTGCAATTGAAAAGGATATTGTGTTTGTTACTTTCGTTGCAGTTGTATATGTGTTAAGTGTAATTTGGCTTGGCTTCCTATTTTGTATAGACATGCTTTTATTTTGAAGGAGAGTTAGCGCTGTTGACAGGAAGTTGTTGTTGCTATGGAAACAACGTGGGAGAAAAGGAGCGGAGATTAGCGGAGAAAAGTAATATCTACATATAAAGACGGAGAAAGTAAACGATATGGTTAAGTGTTAGCACCCCCGGAAGAGGCACAAGCTCTTACGTTGTGATATTGGAGATCTCAATACATTAAAAAAAAGAAAAAAAAAAGAATATCCGAATAACGAAATTGAAAACCGAATAGTAGGCCAACGACCGAATATTCGGGTACAGCCCTAGTGTGTGTGTGTGTGTGTGTGTGTGTGTGTGTGTGTGTGTGTGTGTGTGTGTGTCTGTGTGTGTACCTGTATGAAGCTCTGCAGCCTGCTGGCCACGGTCAGTGAGTCCTCGCAGCCCTGCAGGGTGCGTTTAAGCTCCTCCCACTCCACACTGATGCCATCAAACGGTACCAGAACCTCCATAGCCCGGATGGGATGGGCGTTGGCCATGTGCTCCGCCTCTTCCTGCATCACCAAACACAAACAGCATTATGGGAATTGTAGGCTTTTATGTTGCATAATACAACCTGCTTTTAAAAGCGTCTTAACCTCCACACTTCTGTACATTTTGAAGTTACTGTAATGCTACCGATTTATTGTTAAATATCCTGTCTAATAAGACTTGGACAAAAAGTGAAAAGTGTTTATTTTTATTTTAAAGTAAATAATTGTTTTGTATTTAAAAAAATAATGGAATAAAATAAATCTTAAATAACGTCTTGAATATTAATGCATTTCCCCATAATTCCCTACCTGCAGATGCAGTAGTTTGGGCTCCAGGACAGACAGAGCTCCCTCCATGGTGGAGAGTCGTCTCTGCAGAGCCATGACCCCCCCCCAGGTCACTGCCCATGTACTGGGTGGCGTCGATGGCTTTCCTCTTATCCTGGATCTGGGACTTGATCTCGGTACACTCCAGCAGGTAGTTCTGCAGGCGGAGCATGGAGTCCAGCTGATCCTTCTTCTGCTCCACCAGCTCCACAATGCTGTTCCACCTGGTGACAGACAGACAGACAGGAGAGAGACATGCTGACAGTGACTGTGGCACTGTAATGGAGAGACGTGCAATAGAGTGGATTTATCGTGGCATTTAACACATATACACACAGTGAACAGTATGATAGAAAAACGACTGATCGGCTGCACCGAACAACATTTGTATGGATCAATTAAAGCGACATTTATTTTCTTCTGCTCATGTGCAATATACACTTTTACACAATTTAGGCTATATATTTTTAAATGTTCACCTGCTTCTTCAATACTTTTATCACTAACGTTTTAAAATAATGGTACTTGGGGTTTTTTTGTGCATATTTGTGTTTTTGTTATTTTATATTTGTATTAACTTGTGACTTTTTACTTAATATGGTAAGTCTACTCTTTTTCTTTTACCTGCACTGTAGCTTTTCTGCTGTGACGCCGTGAATGTTCCTGCTGCAGGACGAATAAAAGGTTCTTAAATTAAAATAAATCCTAAACTGTAGGCTTACTGGGCTATAATCCAGCCCTACCTAAAATACCTGCTGCAAATACAGTACCTGAACATATCCCAGCCGATGGGGTTGAACCCAAACCCAGTCAATGCTGGATAGTTCTTAGTACAAGTCTCAATGTTATGAAGACCTGATATGAACTGTTATGTGAGACAGTGTTTGCTCTGGTTTCAGCCCAGGACATGACTGCTCACCATATCCTCACACAATATGCTCTCCTGATTCTGCTCCAGACCAGCAGATCTCACTGCACACCCATTCAGCTACGAAACACACACATGCTCACATGAACACACACACACACTGATCCGTGTGACTGTAATGAGGTAATGGCAGACAGGACAACAGCTCGGTAACACTGACCTCAGATCTGCACAAGCGCTCTGATATATGCCGACTGTTGAAGGGTGGGTGTGTGAGAGTGTGTCACATAACACGTGTATGTACAGTATGTACACAGAGACGCAGTGATACATAAAGAAGGTTACAGTATGTTTTATGTATTTATAAATAAAATAAAGGATGAGAATAAATGTCAGTGATTTTCAGTTAACATTTTTAATTAAAAAAATATATATAAAAAGCTAATTGTAATTTATGTAATAAAAGTTTATGTGCCAACATTCTCAACTATTATTTTTGTATTTAATCAGGTAGGAAATGAAAAGATGAGGGTTGAACTGACTGAATCTTGTTGGAATATGAGTGAAAATATATACTTATACAAGCTACAATATATATTTCATATCACTTCTATCCAATCATAAATGGTGGGTTGCTCTGATTGTAGCCACCATGACGGTGTTTTTTCTTGCTGCTAGAAGTTTTTGTTAAAGCCAGTTTCTGATCATTGCTATTAGAACAGAAAAGATCCCATGTAGTTAAGGTTGTAGAAATAAAGCAGATATGAATGAAAGGAGGCGTTGATATTCGTATTTGTTTTGGCCTGGTCTTGACGGAGGCAGCGAGCACAGATGGTCGCCCTGAGAGAAGCGCTGTGCCGAGGTCACAAGACGCACCGACAGCCGGCCGACTGCCTGCTGCCAGACGGAGCTGTGGTCAGGGACTGAGAGCCGGCCTATCACAGGCTCCACCGTGTCGGCCAAGCAGAGAGACCGGAGCAACAGACACTTGGAAGATATTCATGTTCCTATTAAACATTTAAAATAGCGGGCACTGAATGTATACTCTAAACTTAAGAGTAAGACAGGAATAGGGAGGAGTTTATCCTCTTTTAAGACGGCAAGTGACAGGACACGTCAAAAGACAATTACAGGAAAACAATGATCAACAAAAATGATTTCAAAAGTATGAATACCCTGAATATTACACAACCCCACAACATCTCTCCCTCGCATCTCTCTTTTCTTTCTCTCTCTCCTCCCACCTACTCCTCCCCAATCCCAGTACAGTACATTAACATGAATGCATTTCTGTAAGACTTTCCTTTACTGATCCTGCAGCATACTCTCCTTACTTAAGTGTTTTCAGTGTCCTGTTAATCAACACTGTAGGAAATAAAGATGTCTGTGATTAGTGATCTGAAGGCCGCGGCTGTGCAAGGTCCCTTTAACACTGTGTTCGTGAGCGTAACAGGACACGGGCTGTGTAATAGTATTTTAACTGTAATACATATCACGTTGCTGTCTGTAAAGGGTCAGTACATTTAGTTAGTACTGCTGCATACGTAGGGCCTTGTTCACTTTCATTTGCGGAGATGGTGTGTAAATGGGCAATGTCCGACTGAGGATAGATGCATCATCTCTGATGTCAAGGCTAATACATAGTTTGTAGCTGTGATACTGATAAGATGACTAATAAAATACGTAATGAGACAATAATCACATATTTTCCATTTAATTCCACTTCCTTTGATTGAATCTCTCTTGTAATCACCATTTCGGACTCTTATCTACAAACAGTAGCCATGACATTTGCAGTTATTCAAAAGAAAGGTTACTAAGGGTTATGGATATGTTGTCAGTAGAAGTACACATGGTGGCAATGGTTGAAGCTGAGGTGAGTTTGGGTTCAGTACCTGGAGTTAAGGTGGTCCTGACATCCTCTGACCTCTATGGAGGACGGATGACCTCCATCCAGGAGCTGCTGAACGATCTGGTTAACGTCCAGAATCCTTCCCATCAGGCTGTTCATCTCTTGGTCCAGGCTTTCAAACCTACGACATGGTGGGATACGAAGAGCACATTGAGTGTGTTAAGAGCTTTCAGCTTGGGTTAGAATAACAGGCACCGCTGAGCTTCCAATTGGTGCCACAGGAATCGAACCTTCCTGTTCCTCCCCCTCACCTGTGAGCCACCATCTCCACGTCCTCCAGCCTCTCTGGGATCTCCATCTTGTCCAACCACTGCTCCTTCTCATCGATCCACAGCTCGCAGGCATTGACCTCGCTGAACATGCGGTAGACGGCGAGGGCGTCGTGGAGCCACTGCTGTCTGAGCACCGCCACCTCCACCACCTCCGTGTACAGCTGCTCCACCTCCCCCATGCGCGCCTGCACCTCCTGCAGAGAGGAAGCGAGAGAGGACACAGGGGGGTAAAGGATGGTAGAAGGACAATCTGTCACATCTGCCCGTGTTTTCCTGTTTTATTTTGAAATTGTTCACTTGTGTTATTTCTGTTTTTACTTCCTGTCTCTGTGTGTCACTCCTGTTTGATTGGTTGATTGTGTTTTGCTTACCTCCCCGCCTGTGTCTTGTCCTTAGTCTAACATGTATTTGAGCTCTTGTTTTCTTTCAGTTGTTGTCAGAGTCTTGATGTTTTGGTTCTTTGTTGCCTTGTATTTTCTTGCCTAGCGCTGTGCATTCCTGGACAACCTACAATAAAGGATGTGTCTCCGAAGTTACTTGGTGTGCTGCACTTGGGTCCTACCTGCTCTGCTACCAAGACTTGACACAATTAAAGTACCAAAAAGGTCAAATGTATTTTCCTGCCTCCCCTCCTGGTCGCGGGAGCGCAGAGGCAGCGCCACCATGTGTTTGCCGCAGTGCCAGCACGTGCATGCGGTGTTGTCCACAGGCCTCGCTGACCCCTCTGTGTTTCTTCAGAAGCGACTGGGTGGAGTACTCGTCGTGTCCAAAGTCTTCGCTGGACACCAGGCGGTAAGCGTCCTGCAGCCACGCCACCAGGTCGTCTGTCTCCGTGGAGAACTGGAAAAAGTTGAGCGCCTCCTGCAGGTGGCCCAGACGCTGCGCGGCCTGGTCCTCCAGGCTCTTCCACTCGCTCTTTCACCTCCATGATGCGCTCCCTGGATCCCCGCCGTGCCGAGCTCTTCTCACTCAGGATCTGCTTTCCTCGCTTCATGGTGGTTCTAGAAGAGTCAGGAGGACTCTATATTATTACACCACTGTTGTAGTAAAGTGGAGTGCTAACCAACAGTACACACAGTGGGACATTATTTTAAAAACATTTGACGAACTTAATTTGGCTTCTATAGACACATTGACATAGTATACATGTTCTCTATCGTTGTCTTCAAATTAGCACATCTCCCACACATCACATCAGCACTGCTAAGCTAAAAGCGGCTAGTGTTTGGCGTCATTTAGACACTTGTTAGCAATCGCACATCAGCCATTCCCCAGTGGGGGATTTACTACACATTCTATGTAGTAAAACACAACAAATCTCTGCAGCTTGTGTGTAAGACCATCGTATTTCAGGCTTCTATCCAAAAATGTAAACGTCAACACTGACCAAGTCACAGCATCTACTGCAAAACATATTCTACAAAAGGCCAGGTGATATAACAACTGTATTGCAGTACGGTTGGTTAGGTTTTTTTTTTTTGTAGTTGAGGTGAAACGTCATTATAAATGCATTCATTTACTGAAGTACATGAAGTTCAGAACAGCAGGCTACGGTGGTATCACACTTGCTCACACACACACAACACACACACACACACACACACACACCACACACACACACACCCACACACCACACACACACACCACACACACACACACACACACACCACACACACACCTGCAGCAGCGAGCGGTGAGCCAGCAGCTCTCCAGCCAGCGTTTGTGCTTCTGCAGCAGCTTCAGCACACTGCTCAGAGTCCTTCCCGTAGCCTTGAGCACTCAGGATGGAGCTCTTCTCCCTGATCCAGGCCTCCGACTCCTCCAGCTCCTGCAGCACCACACGCAGACAAACAAGCACGTTAACGCTCACACAGAAACCTATATTTAACAATCGCATTTTGAAACAGAAAAAGTGAAGGAAAGGTATAGATGCAATACACAAAACATTTAATGAATGAAATGCAAGAGATGACAAACCGCTGTGAGGCAGCTGATAAGTGAAAACAGAAGAAAACATTTACAAAGAAATAACATAATAGAAAGGGCCAAAATAGATACGAGTCTATCCTCACTACTCATGCTTTCATAGTTCCTTCTCACAGCTCGTTCACTCACATGAATAACTGCTTCATCATCTCTCCGTGTTTCACAGTCAGAAAGACAGATAGTTATTGACTGCCAAAAAAGACAATGTGATGCGAAGCCCCAAAATAAAATATAGTGTGGAGTGTGTTTAAAATATGTCTGAGTTTATAACAAGCAGCTTAATTTAACTTTCTGTTGGTATCTGATTAGAATTTCTACCGTCTTTCACAGCCTTCTAGAAATCACCTATGATATTCATATCACATTCCGAAGATTCAAAGGCTTTATTTGTCTGAAGCTGCAAATAAACAATGTCATCATGACACAAACAGTGTGTCGCTTTAACCTGTAACCGTTTCCTGAGTGTGTTCTATCTAGTGCTTTGTGTGTGACAGACACGTGCGTGCCTCAGCCTGCTGACCCCTCCTACCTGAAAGAAGGCCCACAGCTGTCTGGACTCCTCCAGCTCTTCACGTCTTTTAGCTGCCAGCTGTCTCAGCTCCTCCAGACAGGAAGACACATGGTTGACACGGTTACAGATCACCTGTGGGTCACATGGTTGGTAACCTGGGAGACGAAAAGATGAAGTCAATATGAACAAATAAATAAAATGGACTCTACTCTGAGCTGTATTACCTTAAGAGAATAAAGAACATGCACAGAATGCACAGAGCCGATCCCCTTACTGATATCAAGTTCAGAATGTCTGTTTTCCAAACTGCTTTTTTAATTAGGCTGGTCTGTTACAGAATAAAAAGCACTGAGGAAGTTTGGGGAAAATGGTTGGCTCTCCTTCCGATGACATAATATAATATATCATTTTTTTTGTTGCACTTCTATTGTCATGACACAGTAGTGACTATGTAACTACATGGTTTCTCTGCATTTGAGCCATCCTAGTGTTCGGAGCAGTATATGTTGTATAGTGTAAATATTGATGCTGTTGTTAATGTTACACCCTGTAGTCCTTATAAATTCATGAGTTGGCTTTTATATCAAAGTATGCATCACATCTTATAACATTCTAATACATGGCTTTTTAAAAATAATTGTATCAGTGTTCTGCAACCTGCAGTGAAGTGATTTATTTAAACATGTTTAAGGCTCCGTGGAAAAAGCTTTACTGCGTACAGTGCTAATTGTCCAAAGCCTGAGATCATTCCTTTAGTGATCTCAATGTGTATGATGCCAGCAAAGCAAACTAAACACCTTGAAAGTTGCTTTGGATTTGTGTTACCAAATGAAGCTTAAGGAAGATGAAGTGAAACGTTACACCAGCACAATGTTCAGGACACATGCAGCATACCCTCTATGGTGGTGAATTTGAGAGCAGCCGTGTTCAGAGTCTCCACCCTCTCCGCCTGCACCGTGATGTCGGCCTCCTGCAGGCTGTGCTTCTGCAGCAGGTCGTCCACCTCCAGAAGATGCTTCCCAAAGTCCTTGGACAGCAGCTGGACCTGGAAGGGAGCAGGAGACAGATGTAATGTAATTATACATAAGGATGTCTTTGTATGTTTAGCAGTTCCATTTCTACTTTTTATTTGTACTTAACACGTTGTCCTTCTCCTTTCACTTTCTGTCTTTCTCATGTCCCTTCTTTAATATGTATCATCCAGACTTTGGAGCTCCTCTGTAACATTGTCCACTACTTCCTTTCCTCTGTCTTTATTAAACTACTGAATCGGTTCAGTCTAAAGTGTCTTTATCTCTCTCACACATCCTCTGGTACCTGTGTGTCCTCCATCCAGTCGATCATGTAGACCATGTCCTGAAAGGTCTTCTGCATGGCTAGGTTCTTCTCCAGCCGGGTCCTCCTCCCAGCCACCAGCTCCTTCAGCAGGCTCCACTGTCCCAGGATGTTCTCCTTCCGTGCCAGGATACGCCGGATGTCGTAGTATCCTTCTGCCTCCATCTCTGCTCCGAGCTCCACCACCACGCCAATCCGCTCTTCATACGAGGCTATGTCCCGCCTCGATGGCCTCGTGTTTCTCATCGCCGCCTCCACTGCTGGCAGGTCATAGCCAAAATTGTCCTGGAGGCAGAGAGCACAACAATGTGAAAGAAAAGGAAAGGAAAGGGTGCAGCCGAGGCTAAGAGTGGGGGGACAAAGAGGAGAGCTGTGAGAAAAGAGAGTTGCACACAGTATTATAGGACTTTACATACACAGGTTTATTTTATTATTATTATTATTATACAGCCTGTCAATTCATCTGAGTGGAATGCTATCCTCCTGCAGACCCACTTTGTATTTTTAACTGGTATAGTGCATGTACTGGTCATGTATGACCATTTTCTGGATAAATGTATAATCTCTGCTAAACAAAAGATGTCTCCTACTGTAAACAAAGAAGAAATAATCAAAGGAACAGAATAAGACACCAACAAACACACTAAAGTGTAAGTTGCAGACTGGTCCAGGACAGACTAGTTGTGATACATCATGCTTTTATGTGCAGGTCCTAAACTCACATTAAAGCTGTGCCCTTTCATTTCTTTGAAACGAATGAAGTCTAAAATGGCTCCAATATTTATTTTAATGTATTATCATCTGCAATATTGGACTTTGCATCCATGAAAGTAGATTAAATAGTATGCATAACACTTTAAATATGACATCTAAAGGAAAATTGAACACACAAACATTTCTTCTCTTTTGCAGTGAACACATTTGCTTGCATCTCAGCTGTGTGAGGAACATACCTGCGACACGAGCCTCTGGTTCTCGTTGAGCCAGGCTTGTCTCATGGTGGTTTTGTGGTCGAAGCACTGAGCCAGTAGCTCCAGCTTCTCCTGACGAATCAGCTCCTTACGCAGAGCCACGCCCCTCTCGTGTTCGGCCTTCTCCAGCCTCTCCCAGGCCTGGGATACAAAACGATACAGAAAACATTAACAACAGCCGTAATGTCATAGAACAATAATAGAGTGATGGAAAATGTTACCACAGGAAAATAACTTTAGTGGCTGTTTATCCAATTTGCAAAGGTCCTAGGCCACTTACACAAAGTTTCGATCCAAACTAGTGAACTAATGTAGTTCAAGTACGTAATAATTAAAATCATATGTAAATGTCATGCCAACAAAAATAACTTTTTTCGCAAATAGGAATATGTGCTTGGCTCTGACAGTAAAGTGTTCATGTTGAAGGTGCAGGTTTTCTCTCACAGCCATGTCAATATTTTCATTTATCAATAACTCACGTGTGTGTCGCCTCGCCACTGAATGATTTAGTAAAAGTAATGTGTAAAATAGAAGAAGTACGCAGTGGGGATGTCTGACCTTGTTGATCTCTGAGATGAGCTTCCCGTCATGAGGCACGTAGGGTTCTGGTTGTTTGGCTCGGAGCTTGCTCTGGATGGTGAACAGAAGAACTTCTAGATTCCCCTTCTCCTGAAACCTGAGCGAGAAACGGACAAATCAAGTTAGTCAGTTTCTTTAAAAACATCATTTTTCAAAGGCCTCTTCCTGTGTAGGACGTGCTCACAATATTTCCAACTTGGATTAAGAAACCTGAGGCGCAGAGCTGCTCAGGTTTCAGAGCTGAAGGACACTAACAGCGTGAACGCCTGCTGACAAGAGGTTTGAGGAGAGGACGACTTCTCAGCTCATCATTCATCCCGCGGGGGATGAATGATGAGCTGAGAAATCGTCCTTTATTTGATCCAATAAAGTGACATTTTCTGAACAAACAAGGAGCCGGTCAATAAAAAGCAGACAGAGAACCGCAGTGACGCGTCCTAAAACCCGGATGTAAACTCCTTCCGGTTCCTTCGTCAAAAACGCAGTGCATTCTCTCCATAGGGTTTAGGAAAATAGCTGGAAATAAGGTCTGTGGTTGAAACACATTGAAGAGACGGATCACGTTTTGTTCAGCCGGATAACATCCACATGTCTATCCTACTTTTATCATTTTCTAAGCATAAATCTAGTCGCCAGAAGCAAAATGCTAACGTTATGCTATAAAGGAACTACAGCAGGGTCGCTGCTTCAACGTCACGCCGACTTCAGATCCATATTCAAACACACAGATTGTAAATGGTACAGTTGAAGTGTTGTTTGAACACTTTGCAGGAGGCAGGGACTTGCTTTCAAGCAGAGCAGGGCAAACACACTTAGAGGAGTGTTTACGTGTTCGGTGTAATGACGTACAACGGCCTGGACAGCTTCTGTAGTCCTATTCAGCCACTCGGTAACAACCATCGTTTTTCAGACACGTAAACTCTTCAGAGATCACCAGCGGGGTCACTGCTGATGGATTTAATGTCGTAGAACAAAACGTGATCCGTCTCTTCAATGTGTCTCGACCACAGACCTTATTTGGAGCTATTTTCCAAAACCCTAAGGAGAAATCCCATTGCTTTTTGTCGAAGAAACCGGACGTGGTAAAAATGCTAACTTACTTCCGGGTTTTAGGACGTGTCCCTGTGGCACTCTATTGTGACCTTGATGTACAGTATGCAGAGAGAGAGAAAGTGCGCACATGTTTTCCGTGGAAACTGATTAATTCTGAGAAGTATGTCATCTATGGCCAGAGATCACAGTTGTTTGCATTATTCATTTCTCATTTTCTTTTTTATGATTTGATGTATTTGTCTATTACTGTCTATTTTCCCAGAGTTTAAAGCAATGTCTGCAGTAACATTTTTGAATGATACCAAACCTCAAGGTATTCACTTTATTTTCATATTCCCCAGGCATTCCTGAGATATATATTTCATGAAAATGGGATGGATGTATGGACGACCAGGATTATAATTCCTCCAGCCCCTTGTCGTTCAAACCATCTTCAAAATCATGCTTTTATATATTGTTGTTTCTTTCTCTTATTATATTCATATATATTTCTTACCTCTTCTTTAAAAGACGAATGAACAGATGCCGCAAATACTGACATTTACTCAGCTGGAAATCCATAAATGTTGTAGTAGATACATTTTTCAAGTATTCAATTATTGATTGACTTTCCACTTTTTTTCACTATGTGGTCAGAAGTAGTGTTTTAATGACTTCGTACACATCGTGCATGTGTAGGAATTCATGCACACCCTATAGGGTGTGCATGAATTCCTACACATGCACGATGAAGCCTACCTCATTTTGCATTTGCCATTTGATAAATGAGACAAAGATGGCATTAAATCTGAAGATGCCATTTAAAGATCCACACGACGTACTTGATGGGCTTCTCGATGGTGCAGTAGGTGGTGAAGGCCTGCAGCTGCTGCTGGACTCCGGTCAGAGAGTTGGCGAACTTCTGGTTGCTGAGGACCGCGATGGTCTTCTCTATCCAGTCCAGCAGGTCTGAGGCCAGGGCATCGTAGCGGTTCACGATGTTCTCTGCTTCAATACAACTGTCTAGCACCTGAGTCCGACCGAGGGAGAAGGTTCGGGGGAGATTCAGAGAGCCAGGGTTAAGAGATGAAAGGAGAAAGAGCAGGAGAGAGATACAGTTAGAGACATTTCTCAGGATAACGTTTTCATATTTCTCTATTTCTTGTGTTTTAGTTAGCAGTCAATGAAGGCCCTTCAACTTTCATACAATGTCCCATAAAGGTTGTTAATGGAGTAGTTCCCAGGGATAGAAATGGTTGTTTTTCAACAAATTGTTTTGTCTGTGGAGCTTTTACTCTCATATGCGAATATTGAGACTGAACGCAGAATCTCACAAATAGATTCACAAACAAGAAAAATTTGTGTTCACTTTTGTTTAAGACAAGAATGTGCTTGACATCTTTCTTATTGTTTATCTATTCTTTTTGCTAAAAGATGTACATTTGGAGTTATACATTTTGAATGATATACATTAAAAATACAATCATAACGGTTAATAACATTTTGGAGTGACATGCTTTTCTTTAAAGAAGTGTGTCCTGTCATTTTGAGTTTTATATCATCCAGAAAACAAAACTCTGTGGTTTTGACCTGCTTGTGACACATGTGGAGCAACGCTGGGTTACGTATTGTAACCCTTGCAATATTAACACAGGCGGAGCCCTCTACTGGACTCTATGGGTACTACCCTCTATGCGAGCATTCACCTACTGAGATGTCTATAGACGTAGCCGGCCTTGGGGCGGGCCTACCTGAATGCGCACGCATCTCACCGTATAAAAGGAGGCCGCACCTACGTAACCCGGCGTTATGTCTCTCACAGGCTCCGCCCTCTACTGGACTCTATGGGTACAGTGGGTGGAGCCCTGATGTTGTCCAACAACATCAGTGTGTGAAAAAGTACACGTCCCACCGTCCGGGACGTGTTATTTACAATATCGGACAAGTAGATCTTTCAATTGACTTGTCCGGCGGACAAGTGACGTTTTTCGCCCCGATTTGTTGACAAATTATTGATACATTCAGTTTACAAAAGGCAGAACTCATTCGCAAATTGTACGTGTCCGCCATTGTTCGTTTAGAAGTGTTAGTTTCGGTTCTGCTTGTCGATTCCTAAGGAAATGCATCTCGCCATTTTCTGTACAGTTAGACGCGGGGCGGAGCGGGGTGGGAAGTGTAGCACAGTGGCCGGGTTGGGAAGCAAAACTCGGTTCCGAATAGGAACAAATAACAATTATCCGGGACCGGGATTAAAGCGTTTTAGCTCCTATGTTGTTAATATTGACCACCATTTCCTTTATGAAGTGAAGCAGCCTCCCTGTCTGTGTCCTCGCGCTGTCCTCACATCGCCGGACCCCAGACTCGGAGGATCACAGGGATGTCAGTATTGTTTATGAAGCAGGTTAAAGAAAGTACATTATGGAAATGAAAATACTATTTATTTACTTTTACAAACAGTGAGCAGCTGCAGCATGTGTATTGCAGGACATGTGTAAGCGTGCAAGCGTCTTTGCGTTGTAGAAAAGCGCGAGGCCTATAGGCTATACATCTAATGTGTCATTATTATTATTATTATTAGGTTATGTCCTATGTGTTGGACATGTGTGGTTGGACTCTGTCTCACAGGCAGGCTGCAGTGTAACATCAGAGGAGACTGGGCCAGTTGTACATTCTCAAACTGCACCACTTAGAACTAACTAAACAATGCAGAGATTATTTTTATATAATTGTATTCAATAACCGTAAGAAATTCAACAGTATGAAGTGATTTGTAAATAGGAATACAGATTTGACTTAATGTTTTCATAAATATATTTTTCTCCCAGTTTGTCATGGGACCCTCTCAAAGAACTGGAATCGATAACCAAGTACTCTCTAAAAACTTTTTCTCACACTGAACATCATTCCACCCTACTGCCCCTGACAGGCTTTTCTGGTCAGCAGCTGCTGCCCCACATTCTCCTTTAACCCGGTTGTGACCGTGGAGAAGTCTGGGCTGCGGCTGACAGAGCACACTCTGCTGCGCTTACCTCGCAGAAAGTGTGCTCAAACAGTGCTGAGGGCCCCCCCCCCTCCGCCCATAGGCAGATGGGGAGAATCCCCAGCCCTGTATGGGCTCACTGTGCACCTCTCTGAATCCCTAAGGATCACAGGGAGAGTGCAAGTGCCCATGCCGCACACTCAAACACTGACCCCGTGCAGAGTGTGTGTGGACTAAAGTGTGGAGGGCTACCCCCCTCCTGCCCCCAGGCAGGCGAGGGGACCCCTCCAGCCCTGAAAGGGCCCAGCGCGCACTACGTCACCCCGCGACCCTCCAGGGCCCGGAGAAAACGTAAGCGCATTTACGCCCGGGGAGGGGATCAGATGCCTACTGACCCACAGCCCCCCCCCCCCCCCCTCACCAGTCCTGTGTTGCCCCAGCAAGCACAGACAGGAGAGAAAGAGCCAGACTTGTCCAAGAGATAAAACCTTATGAAGGGGCCTGGCGTCGACCAAGACGCCGCTGTGCATATATCCTCCACACTCACACCGTTGAATAAGGCTGTTGACACAGCTACAGCCTGTGTGGAGTGCGCGCGAATCCCTGTGGGGCAGGCTCTCCCGGCCTGTCCATAGGCATGTGCAATGCACTCGCAGAGCCAGCCTGCCAGGCGTTTCTTGGACAGAGCTTTCCTGATCACCCCGCTCCTGACGCACACAAACAGCTGTTCGGCCTGTCTAAGGGCAGCGGTGCGCACCACATAACATGCTAGCGCACGCACCGGGCAAGGAGGTGCAGTTTAGCTTTCCTGGCCCCCCATGGGGGGGAAGACTAAAACCCCCTAACTGAATAGCCCTCGACCTGAACGCACTCCTTAGGCTCTTGGGCACAAATGAGGGGTTCGGTCTGAGTGTCGCGCCGCTCCGGTCACCCCGAATCAGTAAACAGCTCGGGTGCACCGACAGAGCGTTTAACTCGGACACTCTTTTGGCTGACGTTAAGGCAAGAAGCAAAGCTGTTTTCCACGACAGTGCTTTCAGAGAGGAGAGCTCCAGAGGCTCAAATGTTTCTGTGACCAGCGCCTCGAGCACCAACGAAAGGTCCCACTGCGGGGTGGAGGCGCACTACTGGGCGCAGCCTCCTGACCCCCTGTAAAAACCGCGACATCAGTGGATGAGAAAAGGCTGACCTGCCGTCAAATCCCTCATGGCAGGACGAGATGGCTGCTGCATACACCTTCACTGTTGAATGCGCAAGCCCTCTGTCCACCAGTAACTGTAAGAAGGATAAAATAGAGCCTAACTCACAAGATAGGGGCTCTGTTCTCCGCTCCTCACACCATCGCTGGAATCCTAGCCACTTTGGCCTGTAACAGGCTGTGGTGGATCCAGTCTCAGCCTGTCCCTCTCAGGAGCCAAGCCTGGAGAGGACGGCCCAGAGTGGGTAACGCCCCGATTGCACCTGCCTCTTGAGACATCGCTCCCAAGAACTGGGGAACCGCCCAGGGCTGGCCCACCTTCATCTGTGTCATGTCTGAGTACCATGGCGCCCCGACGCGATCCCGAGCCACTAGGATGACTGCCAGACGTTCTCGCCTCACTCTCCCAGGAGAGGGAGAATGAGACGCAGCGGTGGAAAGGCGTAGAGCAGCTTCCTTGGCCATGGCTCGTGTGCAAACGCGTCCACCCCTAAGGGCGGGTCGTCGCTCAGGGCCATGGAGAATCACAGGGCACAGTGGCTGTTGCGCCGGCTGGCGAACAGATCCACTTCCGCTCTCCCGAACTGGGCCCAGATCTGCTTCACCACCGGGTGAAGCGTCCATTCGCCTGGCAGGGGGCCAACCTCATGTCGAGGGGCCAGGTGAATGGATATGGAGGGCTCTCAGAGATAACACCACCTGAAGCCCATAACCACAGACTCTCCGCTGTGGCCAACAAGGCTGTGGAGCGGACTCCGCCCTGCCTGTTGATATAAGCCACTGTGGTGCTGTTGTCGTTCCTGACCATTACATGTCTCCCTTGAATTAGGGGCATGAAATGCTGGAGGACTAACACTACCGCCCGTAGCTCTAAGAGGTTGCTGTGTCGTGTCTCTGTTAGAGACCAGCGCCCACCTATAGACCTCTTCAGGCAGGTCCCTTCCCATCCTGGGTTACCCGTCCCAGTGGAGACACCCCCCGGAGGTGACCGGGGGACCCCCAGAACCGGAGGTTGCCCTCCACTGAGGGGGGATGGTCACCAGCCGCCGTTTGTGCCTCTTGGGATCCAAACGCAGGCTGGAGAACAACCTCTACAGGCGGCGCATATGCAGTAACCCCTGCGGGACCACAACGTGAGCAGCCGCCATGAAACTCAAAGTCTGCATGACAGTTAAAGCTGTCACTGTCGCCCCCTGTCGCAGCCTGCGAACCGCCCAGAGAAGGGACAAACCTCTGTTTTCTGACAGGGTCGAGCACCACTCCCAACTACAACGCCTGTTGGTGAGGTATGGGGGTGCTCTTTTTCCAATTGACCGCAAAGCCTAATTCGGTTAGGTGTGTGATCAATTGTGCTGTGCAAAACATTGCCTGTTCCCTGGACCCGGCCATGACTATGAGGTCGTCTAGGTAAAAGAAAACTCTCATGCCGTGGGCGCGCAGCGGTTGAAGCGCTGTGGCCACACATTTACTGAACGTGCGTGGGGATAGGGAGTAGCCGAACGGTAATCTGTTCTACTCGTAGGCGATCCCTTGGAAGGCAAAACGCAGATACTTTCTGTGCTCCTGTTTTAATGTTTTCTCTGTGCTGAGGGTGCACAAACAGACACCGCCTGTTTTTGCACCAGAGCCTGAATCTCTGCTGAGAGGAAACCCATCTCCTCTTGGGATGACAGATTTACCTCTCGCATGCCTTTGAACGGAGGTGGGATGCTGCAAAACCGGAGTGAATAACCCCGTTTCAGCGTCCTGTCCATCCACTTTGTTAACACACAGCTGAGTTTTCATTCCCCATAACTAAGATAAGATAACTTTAACAAGGTGCCTGTGTGCTTAGTACCAGGTTGTTATCATACCAGCAATGGGTCTTGCTCGTTCTTTCGCTTCCCGTCTGATGAAAGGACCAGGAGTGGCTGGATCAAGTTAGCTACCTAGCTAGTAGCTAGCACGTTAATTAGCATTACAGCCGCGTCATTTTCATTAGCCTTATTATCTTGGTGACGTGTTTTGTTCTGCGAGACCAGAGATGTAGTTCATTGAGCGTTTCACACAAACAAATGTGTTACTACGTTTTACGACAATTTTTTATTTTTTTGAGTGTATGTGTAATTCGTGGCACAATTCAAACGGGATCGAAAGATAATCTTTCTAGCTCCATTGACTTCAATACATAATTTTTCCGAAATAAGGTCCCATGGAGGTCCACCGGAAGGGGAGGGACTTCGCCACTCTATAGAAATCTCAGTAGGGCTGCATCTCAGGTCGACTATTTTCGGGTCGGTTAAATGAAATCCTTGCTTCCCTGCGTTTAGTCCCTCCCACCAGGGAAGCATGGAGGGACGCAAGGAAACCACGAGAAGCAGGGAAATGAGTTTTAAGAGCAATGGGACGTCCTTTCATCCGGAGCTGCAACTGACCACGCCCCCCTGCAGGAGAGGGGAGTTGGCAGTTACTTTGGCATTAGGGCAGGGATATCTAGATACTTTCCAAGGTTTGACATAACTAATTGTGCTACTTTTAAAGCAAGCAACGATGTTTTCAAATCTGTAATCAAAAAGCTCCTCAAAAACACTATCGAAGCAGTTCTTGCTGTTGCTACATTATTAGTTCAAACAGTAACAACGGACTATTTTTCTTAGCGGATGCATGTCAATTTAAATCAATACAACTATTTTTTAAATCAATAAAATCATTTTCTAAATCCATAAAAGCATTTCAATTAATATTGGGAGTCATGTCGTTACTTTGTTGAGAATGTGGCCATGTAATAAGCGGGATAATGATAATAACATAACGGCCACCTTCATGCCTGATCTAGATCCCTCCGCTTCGCGTCGGGCTCCTGATCAGCTGTCGGTGTTCTTTTCCCCATAATGACCGCGTCGCTGCACATTATCCCTTACATGTGATTATATAGAGTCATTATTCATTTGTTTTAAAGCAGGAGGCGCAAACGCTTGCCTCGGGGAGGGAGAAAAAGAGCCACAGCGGAGAATAAACAGAAGTGCAACCATGGAAACCATGCAAGGGAAGTCTTCCTCGCTGCTTTTGTGGCAGACTACAGCGCCACTTACAGGCCTGGCATATGTACTACAGCGTCTCCAGCGCTTTCGAGCAGCAATGGCCGGCCGTGGCCCAACCTCTCATTCCCCTGAGGGGAGAATTGACCAATAGCCGTAGCGCCACCGTCCTGACGTCAGGACAGTGTTCAAATCTGGATCAGTCTGTATCAGATCCATTGCAGCCCCTTTTTTAGAGATTTGGGTATGGAGGAAAATAGAGAGGGTTGTGTTTTCTGACACTTGGTGAGTTCCCTGACTCACCGGGGACACATATTCATGTGTAAAAGACGTACTAAAGTGCATTTTGCATGATAGGTCCCCTTTAAACTACATCAGATAGATACGAGTAGTCCATGACAAACAGCTAGAACACATTGCAGTTAACATTTAAACAAAGGCTAGTTGTTCCCAGTTCTGTGAAAGAAAGGATAGATGGTGAATTCACGGACGTGTACCTTGCAACATAACTGATGTCTATGTGTGTATCTGCACATATCCACTCTGTTACCTTGCCAACCCTCTTGCCCTCCACAATAAGAGCCTTCATCTTGGAGAAGTAGTGGTAGTAGGAGACCACATAGGTGATGATGGACTTCTCATCTGGGTTCTCTGTGTTCACGTCTGGTTGGGAAAGTGGTGTTTGAGGCAGAGAGCAGAGGGAGAAACACAGATGTTGTCATGATCTCAGTTAGTGAAAGCAAAGCACGTCTACACGATAAGCAGCTCACTCTCACCCTCAGGATCCAGGAGTTTGGTGAGGCCCAGGTTATGCTCAGCGATGTTGAAAGCTTGCTGGAGGTTGTGGGTTGCATTGGACCGCGTCAGCTTGTGGAACTCTATCAGATCAGGTCTGCAGGGCGCAAGTTCATGAAACTCAATTTCTCATACACCCTTTCCACTCTATGTTTCTGTTTATCCACAATTTAATGTAATTCGTTGTTGGTCATGTTTGTACATGAAAATCATATTACTTGAATTCCTGACATTCTAAGAAATGTGCCAATTCTTCTGTAAATTAACTCAACAACATTGCAATCGTTCCCACTATTGTCAATCTGCAGTTGTCCTGTAAAACTGTTCATCTGTGTGAACTGATCCTGTATCACTGCTGCTCATGACTGTATGCATGTCAAGATGTGAGAGTATAGGTGTGTGTTTGACTAGATGTATGGAGTGTGTACGTAAGAGAGCATGAGCAGTGTGAGCATCTCGAGATGAGCTAGGAACACTACCTGTGTCTGTGTATGAGGGCGTTGAAGGCGAGGCCGTCTCTCCAGCAGGTGGTGAAGTTCTGGATGTTGACCTCAGGGTACCTGGAGCACACAGACATATGTTCTCCCTTCTTAAAATGTAAACCAAGGAGCACCAAGATACTAATACTGGGTACATTGCATCAATGATGATTCATTTGACAGTATTTGTATTCCACTGCTCACCCTGCGGTCTTCATCTGGCACCAGAGCAGCAAGGCATCCTTGGCAGAGCGGGTTTCTCTGTTGTCCTCCGTCTCTATTTTGATCACCTGGATCTGAACAGGGCCACAGCAAAGCAACAGGTCAGCGTCTGTGAGCGAGACCTGGGGGCACAGACTCTCCACCTTCTGTCTCCAAAATGTTTGCACTGCTTTGTTATGGAAAGATACAGTATATATATCCACATCTTAAGTATTAACCGTATTCTGTAGTCGTCTACTGGTGCATCGTTTAACAAATAGTTGTCACTTCCTTCCTATTTACTGATTAGTCCAACATACTGTGTTGCTGTGCCATTTCATTTGATTGTCAACACTTTGTGTGAAATGTATGCACCATATGGTGACCTTCAAATTCCCACAATAAAGGGAACAAAGGAGTACCTTCTTGATCTAAACTATTTGAAAAGAAATGTGAATATTTTGTCTGGTATTGCGGTTATGGGCCAGCCTATAAATGCTATGATTGGCTCAGGGGTTCTCCAAGCAAGAAAACACCAGCCAATTGAAAGATGCAAAATTAGACGTATGTCACCAGTCGAGAGGGAAGGTCTTAAAATATGTCTGAGTTTATACACAACAGCTTAATTTAAACTTTCTGTTGGTATCTGATTAGAATTTCTACCGTCTTTCACAGCCTTCTAGAAATCACCTATGATATTCATATCACATTCCGAAGATTCAAAGGCTTTATTTGTCTGAAGCTGCAAATAAACAATGTATCATGACACAAACAGTGTGTCGCTTTAACCTGTAACCGTTTCCTGAGTGTGTTCTATCTAGTGCTTTGTGTGTGACAGACACGTGCGTGCCTCAGCCTGCTGACCCCTCCTACCTGAAAGAAGGCCCACAGCTGTCTGGACTCCTCCAGCTCTTCACGTCTTTTAGCTGCCAGCTGTCTCAGCTCCTCCAGACAGGAAGACACATGGTTGACACGGTTACAGATCACCTGTGGGTCACATGGTTGGTAACCTGGGAGACGAAAAGATGAAGTCAATATGAACAAATAAATAAAATGGACTCTACTCTGAGCTGTATTACCTTAAGAGAATAAAGAACATGCACAGAATGCACAGAGCCGATCCCCTTACTGATATCAAGTTCAGAATGTCTGTTTTCCAAACTGCTTTTTTAATTAGGTGGTCTGTTGTACAGAATAAAAAGCACTGAGGAAGTTTGGGGAAAATGGTTGGCTCTCCTTCCGATGACATAATATAATATATCATTTTTTTTGTTGCACTTCTATTGTCATGACACAGTAGTGACTATGTAACTACATGGTTTCTCTGCATTGAGCCATCCTAGTGTTCGGAGGAGCAGTATATGTTGTATAGTGTAAATATTGATGCTGTTGTTAATGTTACACCCTGTAGTCCTTATAAATTCATGAGTTGGCTTTTATATCAAAGTATGCATCACATCTTATAACATTCTAATACATGGCTTTTTAAAAAAATTGTATCAGTGTTCTGCAACCTGCAGTGAAGTGATTTATTTAAACATGTTTAAGGCTCCGTGGAAAAAGCTTTACTGCGTACAGTGCTAATTTTCCAAAGCCTGAGATCATTCCTTTAGTGATCTCAATGTGTATGATGCAGCAAAGCAAACTAAACACCTTGAAAGTTGCTTTGGATTTGTGTTACCAAATGAAGCTTAAGGAAGATGAAGTGAAACGTTACACCAGCACAATGTTCAGGACACATGCAGCATACCCTCTATGGTGGTGAATTTGAGAGCAGCCGTGTTCAGAGTCTCCACCCTCTCCGCCTGCACCGTGATGTCGGCCTCCTGCAGGCTGTGCTTCTGCAGCAGGTCGTCCACCTCCAGAAGATGCTTCCCAAAGTCCTTGGACAGCAGCTGGACCTGGAAGGGAGCAGGAGACAGATGTAATGTAATTATACATAAGGATGTCTTTGTATGTTTAGCAGTTCCATTTCTACTTTTATTTGTACTTAACACGTTGTCCTTCTCCTTTCACTTTCTGTCTTTCTCATGTCCCTTCTTTAATATGTATCATCCAGACTTTGGAGCTCCTCTGTAACATTGTCCACTACTTCCTTTCCTCTGTCTTTATTAAACTACTGAATCGGTTCAGTCTAAAGTGTCTTTATCTCTCTCACACATCCTCTGGTACCTGTGTGTCCTCCATCCAGTCGATCATGTAGACCATGTCCTGAAAGGTCTTCTGCATGGCTAGGTTCTTCTCCAGCCGGGTCCTCCTCCCAGCCACCAGCTCCTTCAGCAGGCTCCACTGTCCCAGGATGTTCTCCTTCCGTGCCAGGATACGCCGGATGTCGTAGTATCCTTCTGCCTCCATCTCTGCTCCGAGCTCCACCACCACGCCAATCCGCTCTTCATACGAGGCTATGTCCGCCTCGATGGCCTCGTGTTTCTTCATCGCCGCCTCCACTGCTGGCAGGTCATAGCCAAAATTGTCCTGGAGGCAGAGAGCACAACAATGTGAAAGAAAAGGAAAGGAAAGGGTGCAGCCGAGGCTAAGAGTGGGGGGACAAAGAGGAGAGCTGTGAGAAAAGAGAGTTGCACACAGTATTATAGGACTTTACATACACAGGTTTATTTTATTATTATTATTATTATACAGCCTGTCAATTCATCTGAGTGGAATGCTATCCTCCTGCAGACCCACTTTGTATTTTAACTGGTATAGTGCATGTACTGGTCATGTATGACCATTTTCTGGATAAATGTATAATCTCTGCTAAACAAAAGATGTCTCCTACTGTAAACAAAGAAGAAATAATCAAAGGAACAGAATAAGACACCAACAAACACACTAAAGTGTAAGTTGCAGACTGGTCCAGGACAGACTAGTTGTGATACATCATGCTTTTATGTGCAGGTCCTAAACTCACATTAAAGCTGTGCCCTTTCATTTCTTTGAAACGAATGAAGTCTAAAATGGCTCCAATATTTATTTTAATGTATTATCATCTGCAATATTGGACTTTGCATCCATGAAAGTAGATTAAATAGTATGCATAACACTTTAAATATGACATCTAAAGGAAAATTGAACACACAAACATTTCTTCTCTTTTGCAGTGAACACATTTGCTTGCATCTCAGCTGTGTGAGGAACATACCTGCGACACGAGCCTCTGGTTCTCGTTGAGCCAGGCTTGTCTCATGGTGGTTTTGTGGTCGAAGCACTGAGCCAGTAGCTCCAGCTTCTCCTGACGAATCAGCTCCTTACGCAGAGACGCCCCCTCGTGTTCGGCCTTCTCCAGCCTCTCCCAGGCCTGGGATACAAAACGATACAGAAAACATTAACAACAGCCGTAATGTCATAGAACAATAATAGGTGATGGAAAATGTTACCACAGGAAAATAACTTTAGTGGCTGTTTATCCAATTTGCAAAGGTCCTAGGCCACTTACACAAAGTTTCGATCCAAACTAGTGAACTAATGTAGTTCAAGTACGTAATAAAAAATCATATGTAAATGTCATGCCAACAAAAATAACTTTTTTCGCAAATAGGAATATGTGCTTGGCTCTGACAGTAAAGTGTTCATGTTGAAGGTGCAGGTTTTCTCTCACAGCCATGTCAATATTTTCATTTATCAATAACTCACGTGTGTGTCGCCTCGCCACTGAATGATTTAGTAAAAGTAATGTGTAAAATAGAAGAAGTACGCAGTGGGGATGTCTGACCTTGTTGATCTCTGAGATGAGCTTCCCGTCATGAGGCACGTAGGGTTTCTGGTTGTTGGCTCGGAGCTTGCTCTGGATGGTGAACAGAAGAACTTCTAGATTCCCCTTCTCCTGAAACCTGAGCGAGAAACGGACAAATCAAGTTAGTCAGTTTCTTTAAAAACATCATTTTTCAAAGGCCTCTTCCTGTGTAGGACGTGCTCACAATATTTCCAACTTGGATTAAGAAACCTGAGGCGCAGAGCTGCTCAGGTTTCAGAGCTGAAGGACACTAACAGCGTGAACGCCTGCTGACAAGAGGTTTGAGGAGAGGACGACTTCTCAGCTCATCATTCATCCCGCGGGGGATGAATGATGAGCTGAGAAATCGTCCTTTATTTGATCCAATAAAGTGACATTTTCTGAACAAACAAGGAGCCGGTCAATAAAAAGCAGACAGAGAACCGCAGTGACGCGTCCTAAAACCCGGATGTAAACTCCTTCCGGTTCCTTCGTCAAAAACGCAGTGCATTCTCTCCATAGGGTTTAGGAAAATAGCTGGAAATAAGGTCTGTGGTTGAAACACATTGAAGAGACGGATCACGTTTTGTTCAGCCGGATAACATCCACATGTCTATCCTACTTTTATCATTTTCTAAGCATAAATCTAGTCGCCAGAAGCAAAATGCTAACGTTATGCTATAAAGGAACTACAGCAGGGTCGCTGCTTCAACGTCACGCCGACTTCAGATCCATATTCAAACACACAGATTGTAAATGGTACGAGTTGAAGTGTTGTTTGAACACTTTGCAGGAGGCAGGGACTTGCTTTCAAGCAGAGCAGGGCAAACACACTTAGAGGAGTGTTTACGTGTTCGGTGTAATGACGTACAACGGCCTGGACAGCTTCTGTAGTCCTATTCAGCCACTCGGTAACAACCATCGTTTTTCAGACACGTAAACTCTTCAGAGATCACCAGCGGGGTCACTGCTGATGGATTTAATGTCGTAGAACAAAACGTGATCCGTCTCTTCAATGTGTCTCGACCACAGACCTTATTTGGAGCTATTTTCCAAAACCCTAAGGAGAAATCCCATTGCTTTTTGTCGAAGAAACCGGACGTGGTAAAAATGCTAACTTACTTCCGGGTTTTAGGACGTGTCCCTGTGGCACTCTATTGTGACCTTGATGTACAGTATGCAGAGAGAGAGAAAGTGCGCACATGTTTTCCGTGGAAACTGATTAATTCTGAGAAGTATGTCATCTATGGCCAGAGATCACAGTTGTTTGCATTATTCATTTCTCATTTTCTTTTTTATGATTTGATGTATTTGTCTATTACTGTCTATTTTCCCAGAGTTTAAAGCAATGTCTGCAGTAACATTTTTGAATGATACCAAACCTCAAGGTATTCACTTTATTTTCATATTCCCCAGGCATTCCTGAGATATATATTTCATGAAAATGGGATGGATGTATGGACGACCAGGATTATAATTCCTCCAGCCCCTTGTCGTTCAAACCATCTTCAAAATCATGCTTTTATATATTGTTGTTTCTTTCTCTTATTATATTCATATATATTTCTTACCTCTTCTTTAAAAGACGAATGAACAGATGCCGCAAATACTGACATTTACTCAGCTGGAAATCCATAAATGTTGTAGTAGATACATTTTTCAAGTATTCAATTATTGATTGACTTTCCACTTTTTTTCACTATGTGGTCAGAAGTAGTGTTTTAATGACTTCGTACACATCGTGCATGTGTAGGAATTCATGCACACCCTATAGGGTGTGCATGAATTCCTACACATGCACGATGAAGCCTACCTCATTTTGCATTTGCCATTTGATAAATGAGACAAAGATGGCATTAAATCTGAAGATGCCATTTAAAGATCCACACGACGTACTTGATGGGCTTCTCGATGGTGCAGTAGGTGGTGAAGGCCTGCAGCTGCTGCTGGACTCCGGTCAGAGAGTTGGCGAACTTCTGGTTGCTGAGGACCGCGATGGTCTTCTCTATCCAGTCCAGCAGGTCTGAGGCCAGGGCATCGTAGCGGTTCACGATGTTCTCTGCTTCAATACAACTGTCTAGCACCTGAGTCCGACCGAGGGAGAAGGTTCGGGGGAGATTCAGAGAGCCAGGGTTAAGAGATGAAAGGAGAAAGAGCAGGAGAGAGATACAGTTAGAGACATTTCTCAGGATAACGTTTTCATATTTCTCTATTTCTTGTGTTTTAGTTAGCAGTCAATGAAGGCCCTTCAACTTTCATACAATGTCCCATAAAGGTTGTTAATGGAGTAGTTCCCAGGGATAGAAATGGTTGTTTTTCAACAAATTGTTTTGTCTGTGGAGCTTTTACTCTCATATGCGAATATTGAGACTGAACGCAGAATCTCACAAATAGATTCACAAACAAGAAAAATTTGTGTTCACTTTTGTTTAAGACAAGAATGTGCTTGACATCTTTCTTATTGTTTATCTATTCTTTTTGCTAAAAGATGTACATTTGGAGTTATACATTTTGAATGATATACATTAAAAATACAATCATAACGGTTAATAACATTTTGGAGTGACATGCTTTTCTTTAAAGAAGTGTGTCCTGTCATTTTGAGTTTTATATCATCCAGAAAACAAAACTCTGTGGTTTTGACCTGCTTGTGACACATGTGGAGCAACGCTGGGTTACGTATTGTAACCCTTGCAATATTAACACAGGCGGAGCCCTCTACTGGACTCTATGGGTACTACCCTCTATGCGAGCATTCACCTACTGAGATGTCTATAGACGTAGCCGGCCTTGGGGCGGGCCTACCTGAATGCGCACGCATCTCACCGTATAAAAGGAGGCCGCACCTACGTAACCCGGCGTTATGTCTCTCACAGGCTCCGCCCTCTACTGGACTCTATGGGTACAGTGGGTGGAGCCCTGATGTTGTCCAACAACATCAGTGTGTGAAAAAGTACACGTCCCACCGTCCGGGACGTGTTATTTACAATATCGGACAAGTAGATCTTTCAATTGACTTGTCCGGCGGACAAGTGACGTTTTTCGCCCCGATTTGTTGACAAATTATTGATACATTCAGTTTACAAAAGGCAGAACTCATTCGCAAATTGTACGTGTCCGCCATTGTTCGTTTAGAAGTGTTAGTTTCGGTTCTGCTTGTCGATTCCTAAGGAAATGCATCTCGCCATTTTCTGTACAGTTAGACGCGGGGCGGAGCGGGGTGGGAAGTGTAGCACAGTGGCCGGGTTGGGAAGCAAAACTCGGTTCCGAATAGGAACAAATAACAATTATCCGGGACCGGGATTAAAGCGTTTTAGCTCCTATGTTGTTAATATTGACCACCATTTCCTTTATGAAGTGAAGCAGCCTCCCTGTCTGTGTCCTCGCGCTGTCCTCACATCGCCGGACCCCCAGACTCGGAGGATCACAGGGATGTCAGTATTGTTTATGAAGCAGGTTAAAGAAAGTACATTATGGAAATGAAAATACTATTTATTTACTTTTACAAACAGTGAGCAGCTGCAGCATGTGTATTGCAGGACATGTGTAAGCGTGCAAGCGTCTTTGCGTTGTAGAAAAGCGCGAGGCCTATAGGCTATACATCTAATGTGTCATTATTATTATTATTATTAGGTTATGTCCTATGTGTTGGACATGTGTGGTTGGACTCTGTCTCACAGGCAGGCTGCAGTGTAACATCAGAGGAGACTGGGCCAGTTGTACATTCTCAAACTGCACCACTTAGAACTAACTAAACAATGCAGAGATTATTTTTATATAATTGTATTCAATAACCGTAAGAAATTCAACAGTATGAAGTGATTTGTAAATAGGAATACAGATTTGACTTAATGTTTTCATAAATATATTTTTCTCCCAGTTTGTCATGGACCCTCTCAAAGAACTGGAATCGATAACCAAGTACTCTCTAAAAACTTTTTTCTCACACTGAACATCATTCCACCCTACTGCCCCTGACAGGCTTTTCTGGTCAGCAGCTGCTGCCCCACATTCTCCTTTAACCCGGTTGTGACCGTGGAAGAAGTCTGGGCTGCGGCTGACAGAGCACACTCTGCTGCGCTTACCTCGCAGAAAGTGTGCTCAAACAGTGCTGAGGGCCCCCCCCCCCCTCCGCCCATAGGGCAGATGGGGAGAATCCCCAGCCCTGTATGGGCTCACTGTGCACCTCTCTGAATCCCTAAGGATCACAGGGAGAGTGCAAGTGCCCATGCCGCACACTCAAACACTGACCCCCGTGCAGAGTGTGTGTGGACTAAAGTGTGGAGGCTACCCCCCTCCTGCCCCCAGGCAGGCGAGGGGACCCCTCAGCCCTGAAGGGCCCAAGCGCGCACTACGTCACCCCGCGACCCTCCAGGGCCCGGAGAAACGTAAGCGCATTTACGCCCGGGGAGGGGATCAGATGCCTACTGACCACAGCCCCCCCCCCCCCCTCCTCACCAGTCCCTGTGTTGCCCCAGCAAGCACAGACGGGAGAAAGAGCCAGACTTGTCCAAGAGATAAAACCTTATGAAGGGGCCTGGCGTCGACCAAGACGCCGCTGTGCATATATACTCCACACTCACACCGTTGAATAAGGCTGTTGACACAGCTACAGCCGTGTGGAGTGCGCGCGAATCCCTGTGGGAGGCAGGCTCTCCGGCCTGTCCAATAGGCATGTGCAATGCACTCGCAGAGCCAGCCTGCCAGGCGTTTCTTGGGACAGAGCTTTCCTGATCACCCGCTCCTGACGCCACACAAACAGCTGTTCGGCCTGTCTAAGGGCAGCGGTGCGCACCACATAACCTGATAGCGCACGCACCGGGCAGAGGAGGTGCAGTTTAGCTTTCCTGGCCCCACCATGGGGGGGGAAGATACAAACCCCCTAACTGAATAGCCCTCGACCTGAACGCACTCCTTAGGCTCTTGGGCACAAATGAGGGGTTCTGTCTGAGTGTCGCGCCGCTCCGGTCACCCCGAATCAGAAAACAGCTCGGGTGCACCGACAGAGCGTTTAAACTCGGACACTCTTTTGGCTGACGTTAGGCAGAAGCAAAGCTGTTTTCCATCCGACAGTGCTTTCAGAGAGGAGAGCTCCAGAGGCTCAAATGTTTCTGTGACCAGCGCCTCGAGCACCAACGAAAGGTCCCACTGCGGGGTGGAGGGCGCACTTACTGGGCGCAGCCTCCTGACCCCCTGTAAAAACCGCGACCATCAGTGGATGAGAAAAGGCTGACCTGCCGTCAAATCCCTCATGGCAGGACGAGATGGCTGCTGCATACACCTTCACTGTTGAATGCGCAAGCCCTCTGTCCACCAGTAACTGTAAGAAGGATAAAATAGAGCCTAACTCACAAGATAGGGGCTCTGTTCTCCGCTCCTCACACCATCGCTGGAATCCTAGCCACTTTGGCCTGTAACAGGCTGTGGTGATCCAGTCTCAGCCTGTCCCTCTCAGGAGCCAAGCCTGGAGAGGACGGCCCAGAGTGGGTAACGCCCCGATTGCACCTGCCTCTTGAGACATCGCTCCCAAGAACTGGGGAACCGCCCAGGGCTGGCCCACCTTCATCTGTGTCATGTCTGAGTACCATGGCGCCCCGACGCGATCCCGAGCCACTAGGATGACTGCCAGACGTTCTCGCCTCACTCTCCCCAGGAGAGGGAGAATGAGACGCAGCGGTGGAAAGGCGTAGAGCAGCTTCCTTGGCCATGGCTCGTGTGCAAACGCGTCCACCCCTAAGGGCGGGTCGTCGCTCAGGGCCATGGAGAATCACAGGGCACAGTGGCTGTTGCGCCGGCTGGCGAACAGATCCACTTCCGCTCTCCCGAACTGGGCCCAGATCTGCTTCACCACCACCGGGTGAAGCGTCCATTCGCCTGGCAGGGGGCCAACCTCATGTCGAGGGGCCAGGTGAATGGATATGGAGGGCTCTCAGAGATAACACCACCTGAAGCCCATAACCACAGACTCTCCGCTGTGGCCAACAAGGCTGTGGAGCGGACTCCGCCCTGCCTGTTGATATAAGCCACTGTGGTGCTGTTGTCGTTCCTGACCATTACATGTCTCCCTTGAATTAGGGGCATGAAATGCTGGAGGACTAACACTACCGCCCGTAGCTCTAAGAGGTTGCTGTGTCGTGTCTCTGTTAGAGACCAGCGCCCACCTATAGACCTCTTCAGGCAGGTCCCTTCCCATCCTGGGTTACCCGTCCCAGTGGAGACACCCCCCGGAGGTGACCGGGGGACCCCCAGAACCGGAGGTTGCCCTCCACTGAGGGGGGATGGTCACCAGCCGCCGTTTGTGCCTCTTGGGATCCAAACGCAGGCTGGAGAACAACCTCTACAGGCGGCGCATATGCAGTAACCCCTGCGGGACCACAACGTGAGCAGCCGCCATGAAACTCAAAGTCTGCATGACAGTTAAAGCTGTCACTGTCGCCCCCTGTCGCAGCCTGCGAACCGCCCAGAGAAGGGACAAACCTCTGTTTTCTGACAGGGTCGAGCACCACTCCCAACTACAACGCCTGTTGGTGAGGTATGGGGGTGCTCTTTTTCCAATTGACCGCAAAGCCTAATTCGGTTAGGTGTGTGATCAATTGTGCTGTGCAAAACATTGCCTGTTCCCTGGACCCGGCCATGACTATGAGGTCGTCTAGGTAAAGAAAACTCTCATGCCGTGGGCGCGCAGCGGTTGAAGCGCTGTGGCCACACATTTACTGAACGTGCGTGGGGATAGGGAGTAGCCGAACGGTAATCTGTTCTACTCGTAGGCGATCCCTTGGAAGGCAAAACGCAGATACTTTCTGTGCTCCTGTTTTAATGTTTTCTCTGTGCTGAGGGTGCACAAACAGACACCGCCTGTTTTTGCACCAGAGCCTGAATCTCTGCTGAGAGGAAACCCATCTCCTCTTGGGATGACAGATTTACCTCTCGCATGCCTTTGAACGGAGGTGGGATGCTGCAAAACCGGAGTGAATAACCCCGTTTCAGCGTCCTGTCCATCCACTTTGTTAACACACAGCTGAGTTTTCATTCCCATAACTAAGATAAGATAACTTTAACAAGGTGCCTGTGTGCTTAGTACCAGGTTGTTATCATACCAGCAATGGGTCTTGCTCGTTCTTTCGCTTCCCGTCTGATGAAAGGACCAGGAGTGGCTGGATCAAGTTAGCTACCTAGCTAGTAGCTAGCACGTTAATTAGCATTACAGCCGCGTCATTTTCATTAGCCTTATTATCTTGGTGACGTGTTTTGTTCTGCGAGACCAGAGATGTAGTTCATTGAGCGTTTCACACAAACAAATGTGTTACTACGTTTTACGACAATTTTTTATTTTTTTTGAGTGTATGTGTAATTCGTGGCACAATTCAAACGGGATCGAAAGATAATCTTTCTAGCTCCATTGACTTCAATACATAATTTTTCCGAAATAAGGTCCCATGGAGGTCCACCGGAAGGGGAGGGACTTCGCCACTCTATAGAAATCTCAGTAGGGCTGCATCTCAGGTCGACTATTTTCGGGTCGGTTAAATGAAATCCTTGCTTCCCTGCGTTTAGTCCCTCCCACCAGGGAAGCATGGAGGGACGCAAGGAAACCACGAGAAGCAGGGAAATGAGTTTTAAGAGCAATGGGACGTCCTTTCATCCGGAGCTGCAACTGACCACGCCCCCCTGCAGGAGAGGGGAGTTGGCAGTTACTTTGGCATTAGGGCAGGGATATCTAGATACTTTCCAAGGTTTGACATAACTAATTGTGCTACTTTTAAAGCAAGCAACGATGTTTTCAAATCTGTAATCAAAAAGCTCCTCAAAAACACTATCGAAGCAGTTCTTGCTGTTGCTACATTAGTTCAAACAGTAACAACGGACTATTTTTCTTAGCGGATGCATGTCAATTTAAATCAATACAACTATTTTTTAAATCAATAAAATCATTTTCTAAATCCATAAAAGCATTTCAATTAATATTGGGAGTCATGTCGTTACTTTGTTGAGAATGTGGCCATGTAATAAGCGGGATAATGATAATAACATAACGGGATAATAACACCTTCATGCCGATCTAGATCCCTCCGCTTCGCGTCGGGCTCCTGATCAGCTGTCGGTGTTCTTTTCCCCATAATGACCGCGTCGCTGCACATTATCCCTTACATGTGATTATATAGAGTCATTATTCATTTGTTTTAAAGCAGGAGGCGCAAACGCTTGCCTCGGGGAGGGAGAAAAAGAGCCACAGCGGAGAATAAACAGAAGTGCAACCATGGAAACCATGCAAGGGAAGTCTTCCTCGCTGCTTTTGTGGCAGACTACAGCGCCACTTACAGGCCTGGCATATGTACTACAGCGTCTCCAGCGCTTTCGAGCAGCAATGGCCGGCCGTGGCCCAACCTCTCATTCCCCTGAGAGGTGGAGAATTGACCAATAGCCGTAGCGCCACCGTCCTGACGTCAGGACAGTGTTCAAATCTGGATCAGTCTGTATCAGATCCATTGCAGCCCCTTTTTTAGAGATTTGGGTATGGAGGAAAATAGAGAGGGTTGTGTTTTCTGACACTTGGTGAGTTCCCTGACTCACCGGGGACACATATTCATGTGTAAAAGACGTACTAAAGTGCATTTTGCATGATAGGTCCCCTTTAAACTACATCAGATAGATACGAGTAGTCCATGACAAACAGCTAGAACACATTGCAGTTAACATTTAAACAAAGGCTAGTTGTTCCCAGTTCTGTGAAAGAAAGGATAGATGGTGAATTCACGGACGTGTACCTTGCAACATAACTGATGTCTATGTGTGTATCTGCACATATCCACTCTGTTACCTTGCCAACCCTCTTGCCCTCCACAATAAGAGCCTTCATCTTGGAGAAGTAGTGGTAGTAGGAGACCACATAGGTGATGATGGACTTCTCATCTGGGTTCTCTGTGTTCACGTCTGGTTGGGAAAGTGGTGTTTGAGGCAGAGAGCAGAGGGAGAGAAACACAGATGTTGTCATGATCTCAGTTAGTGAAAGCAAAGCACGTCTACACGATAAGCAGCTCACTCTCACCCTCAGGATCCAGGAGTTTGGTGAGGCCCAGGTTATGCTCAGCGATGTTGAAAGCTTGCTGGAGGTTGTGGGTTGCATTGGACCGCGTCAGCTTGTGGAACTCTATCAGATCAGGTCTGCAGGGCGCAAGTTCATGAAACTCAATTTCTCATACACCCTTTCCACTCTATGTTTCTGTTTATCCACAATTTAATGTAATTCGTTGTTGGTCATGTTTGTACATGAAAATCATATTACTTGAATTCCTGACATTCTAAGAAATGTGCCAATTCTTCTGTAAATTAACTCAACAACATTGCAATCGTTCCCACTATTGTCAATCTGCAGTTGTCCTGTAAAACTGTTCATCTGTGTGAACTGATCCTGTATCACTGCTGCTCATGACTGTATGCATGTCAAGATGTGAGAGTATAGGTGTGTGTTTGACTAGATGTATGGAGTGTGTACGTAAGAGAGCATGAGCAGTGTGAGCATCTCGAGATGAGCTAGGAACACTACCTGTGTCTGTGTATGAGGGCGTTGAAGGCGAGGCCGTCTCTCCAGCAGGTGGTGAAGTTCTGGATGTTGACCTCAGGGTACCTGGAGCACACAGACATATGTTCTCCCTTCTTAAAATGTAAACCAAGGAGCACCAAGATACTAATACTGGGTACATTGCATCAATGATGATTCATTTGACAGTATTTGTATTCCACTGCTCACCCTGCGGTCTTCATCTGGCACCAGAGCAGCAAGGCATCCTTGGCAGAGCGGGTTTCTCTGTTGTCCTCCGTCTCTATTTTGATCACCTGGATCTGAACAGGGCCACAGCAAAGCAACAGGTCAGCGTCTGTGAGCGAGACCTGGGGGCACAGACTCTCCACCTTCTGTCTCCAAAATGTTTGCACTGCTTTGTTATGGAAAGATACAGTATATATATCCACATCTTAAGTATTAACCGTATTCTGTAGTCGTCTACTGGTGCATCGTTTAACAAATAGTTGTCACTTCCTTCCTATTTACTGATTAGTCCAACATACTGTGTTGCTGTGCCATTTCATTTGATTGTCAACACTTTTGTGTGAAATGTATGCACCATATGGTGACCTTCAAATTCCCACAATAAAGGGAACAAAGGAGTACCTTCTTGATCTAAACTATTTGAAAAGAAATGTGAATATTTTGTCTGGTATTGCGGTTATGGGCCAGCCTATAAATGCTATGATTGGCTCAGGGGTTTCTCCAAGCAAGAAAACACCAGCCCAATTGAAATGATGCAAAATTAGACGTATGTCACCAGTCGAGAGGGAAGGTCCGAGCAACGAGGCCCTTACGTAATTCCTGAAAGGAACATTAAGAGATGAGGAATAAAGAGCGAGGAGATGCAGAGCCTGATGATAGGTGACAGTGACAGCCTTTCAACCAATCAAATCCCACTGACATGATCCAAGGTAATTGGGGACATGACCCCCTGGAATGGTGTCAGGCACAACATTGCACACACACACACACACACACACACACACACACACACACACACACACACACACACACACACACACACACACACACACACACACACACACACACACACACAAACACACCATCACACACACACAGCACACACACACAACCACACCACAACAACACAACACACACCACACAACAACACACACACACACATCACTAAGGAAGTCAGTGCAGATAATAACAGCGTGTTATTATTTGTGATCAGTGTGTAAATCAGTAGGATTACCTCTTCCTCCGCTGTCAATCCGCTTCCTTCTTTCCTCTCTCCCTCTCTTTTTCTCCTTCCTCCTCTTTCTCTCTCCCCTCTCTCTGTCTCCCTCTCTCTCTGCCTGTGGGCTCGGCCCTACCTGCTGACTGGACAAAGCAAACTCTCACTTTCACCACAGAGGAAGAGAGGAAAGGTGAAAGATGAGGAGAGACAACGTGCAGGAGGGCAATATCAATATCAGCCAACGATTCTCTTTCGTGAGATTATTGTTCATCGAACTTAAATGTTCAAATAAATGACTTTACCAACCCTGTGAACATGCGGTCAGATTTGTCATTAACCCTGTTTGTATCATTGTGCTGGTCAATTGTTTAATTGCAACAATCCCAGGCCTGGATCAGCAGTAAACTACAACATCAACTGTTTATTATCTTGAAGCTGATAGCATGTTATTTAAAACGTGATGTGTACTATGCGCAGCCACCACTAAGCACTGAATTGAATAGTGTTAAATGGAAATAAGAGGTGATCAACTAATATTTACTACGAGACAGAAGTAAGGTTCTGGAAGATCATTTATTACACGGCTTAGCTGAATACTTTCTAACAGACCGCTGCTAAGGATAACAGACCGAGATCATGGGACTATGTGCAGTCCTTTCAATCCGCAGAAAGAAGTCTGGACCATTTCATGTCAGCTGTGGACAACAAACATTGTTTTTTTCATCAGAAAACACTATGGAATACTTTTTGAATGTTCAATGTTATATTTGTGGAGCGCACCAAACTTGGGAAGTATGATGGCTTAACTGAGCCAAAAGAGAAGAAAAAAAGGTTAAAAGACCGAGCAATGGACGTCAGAGAAATCAGCAGAAGAGAGAAAGTAAGCACTAACAGGACCGTTGGTACACAGAGGAACGGACACATTTTTTAAACGGAAGCAGTAAGATTATTTTTTTAAGCAAATAAAATGACCTTTAATTTATATTTTGAGTCAAGTCTTTGGTTTATTTAGTGCAGGGCCGTGTAATAAGCGGGAGAATGTGCAACTAGGTTTCGCATCGGGCTCCATGATCACCCAGTCGCGTGTTATTTTTTCAATGATGACCGCCTCGTTGCATATTTTGCCTTACTTAAGGTTTATTCTATATAATTGTAACACTTTCTTCACATCAGTTGCATATACAACTATGACTGATTTGCATACCATTGTTAGTAACTTTTAGAAACCTTCAAAATGATTAATCAATCATAATTGCTTTGTGTGCTTCGCAGCTTAGAGTTTGTCAATATTGAATTCATTCGTAATCATTCATTGACATTTTCTCTGCTCAAACTTTAATTTCAGTTTTTCCACTTGCATAATAAGGCTCTTTGCTTAAAAAAAGTATTAGTTTTATTTTTTCTCAAGTTGTCTGTTGACATGATGGCAAATAAAGCATGTGTGTGAAAGGCTGACGTGATTACAAGCAGTAGGAATGGCAGTGGCCGGAAGGAGACAAATCGGAAAGATAACATGAGGGACTGTGGCCTACTGTATGGAAACTGAAGAACCATATTTCTATTTTCAACCTTTATTAATCATTACAAACTTGACTGAGCACAGACACAGTTAGGCCCTACCCGTATTTACCACAGCCAACCACACTTAATCCCTATCCTCACATGTTCCATAATTACTCTCTCTCTCACACACACTCTCTCACACACACACACACACGCACGTGCGCGCACACACACACACACACACACACACACACAACACACACACACACACACACACAACACACACACACACACACACACACACACACACACACCACACACACACACACACACACACACACAGCTCTTCTTTGTCAGCACATGCAAAATTGAAGAGGCCATCGACTGGTGGCTGTGAAAAATTTGAAAAATTAGAAAAATTATTGATTACATCAATGCAAATGTGAAACAAACAAATGTTTGACCAAAAACATAAAGCCAATACAGGTGATATGATTAGGCCAATGACCAGCACCCATTCGATTTTGACCTACCCATAGGCTAAATTACTTTGTGACACTTGAGTGACTTCCTGTTAGCTAGAGCGCCAAATGAATTGCTAACAACAAAGTGAAAAATGGATCGTTTTTTAGTCCTTAAACGTCCACGTGTGGACACTCAATCAAAACCACCTGAAAGCGAGAGGGATTCTGCACATAATAGGCCTCGTGAGTACAAGTAGCTTACTTCTGGGTCTCTGTGTTTCATTCAAGCTCTGCTCTGTGTGTGTGTGTGTGTGTGTGTGTGTGTGTGTGTGTGTGTGTGTGTGTGTGTGTGTGTGTGTGTGTGTGTGTGTGTGTGTGTGTGTGTGTGTGTGTGTGTGTGTGTGTGTGTGTGTGTGGTGTGTGTGTGTGTGTGTGTGTGTGTGTGTGTGTGTGTGTGTGTGTGTGGCACGAGCCATTTTGTGTGCCTGCGCAAGCGAGTGATACCTCATTCACACCAACGGTGTTTCACGGCCGGTTCGTAGCTGGGGCTTGAAAAGCACCGGGTTTTCCTGTTCACACCGCAGCGGAGCAGCCTCTTAGCTCCGGAATCCGGTTCGTTTCAAGCACCAAAAAATTGTCCGGCCAGAGCAAAAGCACTGCATACGTCACGCTTACGTCGAGGCGGGGCAGGGGCAGGGGCGGGATCAACTCCTGAACAACAACATAAAGCCGGCGTTTTATCCAGTTTGTACACAACGATGGAGAAACTTAACAAGCAGCAGTGGTGCACTGAAGAGACCAGCTACCTGCTGGGAATCTGGTCTTCCGAAGAAGTGCAGAGGAAGCTGGAGCACAATCGGCCATTGTTGTTGTTGTCGGTGTCAGCTGTGAGGGGTTTCCGCGCGGTTTGGCTTTATGAAACAGGCACGCAAACGGTTACGTCATGACGCAAACGATGACGCAATGACGCAGCACCAGTCGGACTCTGGGCAGTGTGAAAAGAGCCGGAGCTAAACCGAAGAACCGGTTCTGAACCTGAAAAGCTCTAGCACGGAGCTTGAACCGGAGTTGCGTTGGTGTGAATGAGGTATGAGAGTCTCAGATAACCTCAGCTCAGGTGAAGTAAAGACTCTCTGTGTTTAGATAGTTAACTTTAGTCTAGTTATCTCAGTGGGTCTCAAACAGTTTGTTTTAAAAGGAGAGTGATTTGTAAAATGTCTATGAAGAAATAGAAAATCTGTTTACAGTTCTGTTTCATATGGGTGATGAGAGATGTATCCATAGATCTCTTAATGTTGCTCTCAAAGTGCACCAGATTGATGCTTTTAACTTCAATATTTAAAAAAAATCTTCCCGGGGGAGCATGCCCCCGGACCCCACTAGAGGACGTGAGGTCCACTCCTCACTTGTAAAAATAGCACTTTACCCCTGTACTTTACACCTATATGCCATGAGCTGATTATCGAGCCTTCGTTGTAACAGTCGCGGGTGCACTGTGTGTGTGTGTGGGGAGTGTTGCAGTAGAAAATTCAACTGTAGCGCTGGTGCATTAATGGGAAACCCTTAATGTTTGAGCACCCTCTATGAAACGTCAAGCTACCCCACAGCACCCCCTAGAGAAAATCTCTAGGCTACACCACGGATATATAAAGATACAGCATTGAAGGCGGGATCCTGTTCATTCCTATGAAAGCTGCTCAGTGGCGCATGAAGCCAAAATGGCCTCTCAAATACAAAAATCCCTGCATCATCCGGGAATCTAGGCCCACAGAGCATCCGCACTTGAGTTTTCCATAAGCCCCGCCTCCAATCCGCTCCGTCTCAGTTTAGTGAAACTGATTGAACTTTTAAGACCTTGTGATATAAATAAAGGATATTTGAGTGTTAATATTGGGTAGTTGATTTAGCTCAAATATTTCTTCCGGTGATTTAGAGACGTCTCTTTCCCAAAGTTAGTCAATCGGAAATAGTATTTCTGGCCCAAAATTATGTCACATACTGATACGGAATTTATAGTAACACTGTTAAGCCACTAGAAAAAAACTGCTTCATCGGTAGGTACACTTTCTGGGGGCTTGGGCTGGAATCACAACAACAAAAAACAGTGATGACTAAACTACATTTCAAGTGTGCTACCAAGCCTGTTCTCAAGCATCACTGTATTAGAGCTGTTAAATATTTCTGAGTAGTGAACTTATCCTTATTACTGTGATTCAGACTAAACAATTCATTTTTACATTGATAAAAAACTGTTTATTGATTTGCAGGGTCAAAAAAAAAGTGGAAGGTGAAAGATATGATTGTATAATTGCAAAAGAAAAATGCCACCAACTCTGATGTGTAACATAACATAATCTTCAGCAGTGACCATCAAACCACCTCTGTTTTAACATTAACACAGATCCTTCATCTTGTGCCTCAGAGGATCACTCACATACTGAAACCGGAGTCTGCTAGCAGGGCTGTTTCATGTGCTTTGTGGTAGGTAGGCAGGCCGAGCATTACAACAGTGAGTCCCAGGAGACAGCTGCTGGGCGGCTGCATGGCGTGAAGGCTACAGAAGGGTCTGCATAATGCTAAGCCAGCATTTTGAGCCAAAGCCCTGCTGTAGCAGTGAAGCGTAAGAAAGAAGAGCTGTGGGCTCCTGCTGTACTTACAGTACATGGCACAAACTGATCCTGTATCACTGCTGCTCATGACTGTATGCATGTCAAGATGTGAGAGTATAGGTGTGTGTTTGACTAGATATATGGAGTGCGTAGGTAAGAGAGCATGTGCAGTGTGTAAATGTATGTGTGTGGGTGTGTGTCTGTGTGTGTGTGTGTGTGTGTGTGTGTGTGTGTCCTGTCCTTGTCGAAGAGTAGACAGGAAGGCGGCCTCTGAGCCCTGAGTGACTTTCAGGCTTCATCACCAAACAGTTCTGACGCTGTCGCACACTGATGATGCGGCAGTTGTGACTGTGACAGAGTTGGAAAGTTACGGCCCGTCCACACTACAGCTTCGACAGCTTCAAAAACGGTTTCCAACGCGTCTGCCCATTCACTTTGAATGGGGTGACGTCACGTTGCCTCGCTTTTCGCCGAACTGAATTGTGGGTAGCATAGCGGTCCGTCTCCGGCGTCAGAAGTTGAACAAAGTAGCCAGCGCCAGCCAATCAAATCCCGTTTCTGAAAATCTGACAGCTCAAGCCGTAGCCAATCAAACCGCGTCTAAGCTGGGAGAGATATCCCGCCGTTCATTTCTATATTTCAAAAAAAGATGGAGGAGAAACTAACTATCGCTGTAGCAAATCACCCGGTTTTGTATGACCAGACCCTCTTCACCTACCGGGATACAAACCGGAGGAACCAGGCATGGAGGGAGGTGGCAGAGACAGTGGGTGAAACTGATGTTTGGGGAGTTTATATATATATTGCTCGCATAAAATCCCCGGGGTTTTTTGCTTTGTTTGTCGGGGGCGGGAGATTCATGTGATTGGTTGTTGGTCGCGGTGCTCGAATAAAATCCCCAAGCTTCAGACACGCCCAGCTCCAAGCTATTTTTGAAGCTGTAGTGTGGACGGGCCGTTACAGAACACTTCCATCAGTGCTGCCATCACAGTTTCAGCCGAGTAGAGCAGTCCATTTTTTCTAAGCAGAATGTACATTTTCACGTTTACATTTTTAAATCAATATTGTGATCAATATGTCAAGTCGTCGGTTTATTTAGTATGTAGCTGTTTAATAAGCAGGATAATAATCTGAGAGCCATTAGCCAGTATTCTCATCACCAGCTGCAGATTCATTCATTACACATTATCCCTTACAAAATGTCCTTTATGTTGTATTCTTGTTTTAATGGTTTTGTTAGAGTTCACACTCCAGCCATGGATTCACATTGTCTTCATATACACAAGGGACCAAATAAGGCATAATGACCACCCTCCAATAAAGACCCCTCACTGCATATCTCTCTAGGTCGTCCTCAGACGAGCCCTCCATCGTTGCTTCCAGTCATCCCGGTTCTCCATACATCTGGCCAGTTCATTGGTGCTTTGTGCTCCTACGTCATTTGTGCGGGACGTCCTCGTGACCGATGCCCGTGTGTTGGTTCCCACAACACCGATTTACCGGCTGGCAGCTCTTGATGCCTTTGGCGATGTCCTGCTAGTCTCATTCTCCTGGCTGCAATGTTCTCGCTCACCCTTGGTATTCCCTCGTCCCTCGTGGTGTAGCATCCGTCAAGAGACTTTTGCAGGGCTGGCTTCAGGGTCCAGCATTCACTGCCATAGAGGAGAACAGTCTCTACCGTTGCAGAGAAGAAGCTGAGTTTGATTTGACGGGGAGGTTGGAGTTCCGTACACCGGTCATGCCGCTCAGGGCCCTCCATGCAAGTGCCTTCCTCACCTTGAGATCTTGCTCGGTTGAGTTGACCCATGAGCCCAGGTACTTGAAGTCCTTGACTTCTTTAAGCACAGTGCCTTCTGTTGTTGTCAGAGGTGGATGTTCTGGTAAGATGTTATAGGTGACGTGATGTTATAGGACTCCACTCTGTTCAGGAGTTCCTGTGCTTGCTCCACGCTGTCGGAGAGCAGGCTGATGTCGTGATATTATCCTGCTTAATATACGGCCACATACTAAACACACTAAGGACTTGACTCCCAATATTAATTGAAATAATTGTTTTGACTTGAAAATGATCGTATTGCTACCGCTAATAAAAAAATACTATTTTCCACGGCGCACAAATGGCGTGAACTGCGGCAACAACCACTTACTGGAATGACTTAATTCCAATCAGGTTTCAGAAAACACCACTCCACAGAATCAGCTCTCCTCGGGGTCTCCAATGACCTCATGATGGCATCGGATGCAGGCGATTGCGTGGTTCTGGTGTTGTTGGACCTGAGTGCAGCGTTTGACACAGTGGACCACGCCATCATGCTGGATAGACTCAGGGAGTGGGTAGGCATCTCAGGGTCTGCCCTCCAGTGGTTTGCCTCGTACCTCAGTGGGAGAAGTTTCTCCGTGGCGCTGGGCCCGTTCTCATCACATAGCACTCCCCTATCCTGTGGCCTGCCCCAGGGTTCTGTTTTAGCCCCCCTTCTTTTTGCCCTGTACATGCTGCCATTGGGCCGCTTAATTAGCCCATTTGAAGGTGTCTCGTATCACTGCTACGCAGATGATATCCAGATATACTTCTCCTTCAAACCTGTCAACATGGAAAAAGTAAACACCCTCATCACATGTCTGTCTGCAATTGAGGAGTGGATGTGAAGCAACTTCCTACAGCTCAATGCATCGAAAACGGAAGTCTTGATCTTGGCGGCTGATAACATCGCCTCTAAGGTAGCAAGCCACCTGGGTTCATTCAGTGGTAACATAAGGGCAAACATCAAAAACCTTGGTGTTACCTTTGATCAGTCTGTGCTACGAGACAAACACATAACACTTCTGACCCGTACCTGTTTTTTCCAGCCTTTATTTCATCCCGGCGTGATTACTGTAATGCTCTGTTCTCCTGCCTCAACAAAACATCAATACACCGGTTACAACAGGTCCAAAACGCTGCAGCCAGATTACTGACTGGGTCCAAAAACACATGCCACATCACTCCGATCCTTTCTGCCCTGCACTGGCTCCCTGTCCATCTCAGAACCCAATTCAAAGTACTGGTCTTCACATATAGAGCTGTCCATGGCCAAGCCCCAGCCTACATCAATGACCTGATCCAGCCGCACATCACAACCCGGGCCCTGAGGTCCTCTGAGCAAGGCCTCCTAAGGGTGCCCCGAACCAGGCTAAAGACTAAGGGTGCCCGTGCCTTTGAGGCGGTGGCCCCAAGGCTTTGGAACAAACTCCCCCAGATAATAAAAACCTCGGCCTCAATAGAGATTTTTAAGGGGCGGTTAAAGACCCACCTCTTCCGACAGGTCTTTGGGTCGGAGGAGGAGGAGGTGAGTTAGTGGCTGTCTTTTTTATTGGTGTTTTGTCGTATGTTTTATCCTATGTATTACCTGCTGCTGTTTTATGCCTTTTATTCTACATGTTATAGTTGTACTGTGAATTGTGTCCTGTGTGCTGTACTGTAAAGCACTTTGTACATCCGTGTTGAGAAGGGTGCTATATAAATAAAGTTTTACTTACTTACTTACTTAATTTAAAAAGGAACAGAAGCACTGATCGATGTTTTTGGTAAGTGTCCAAGTCTGTTCACAGTTTCTTTTTCACTAACAAATCCTTCAACAATGCCAGAGCCCATACCGTGTTCCTGTTAGTGTCTACTTCCTGTCTGTCTTCTTCTGTTCATTTAACTGACATCCAGCGGTGCGTCTTTTACCTCTATTCCTTTCTTTACCTTGATCCTCCTTAGCAACGGTCATTATTTTGCTTAGCAGCGGTCTGTTCAACAGTTTTAATAACCTCTGAAATGTTGACCAATGAAAAACGAGTGTAATAACAGGAAACAATATAGCATGTTATCAATCTTTCATTCTCCACCCCCCATTAAAAGTATTCAACTTTTAAAACAGTGACGGCTTAGATTTTGAGGCTTTCACACAAAGCTGGCGACAGAATTCACAACAACAACAAAATGTGCGTCAGCTGAAAAAAGATGAACCATGAATTATGCATAACTTTTAACCGCTATCTACCCCGTCCCCCGCTGCACTGTAGATATTGCACTAATGATTTTCAGCACAAACAAGGCTATAAGGTTTTTCAGCTAACTGCAATTTTCTGCAATTATCCATGAGGCAAAGAATAAATGTTTCCTAAACAAAGAACTTAGTCGGTAGAGGAATGGCAAAAGAGAGGAAGAAGGTCTGGGCGTGACACTTCTAATACATGTTAGCACCCGCTGTCAGACGATGCTTATCATTTCACTGGAACTGCGTGTAGCTATTAACCAGATCTTCATGAAATGGACTGTTTTTGCAAAGAGGGTCATTTGCATAGAAATGGGATTTTTTTTTTCTTCAGCAGATGTATTATTATTATATTACCACTTAGATGTTATTTGCTGGGACATTTGTCATGCAATAATGTTAACAAAACACAGGTTTATATGTGTGTTTACCTGGAAGCGTAGGATGATGGTCCACATAAGGCCCAGGGTGAGGCGGTGGTTTCCATCCACAATGTCATGGGAGCCCACGTTCTCCAGGTGCACCCGCTGTTCTTTCAGGAACTGCAGGGCTTTGTCAACGTTCTCCAGGCAGTGGATCCGCATTCGACCCCGCGTAGGCCTCGGCTGGGGGGGGATCGGAGGGATTATAAACAAAAACCTTCGCCAAAAGATATGCAGCCACTAGTCTAGAGCTAAAGCTATGACCATTTTTCAAATGCAGCTAGATAAAAGATTGTAGGCACAATTCATTTCTCAAAAATATCCTTCTCAGTGAAGTAAGGGAGAACACTGAATGACAAGTATGTGAGAATATTCATTGTGTCCTCTATAGGAATACGAGTGGTGGAACCTGCTGCAGGTTAAGTAACTCCACAAATCCCAAATTCACCAAATATAAATAAATAAGTGTTCTAAAATAAATATGTTATCTAGTGAGCTAGCTAGGTAACACTGATCAACTTAAATAATCAAAAAGGATATATGTATAGAGCACCATAGTGTTTAAAGAGGGGTTGTCTTAGACAGGAGCACCATCACAGAGGCTAATCCATGTATTTGTGTTGATGGGGCCAGCATGGGCATAGAGACATATCTATGCCCATGGGCCAGCTGCAAAACATATTTAAGCCCATAAGGCCCATCTGAACAACGTAATCGTTTAAGGTGTACGCTTCAATTGGAATATATTTCCCTCTTGACCGCCCTGTCAGACAGCCCTTTCCCACAGAAAGCTGAAGCTGCAATCTATGCCCTCTTCAAAGCCACCACACAGTAATTATATCTGCTGGTCTACAGCTGCCTTGGTCTGCCCTTTGTTTGTGTCTTTGTGTACATTTGGTGAATTTGAACCGACCCATAAAAACATTTTCTAACTCAAAAATATTTTAAACGTAAAATATACTTAGATCGATTTTTCAGCTGACCTTTCTCTTAGGTAGCTTAAAAACGTGTTGCTGCTGCCCCTATCCACGTAATACATTACCATGCTTCCTTGACGGACTGCAGGTTACACACTGACCACAGATAAGAACCTCATACAACCTGACTTAAAACAATCCAAACCACACCTTTAACATCTCACATTCTATGATCAATTAAGAGAGGCTTTAAAATGTATATTATATATATTATAATTTGCCATGAAGTGTGTTCCCACCAGCAGCTCTCCACTGAGGACCTCCAGCAGCCTGGTGAGCATGTATCCATCCCGCAGGTCGTTGTAGAGGTCAGCTATGCGACAGGACACTCTGGCCAGATGGGAGTTAACCCACTTGGTGAAAGTCTTCTTCTGGACCGCATCTCGTTCATCTGAGGCAAACAAAGAACCAGCTTTAGAGTGAGCCGTCGCTTCCTAGACAGACAGGCAATACGAATATTTTATAGCGAGAACAACGATTAAGTCAAATGATACTTATCTTTGGAAATGCTTTAGGTGATATACCTTTAAATTATGAAATCTATATTCTGTCTTTTTCCCTATTGTGGATATATGAAAATGGATATATGATTTTGGATATGGTGATCAAAGAATGTGGTACTATAATTCAGCAGAGAATCAACACCCTCTGAAGCAGGTGTGTGTGTGTGTGTGTGTGTGTGTGTGTGTGTGTGTGTGTGTGTGTGTGTGTGTGTGTGTGTGTGTGTGTGTGTGTGTGTGTGTGTGTGTGTGTGTGTGTGTGTGTGTGTGTGTGTGCGTGTGTGTGTGTGTGTATGGATGGATGGATGTAGACACGTGCGTGACCTCTGACCTGCCAGGGCCTTGATGCGGGAGCACTCGAACAGCTTGGAGCTGGTACACTCCGTCTCCCAGAATCCCGAGCTGCTTGGGCGGTTGTTGTTGTTGAGCTGGCGCTGGGCTTCGGCGTTGTCCAGGTCTGGGGAGGCATTAGCCATCGCGCCCGATGCCCTGCAACACACACACACACACACACACACACACACACACACACACACACACACGTTTAAATGTCTGTGTGAAAAACATTTACCAACAAGGATACTCGGGTTAGACCATGGCAACAGTCCACATTTCCCCTTTAGTTAAAATAAAATAAAATAAACAGCTTGTCAACGTTATAAGATAAGGTAAGATAAGATGGTACTTTATTGATCCCAATTTGGGATTCTTTTGTGTTGCAGCAGCATAAAAGATGGGTGGGGTTATCTGTCTGTCCAGCTGCAGGTGGAGAGGGGGGTGGGGTTATCTGTCTGTCCAGCTGCAGGTGGAGAGGGGGGTGGGGTTATCTGTCTGTCCAGCTGCAGGTGGAGAGGGGGGTGGGGTTATCTGTCTGTCCAGCTGCAGGTGGAGAGGGGGGTGGGGTTATCTGTCTGTCCAGCTGCAGGTGGAGAGGGGGGTGGGGTTATCTGTCTGTCCAGCTGCAGGTGGAGAGGATGGGTGGGGTTATCTGTCTGTCCAGCTGCAGGTGGAGAGGGTGGGTGGGGTTATCTGTCTGTCCAGCTGCAGGTGGAGAGGGGGGTGGGGTTATCTGACTGTCCAGCTGCAGGTGGAGAGGATGGGTGGGGTTATCTGTCTGTCCAGCTGCAGGTGGAGAGGATGGGTGGGGTTATCTGTCTGTCCAGCTGCAGGTGGAGAGGATGGGTGGGGTTATCTGTCTGTCCAGCTGCAGGTGGAGAGGGGGGTGGGGTTATCTGACTGTCCAGCTGCAGGTGGAGAGGGTGGGTGGGGTTATCTGTCTGTCCAGCTGCAGGTGGAGAGGGGGGTGGGGTTATCTGTCTGTCCAGCTGCAGGTGGAGAGGGGGGGTGGGGTTATCTGTCTGTCCAGCTGCAGGTGGAGAGGGGGGTGGGGTTATATGTCTGTCCAGCTGCAGGTGGAGAGGGGGGGGTGGGGTTATCTGTCTGTCCAGCTGCAGGTGGAGAGGGGGGTGGGGTTATATGTCTGTCCAGCTGCAGGTGGAGAGGGGGGGTGGGTTATCCATCATGGACAACAGCCTGTTCAGTGTCCTCCTCTCCACCACAGCTTCAAAGGGGTCCAGCTTGATGCCGATGACAGACCCAGCTTTCCTGATCAGTTTATTGATCCTGCTGGTGTCACCGGCTCTGATGCTGCCCCCCCCCCCCCCCCCAGCAGACTGCAGCAAAGAAGAGTGCACTGGCCACAACAGACCGGTAGAAGATCTCCAGCATCTTGCTGCACACGTGGAAGGATCTCAGCTTCCTCAGAAAATAGAGTCTGCTCATCCCCTTCTTGTACACAGCGTCAGTGTTGATCCTCCAGTTCAGTCCAAGTGCACTCCCAGGTACTAGTAGTCCTCCACAGGGTTAGGGTCTCTGGTCTTGGCCACATTCAGAAGCAGATGATTTCCTCCAGTCCACCATGCTCTGTCCTCCTCCTCCCGTCCATCCCTTACACCCTACCACTGCAGAGTCATCACAAAACCTCTGCAGCTGGCATGATTCTGAGAGGTATTGAAGGTCAGAGGTGTATAAGGTGAACAGGAAAGGAGACGGCACAGTCCCGTCCCGTGATATTTCCGTAAAAAGTAATGGTCTCATTAATTATGCTTTTACAGCCAAATGTATATCAAGACGTAGATTGTGCGGGAACCAGAGCGGGAACCATAAGTCAATTCATACAAAATGAAGTTGATCCAAAAAAAAAAGTTAGTATTTGTTTCAGCTTTAATTAAAAACATTCCCTATGTCAGCTATTCAAACGGGAATATTTTATCTTTATGTGTTGGACTGCTGCTCAGATAAAATAAGATTGAACTATTAATATATCAAATCATTAACCATAAGTTACCCTAGTTACTGATATCACTCCAAATGGCGCTGCTTATTCTCAATAGACAGCTTTGCTTACATTGTGAAGTGCTGTTTCCCTTCACACTGAATTGTTTTGGAATGTTCTGGCTTTTTATTGGCTTCGTCACACCAAGGACACCAACATGCTCACACGTCTTTTACAGAAACACACACGTACACATGACAGTCAGAATGTGTTGGGGACACACAGGTGATAATGGAACGCTGACTGACTCCACACACATTCATGGACACATTGAACCCTATCGAGCCCCACAGGTTCACAGAAACACATTCAGGGGGATTTGCTAAATGTCCACACATTTCACAAATAACAAGTAAACAAAAACTACTCTGGAGGCCATAAATAAAATCCTCCCCGCTCATGAATGATGCAGCACCGCTCCTTGGCATCAGAGCATTTGACAAAAGAGAAGCTTAAAATAAAAATCTCTCTGATGGCGGGAGTCAGGAAGTAAACGTGATTTGGTTGATCTCTCCTGTCTCTGACAGCTGAGGCAAAAAAATGACTTCTAAACGTTTCCAAGAAATCCCACAGCTCAGGGTGAGATGTAAGAATTTGCAAAAAGACAAGTAAAGGATTTAGACACTGTTCAAGTTTCAGATGTGTATTCATTTCTGTTGCATTCCTTTTCAAAGAGCAGAACATACCAGATGGTCATTGAATCTTAAAGGAACAGCACTCTAGGAGCTATATTTACCAAATACCAAATAATACCAATACCAAATAAGTGGCAGTTTGCAGAAATTCCTAAAATAAGGGGTGTCTCAGTCTTTACTTTAGGACTCCTACATACTCCTACAACTATCATCTGCTCACGGTATTTGATGCCAGATACAATGTACCGTACTTTTCGGACTATAAGCCGTGACTTTTCCCCCCATATTATTTGTACAGCTACCGGCCACTAGGGAACCTCCTAAATCTATGGATTTTACAGGTAAAATTAACCACCTTTAACCCTATGGGCTCTATGACCGGTCCGCGCCCGCCACCTTTAAGAGGCGGGCTCCAGCAGGAAAAGCTGGAGGCCGGAAAAGAGTGAGACAGGTAGCGCCAAAGTAAAAGTGGCACCGAGAGACAGAACGAGAGCAAGACAGCTGCTGCGGCGGCTTATATGCAGGTATGCAGGTGCGCTTTATAGTCCCAAAAGTACGGTAATTAACAGGCCAATATTTCTTATTGATTCAGCAATCTATTAATATTCTTTTTCTATAATGTCAATGAATGGGTTCCTCGCTCTCAGTAGTGTTGTGGCTCTTACTGTAAGAGAGATGTGCTGCACCGCACGCTTCAGTTGGAGGAAACTAAGATCCTGGTGAGACATACAAATCAGCAGACTTGGTGAACATCTAAACTTCTTGAGCTTCTTATGCTGAAATGATCTGGCTTACACCAAACATGAGCAGTGTTTCATGAGACTCTCAGTCTTAGGGAGATATTTTACAGATTTGTCTCAGACTCTGGCTGAAGTCGAATAGTCCATTTAGCTGAGGAACCTTCCTAAAGGAGTGAAATGACCCGGAAGTCCCTCAGTGGCAGCCATGATAAGTGCCGTTCCAATTCTCTAGAATGATGAGAATGAAAGGAAAGGAGGTTTCAAACTTCCTTTATAACCTCCTTTAGCTTAGGAAACCACTGGACCTCCCTTACCGACAGGAGAAGCGAAAATGCTGCCCCACAATGCCTTGCAGCTGCAGCATTTGCCGTCACTCAACAGTCGGCCGTTCACGGAAACAACCGATTATGACCGAGAAATGATATCATGAAAGTTACGGTGCGTATTAAGCTTTTTAAAACGTAGGTGGTAAGTTGCCAAAGTGCTTTGTTTTGAACGTTCATCAGTATTATAATCAAGAAGAGAAATATGAACGTTAGTTTTCACTGAAATTATTAAATAAAGTCAACATTTCAGTCTTCACTGAGCTGTGTGGAGTTTGTTCAACTTTTAAAAGATGTTTGAATGGTGATATACACAGTGATAGATGGTAAGGACTAACGTTTATAATAAATACATCTGTATTGATTTTAAGATCTTTAGTTCATACAATCATACGTATTGGGATCATTTGTATTAATGTGGACCGGAGGGAGAGGGTGACGAGCATAAGTTTCACTTTCCTTTTTTATTTCAATTCCAGCTTTGGTCCTGAAGAATATGTTTCTCTGTTGTCCACGTTCATAAAGCAAAGCAGCAGCATCAGAGCACGGTGGAGAGTCTCTAGATGAGTTCACAGTAGTCCCTCGTTCTTATTGAACATCCATGTTGTAGTCCGCTGTATAGAAAACTGTGGTTTCCATGGTTTCCCCACAGCAGCAGACGCACATTCATGACGTCCGCTGGCGCATCATAAACACGTCTGATAGTGAAAGTGCATTCGGATTTTCTAAAGTACCGCAGTCTCTTCTCCTAAGTCCTTTTGGATTCTCCTATCCACTATCCCTTAACCCCGTGACGTTTCACTCAGAGGTCAAGGAATAGACGATAGGGTTAGAACTTAGGAGCTGATTTTTAAACTATCCGAATGCAGCCTCTGTCTCAGAGGAGCTATGTTATGTGTGTGTAAGCGTTTTACACTTCCTTCCTACATTTCCCTGAATCACTCATTTATAATCTGGGTTTGGCTCGTCATTGTTATTCATGTGAACAGCAGACTAAGAACAAAATGGCAAATATGTGTGACCAAAAGCAGTGGCATGTTTAGGGAGATACGTGATCCTTTGACACATACGTAGATGGTCAGCAGAAAGGTGGATTATTTGCTTTGTAAAGTTTCCCAGGACCTTTTGATGCCAGGATCTACTGTAACACACACCAACTCAAGCTGACTGCACAAACTATCATTGATGTCAATATTGTCACACCTTTTAGTCCTATGATGAGTTTATGTTTAGTACTAAAGAGAGGTATCTACGATGTGTGCTATTATTTGCTATTATTTGACTCTTGAGGCCTGTACTACGAAGCCGGTTCAACATATCCTAGGATATGTTTGAGTTACCCGGCTTACCTAATCCAAAACAAACGCGCTCTTGCTAAACTGTCCTACGACGCTGGTTATCCACTCGTTAACTCAAGCCAGCTTTGCCCTATCTAGTTATGTGCGCGTTCACATAAAAGGGGCGGGGTTAGCAACATTTGACCAATCACAAACATGGAGAAGCGTACTGACAGTGCAGCGTCTTACTTCCTGAATGAAAAGTGAACTATAATATTAGACAAATATGAAGACCAGGGTTTCCCACACATAGACTATACTTGAGCGGGCCGCCCAGGTATATTAGCGGCCGCCCAGGTATATTAACGGCCGCCCAGGTATATTAACGGCCGCCCAGGTATATTAACGGCCGCCCAGGTATATTAGCGGCCGCCCAGGTATATTAGCGGCCGCCCAGGTATATTAACGGCCGCCCAGGTATATTAGCGGCCGCCCAGGTATATTAACGGCCGCCCAGGTATATTAGCGGCCGCCCAGGTATATTAACGGCCGCCCAGGTATATTAGCGGCCGCCCAGGTATATTAGCGGCCGCCCAGGTATATTAACGGCCGCCCAGGTATATTAACGGCCGCCCAGGTATATTAACGGCCGCCCAGGTATATTAGCGGCCGCCCAGGTATATTTCGCGACCCATTTAGGTTTTTATTTGTATTCGTCCATGACCACGACGCCATCTGCGATCGATTAACTTGTGGACAGTGATCCCTCGCTCTACGCCTCCTGTACCCAGTCCCGGACTGGCCATCGGGAGGACCGGGGGGTTTCCCGATGGCCTGGCCTGTTATGTGGTCTGCCTCACACAGGGGGACTGGCTGTCTACATGATGTGGTCTGCCTCACACAGGGGGACTGGCTGTCTACATGATGTGTGACATTAGAATTTACATGTTTTTACTGTGTTCCATCTGAATTTACTTTAAAATAAAAACATCTATATTGATTCTGACAGTTCTACATCCAACTCACAGATGTAACCTTGCTTTGAGAGAAAAGATTATTAATTTACCCCTTTTAGAAGTGAAGATATAGTCTTTGTTGTGTTAGTGGCATTTTCGAGCCTGAAACCTGAAAAACAGGCTCAGGGCTTAAGAGGTTAAGCAGACAGTTTGTCTGTTGTTGTGACTTAGATGAAGATCAGAACACATTTTATGACCAACTTATGCAGAAATCCAGGTCGTTCCAAAGGCTTCACATACTTTTTCTTGCAACTGTATTTGAACATGTATTTATTTATATATTTTTTTAAATCCCAAATTTTTTTTATAGGATATGTACATTTCTGTTAATCGGTTAACTGTTTTTTTGGAGGTCGAATATTCGAATATACATTTGCTTTCAAATTCCCATCCCTACCAGAAACCCAGTTTCCCCTGAAGTTAGCTCGCTAAGCGAAAATCCGGCCTCGTAGTACAGGCCTCTGGTGAATGCTACAGTCACATTAGCAGTTTATTCCTCCCACACCTTCTTTGTGTTGCACACGTGATGTATGGAAAATACATGCAATGGTGTCCCCGGGTAAATAGCAGATGTGCCCACAAGGCATTACATTCCATTTGGTGCTGTTATCCAATGCGGCTTGGGGTATTGTTTGTGTGCATGTTGTGGGCTAATTTGGCATGTTTACACTGAATCAAACTTCACATCCTTTATGATAATCTGTCAGATTTTGAAAGAGGGTTCAAAGTGAAAGTCAGGTGCCTCTCAGTTGTTTTTTGACATGTCCTTTTTGCTTTACATCTCTTTGCGTGCTCCCCCTGTTCTGGCCACTCCCTGCCACTATACTGCAACACAAGCTCGCTGCTGTCACTAACGCTAAACCGCTGGGAAAGAATGTAGCCATATTGAGTAAATGTCAGCATGCCCTGCAAGACAGAAAAAGAAGGGATAGTTGCGCACATGCACTTAGTCGTTCTCCCAGGAGAGACTAACAGAAAACATTACAGTGTATCTGGTGATGAAGCAGATACACCGCACACGAGTCCAGCACAAACATCAAACCTTAGATAACATGCTCAACAGAATTCATGTAAAGGTGCAATTCTCACCTTGTTCATTGGAAAAGGCCAAACTAATGTGTTTACAATAATGTAATAAGAGTTGCGACTCACAATTATTTTCTTAATCAATTTGTTTAAAAAGTGTAAGAAATAGCAAAAAACGTCCATTAAATTGTTGTTTGTAATGCCCAACAAACATTTTAAAAACTAAAAATACACTTTAAAAACCGGGAGCAATGAATATGTACATTTTGCTGCCTGTAGAAATCTTATATAATAAAGTGCATTCGACTGATTGACTTTAAGCAATATGCTACATTTTATATTTAGCATATTAATAATGAAACCATCAAATGGCTTGCAGTGGAATATTGGGTACCAATAACCGAAAAGGGTGCACTGGTTGTGTATTTTTAAATGTATTTTAGCTGCATTTCTTCTTGAACATCACTGAATCATTGTCTGCTATAACACTAGCTGTCCTGGTGATATCTCATCGTGTCCTGGTGTGTTCTGTCTCAGATGAGTGGCAGTGGATGGTGTGATCAGCGAAGTTGCAAATGAGTTAACCCCCGGTCTCACCTCTGTAAATCAATCCCACTACATTTTACACCCACATCCCCCACGGTGGCAATATCCTTCCCCAGCATTCCCCCTCAGAGATAGAACGTCAACAATAAGGCTGGAGCTGGCACACAGTCATTGCAGACTGACTGATTCCAGCAAAGGTTCAAAGAGACAGAGAGAATACAAGAAAGACCATCTGAGAAACCGAGAGTGATATTTTAACTACTTTGTTCCTTAAATACATAGCAGTAATGTTGTCTCGGCTGTCACCAGACTGTAGTATTACTGTATTTAAGAATAAACCACAAAACACACACACACGTGTTATATCGTTAAGACTTAGCATTTCAGTGACATGATGAGAGAATGTCAAAAAGGTATGTTGCAAAACCCATCACTGGATTAGAGGACAAACAAAAGCAAGTCTACATCAGTCAACCTGCTACACTCTCATGTCAGTTAACCTACAATGTGTGTGTGTGTGTGTGTGTGTGTGTGTGTGTGTGTGTGTGTGTGTGTGTGTGTGTGTGTGTGTGTGTGTGTGTGTGTGTGTGTGTGTGTGTTCTATGTTCTCTTTGCCTTGATCCTCGCCTAACCTCAACCAGCTGGTGTGTTTTAAATCAATCAGAATCACCCTTAATGTGTGTGTGTGTGTGTGTGTGTGTGTGTGTGTGTGTGTGTGTGTGTGTGTGTGTGTGTGTGTGTGTGTGTGTGTGTGTGTGTGTGTGTGTGTGTGTCTTTTATTCTAAGAATCAGACTCAGCTGTTTAGGAATCCACCCCCCCAGGCACGTGAGCAAACACCATGTCTGACAAACACACACACACACACACACACACACACACACACACACACACACACACACACACACACACACACACACACACACACACACACACACACACACACACACACACACACACACACACACACACACTCCTGGCTATGCATGTCCTGCTCTATAAGTACCATGAGCAGTGAGATGCTCCGTGGTCAGCCTCCAGAGACTGAAGCAGCCGGAGGGAGATCTCCGATGGAGGAGACACAGACAAAGGCACATTGAGCTCACAACGATTTCATCAGCATTCAGAGAGTTATGAATGTAAAACCGCAACAGCAGTCACACAATGCTGAGACTAGGGTGAGGAGTGATAGATGTGTGTCTATCGTTCTTTATCAGTTCCCTATAGATCTGTAATGAATAGTTCATTGGAAAAATAATATTTGTATTCTATTTTATTTTTAAGAAATGTTGTCAATTTCTGAAACTTGGGATAAACAAAGTATCCATCCATCCATCTATCTAATACATATATATATACGGTATATATGTATAGTCAGTGGAGGGTGTGTCTCCTTAGGTACATTAGCTCCACACTTTGGAGCACTTTCTCTGGCCCTAAACAAACTGAAACAGGACACAGCTGCGTGGGATCTTAGTCTTTGGTAATGCGCAACTTCGGGCGACTTCAAGGAATCAGACCACTCGAAACCAGATCTTACCAGAACTGGTTCTCGATTCTCATCCTTATTTGAGGATATTGTGAAAGTACCTTAAAGGTGTATTCTAGTACTTGTATTACTCTAACCTTATATACTGTAGTAGGCAAACAATTACTTCCATAAAAGGTACAAACAAGAGTGGAAAGTCACAGTCCTTCTGTCCTACAGTGTCAGGGTCCTAAAGTGCTGAGTAATGCTGCTGCTCTTACAGCAGCCAGCACGGGAGGCTGATCAGCAATAAACAGCTCAAACCAAAAAGATGCACCAAAAGGCAAGTTCTAGAATGTGTTCGCTTTGTGCTCCACTTAGTCAGTTATACTGGACATAACAATACAATGCTTCTCTTCAGATCATTTCATATGAATATTGATTATTAAAAGTGATGACACAGCAGTGCAGAATCTTGTTTCATGCTCCATATTTATAAATGCTTGCTGACATCAATTCAATTTTGTTTATCGTTATTATGGAATGTCTATGATAATCTTTATAACACTAAAGCTAGGGTGTAAAAGAATGGTAAACTATAGCACATAGACGGGATCAGTATACATGTTGTTTCTGGATCGGTGTGCTTTCAGGCTGGAAAGAGATCGAGATCTGGATCTGAGAAACGTTTCAAATCAGACTCCACGGGGGAACAGAGTCTCCTGTTCCAACACTGAAGGATCACACGTTCCCACTGCAGCTCTCTCTCTGATCTCCACGTGGAGCTGGAAGAAAGAAAAACACACCAACACAATTGCATTGCACCCCCTTTCTACCCAAACAGAATGACATGACAATACTTGTTATAATGATGGACACATGTTAGGTAAGTCTGAGTGTGTGTGTGTGTGTGTGTGTGTGTGTGTGTGTGTGTGTGTGTGTGTGTGTGTGTGTGTGTGTGTGTGTGTGTGTGTGTGTGTCTACACCAGCTCTATCATTGCTCCTTCAGCTTTTGACCTCTTTACTTTGGATTTTCATCATTCAGACTCATTACATTATATGTTATTTAGCTGACGCTTAGTTTTATCAACAAGAGACTTACATACACTTCAATTCTGTAGAAATGCCTACGGGAGAAATGAGGGGTTCAGACTCTTGCCCAAGGACACCCCAACATGTTCACTACAGGGGTTGGACTGGATGTATAATAAGAAGTGGATACAGCGTGGGAGGCGGGGTCTCGTTCTTTCCTATGAGAGCTGCTCATTGGTGCAGGAAGGCAACATGGCCCAACTTTTGAGAGAGCGAAACGTCACAGATACCCAGAATGCCTAGCTGTCAGAGCAGAAGGACCTGTATGTGCGCTCACAGAGCATGCGCCCCTTAAGCCCCGCCTCCCGAGCTCCCACTCTCGGCTCAGTAGAATGAATGGAGACTTAAAATACATTTTACAACTTTAAGGACCTAATGATTCTAATAAGGGCTATATAATAGTTCATACTGGGTGGTTTATTTAGTTTAAAAAAAAGTATCCGCTGATTTACAGACATCTCTTTCCCAATGTTAGTCAATGGGGAAAAGTATTTTTGGGCCCAGTGACGTCACGGACTGAAATCTGGCAATGCTTCTTAAGAATAGCAAATTCAAAAGTGGTGTGTATTTGTTATAGGGCAGGGCAGCTTTAACCAACACCTCCAATCTCGTCTCATTGGTGGACTCCAGGTCGGCCGACTCCTGACTCCAAGTAGCTCTGAAGAAGTCTTTAGCCTAGGGGTTCACATACTTGTTCCACCCTGCATTGTGAATGTTTACATGGTGTGTTCAATAAAAACATGAACACATATCATTGTTTTTGTGGTATTAGTTTAAGCAGACTGTGTTTGTCTATTGTTGTGACTTAGACGAAGATCAGGACACATTTTATGACCAACTTATGCAGAAATCCAGGTCATTCCAAAGGGTTCACATACTATATATATAAGTGTGTGTGTGTGTGTGTGTGTGTGTGTGTGTGTGTGTGTGTGTGTGTGTGTGTGTGTGTGTGTGTGTGTGTGTGTGTGTGTGTGTGTGTGTGTGTGTGTGTGTGTGTGTGTGTGTGTGTGCAGAGCTGTCAGTCGTTATGCTTTCTCCTCTAAACCACCAGTGTTATTATTGCCTCTCTCCCCAGCTATGCTGTTGCCATTGTTACCCAAAATAAATCATTACACCAATGTTGTAATGAGGGCGTCGACCCCCCCCATCTCCTTTTATTATCCTTCACACTTTTTCATTCGTCCTGTCCCTCTGGTCCCACTCGTCCCTATGTCCTGTCGGCAGTCCTACGCACCGGCCTTCACTACTTGTATTTGGGCTATTAGCATTTGGCTTGCTGCCTCCATACTACTGTACCAACTAGCAGGGACAATACTCTAATCTCTGAAGAACACGAGATGCCAAACATCAGGCGCCCTTGAAACGAGCACTTAACCCCCAAATGCTGCAGTGAGGCTGTACAGCCAACACCCGTGTGTCCAGTGGCCAAAGAGTGTGGGTCTGGCCGATGTAGCAGGATGGTGCTGAAAAGAAAAGACTTTTGCCTTATTGGTATTATGTGGTAAGTATTTAAAGAAGTTGCATAGATGTAGTCTGTATTTCCAAAAACATACACTAGAAAACTGGCTTTTCTAAAATCATAAACCCATCTCAGGCTTTAGAAACTTCTGCCATTTCAGCGATATATGACTTGATCCAATATTATACATTTGAGTCGTTGTATTTTCTGATGTTGTAATAAACTGTGAAGAGTAAACCACATCAACTAGAAAGCAGGCCCAGATCAACTCTTTAGGAACACCTCCTCGGGAACCTTCATGTATGTTCCAGTTCTGCTTACTTGGCCAGTTCCTGCCTCCTAAAAAGGCCTCACTCCAGAGGTTGTATGTTCCTTTGTCCCAAGAACTATCAGGGAAATAAAAAGCTAACTTCATTCAAAATGTTTAGTTTAGTTCAAATGTAAATGCTGTTCTGTTGTTAATCTTTTAAAATTAGTGGAAGGATGTAGCATGGGTCATTTCTGAGCGAATCCTAATCACAGCGGGTGAAACACAACTTCATTTTCAATTTCTTTAAAACTACAAGTGAGACCAGTGGTTCTCTTCAAGCCCCGCCTGTTCCTCATCGCTCCAATCAAATGGTAGGCCAAGCTTAAAATGGTCAAATGTATTGTTCTATAACAGGGGTCTCCGACCTTTTTTAGGATGAGAGCTACTTAAAAAAAATAAAACAAGTCGTGAGCTACTTTTACTCCTCTTTTTTTGTTTTTTTGCAGTGTATATATTTAGCACATGTTAACATTATTATATGCTACCTTTAACCTTTGTGTGCTGTTTGGGTCTGTGGGACCTGTGTGCAGTGTTTACTAAAATAACATGTATGATTTTTTTTTAAATGTTGAAGTGAAATGCATCAATCTGGTGCACTTTGAGCACAAAGGGAATGTATGGATACATCTCTCAACACTCTATGAAAGGGAGCTGTATACTTTTCAATGATCCAAACATCTTTAGAATATGATCACAACCAATAACAAATCATTTAAACTGGTTTATTCTTATCTTATGTTACCTAGTTAGCATTCTTTCTTTTTATTTATGCATATTTTACTAATCACTCCCCTTTTAAACTGTTTACTGTCCTATAGTACACATTGGAATGATTTCTTACTTTATTTTGTACAACTACGCTATATTAAATAGATAAAGGTGTGCTCTCTCTCTCTCTCTCTCTCTCTCTCTCTCTCTCTCTCTCTCTCTCTCTCTCTCTCTCTCTCTCGCTCACAGAGGCTGTGTGCTCCTCCGTGGTGATGACGGCTTGCTTTAAAAGATAATAATGAACATAGGCCTATTTGCAAAGTGGGGGACACAAACGGGATTTCGAAAAGTGTCACGGTTAAACTCCTTATGAAGTGGTGAGCTCCACATTGCTTCTCTGGCCATCGCGAGATTCGGGACTTTTCCCGGTGGGCTGCTGCCTTCGGTGGGCCGTGGACTTTCACAGCGCCGCTGCGCCGGTACCGCATCCGCCACTGCATCTGCATCCGCCACTGCATCCGCCACCGCATCCGCCACCGCAAACACGGTCGGGACGTTGTGAATCGCGCTGAGCTCCGTGGAGGTGTTGTTTCCTTGTTTAGCGATACACAGCGAAACACAGCCAAACTCACCCTGAGCACACACACTCACAGCCGAAGTAAAAACAATAAGTGTGGCTTGATATTGAGAAGAGAAAGGTTGATAAACGCTGTGAGAATGGGTCTGCGGAGAGGCTTTCGCCACGATCCCAACTGTCTGTTATCAGTGTGTGTGTGTGTGTGTGTGTGTGTGTGTGTGTGTGTGTGTGTGTGTGTGTGTGTGTGTGTGTGTGTGTGTGTGTGTGTGTGTGTGTGTGTGTGTGTGTGTATTGGTTAATTGGTATCCCTACGTAGCGATACCCAGGAAGTAAACAATGAATAATGAGAAATCTCCAAGGAGGCGTTTTGGGGAGGTGTGTGTAAAGAGTTTTACTCGCTACAGGGTGCACTTTGAGGGTTTTGACTCTGCAGACCGTTTACATGGATAAAACCCTTCATAACACAAGGGGACGGGTAATAACCGGAAAAGCATGACATGTCTCCTTTAAGGTTTGCATCAGAACATTGGTTTTCCAGCAGCAGAAGGTTACGTTACATTAAAGAAACAGAGTACTGATGTTCATCCAAACAATGACACCCCGTTCAATGGTGTGACTCATTAAAAGTGGTTTTGGTGGTGGACAAAAATAGAGATATGGCTCAGAGGAATTTGGATTGACACAGATACAATTATTGTTTATTTTAATGTCTGTTTTGAGATTGGTTGGCAATATTTGTATGTATTGATGTTGTCACTACAGAATGTCGTTTGAGCAGTCAGTGGTCTTTGTTGTTTTTCCCTTATCATATTACTGGACTAACAATCCAAGAATACCCTTATATAGATCACCAACATCTGACTGTCCATCTATATTGCTTTAGAGGGCAGATTAACAGACAGAGAGAGAAAGTGAGTGAGAGATGCAGACATTATAAAGAGAGATATAGACTAAAGAGTAAGATAAGAGTCTAGGGAGGTTATAAGAGAGAGAGATGTTACAGAGAAACAGAAAAGACGACATTGAAGAGGAGGGGTTGCAATAGAGAGAATGAGGGTAAAAGATAGATACTGAAGGAGTAAGATGGGGGGGTGGGGGCATATCACCGGAAAGATGTAGAAAGAGAGAAGAGGCAAGAGAGAGACAGCTGCCACTGTTAATCAGTCAGTGGCAGCAGCTCTGTGTCTCTGTTCCTCTGAGGCTTAATGGGCAGCAGACCCTCAGTGTACGTCCCCTTTGTACACACACACACACACACACACACACACACACACACACACACACACACACACACACACACACACACACACACACACACACACACACACACACACACACACACACACACACACACACACACCTCATTATTATCGTCACATGAAGATCAAACTGCCTGGGGGACATTTACAATGACCTCTGCTCTGAAGCCGATAGGTCATCTGCATATTACCAGTTGTGAGGCGCTGCTCGGCTTCCCACATCTCTATTGATGAATCTATTGAATCTAATGATCAGCTGTCAATTAAATGAACTTCTGACAATCATAACATTCAGGATCCTGACACCATGGACTTTGATTCAGTGTGCGAAAAAGTACACGTCCCACCGTCCGGGACGTGTTATTTACAATATCGGACAAGTAGATCTTTCAATTGACTTGTCCGGCGGACAAGTGACGTTTTTCGCCCTGATTTATTGACAAGTTATTGATACATTCAGTTTACAAAAGGCAGAACTCATTCGCAAATTGTATGTACGTGTCCGCCATTGTTCGTTTAGAAATGTTAGTTTCGGTTCTGCTTGTTGATTCCTAAGGAAATGCATCTCGCCGCTTTCTGTACAGTTAGGCGGGGCGGGTGGGAAGTATAGCACAGTGGCCGGGTTGGGAAGCAGAACTCGGTTCCGAGTAGGAACAAATAACAATTGTCCGGTACCGGGATTAATAAGAGTTGTGAGGACAGGAGGCCGAGCCCCGGACCGCAGCTCTCTCTCTCTCACGCACATGCACACTTGCGTTTCCTAGATCCCCGCTCCCAAATATGTAGTCATCCAGTCACAGCTCAGTCAAATTAATGGTGAGGTAAAATAACTGGCTTTGGCGCTTTTGACAACTTTTAGGACCTAGTGCCTTACCTAAAGGCACAAAGGGGATTTTTCAGGTGACTTACCTAAAAAAAACTGATTTATAGACAATGTTAAACTATGTTAGTCAATGGGAAAAACTATTTTTGGTTTCAATGACATCACGGACTGATAGAAAAGTTGGGAGTACCACCATTTGGCCACTATGAAAATTGCTTCAAGAAGTTCCAGTTTGCCACCTGGGCACTGAGCCCCTGATCAAGACAAGGCAATAGCAGCTGCCCACTGATCCTAACGGTACCTCCACACAGCAGCGTTAAACAAATCTTGGAGGTGGGCATATCTGAAGCTTGGGGATTTTTTGCGAGCAACGCGACCAATCACATGAATCTTCCGCCCCCCTGCTTGCTAGCAATGTTAAAACGAAGTAAATATATAAAATCCCCAAACAGGCGAAAACCTACCAGTGTCACCCACTGTCTCTGCCACCTCCCTCCATGCCTGGTTCCTCCGGTTTGTATCCCGGTAAGTTAATAGGGACTGGTCATAAAGATTTGTTAGCGCGAAAACTAATTTCTCCTCCATTTTGTTAGGAATATAGAAAATGAACTGAATGTTAGTCATTCCCAGCTTACACGCGGTTTGATTGGCTAGCGCTTGTACTGTCAGATTTGCATAAACGGGATTTGATTTGCTGATGCTTCCACCTCAGCTTCAAAAGTTGAACATTGCTCAACTTTTGAAGCCTGAGATGCCTGGAAATCTCCGCTTTGCTTCCCACAATGCAGTTCGGCGAAAAGTGAGGCAAAGTGACGTCACCCCATTCAAAGTGAATGGGCAGAAGCGTTGGAAGATTTTTTCAACGCTGCCGTGTGGACGGGCCGTAATACGAAGAGGAAGAGTTCAATGCAGAGACTACATTGCACTGCGTGTGCGGTGCGTTGTACACGTGCAGGTGTGTAGATGAAAAAGGAAATAGCTTGAATCCTACATTTTCCTTTCTATTAATTTTTGTGTAGATCTATGTATATTGTCGAACATAGTACAATCTGGGCTGACCTGCTCAATATAACTATGCAGAGACAATGTTGTCATTTTACCATACTGTATATCAAAATAATCTATATACCAACCAGTTTGACTAAAACCACTTTCTGTATATACAGCAGAGGTGGGACCAAGTCATTGTTTTGCAAGTCCGAGTCAAGTCTCAAGTCTTTGCGCTCAAGTCCGAGTCAAGTCTCAAGTCTTTGCCCTCAAGTCCGAGTCAAGTCTCAAGTCTTTGCGCTCAAGTCCGAGTCAAGTCTCAAGTCAGGATGGGCAAGTTCAAGTCAAGTCCTAAACTTTGACAAAACGAGTCATAAACAAGTCATTATGTGTTTTTCACCAAATGTAATGACATCGATCAACAGAATAATACTTAATAATCAAATTGCTCTTTATTAGTCACATTAATAATCCATTTTCTCTCTGCTGGTAAAGTAACATGTTTTTCTTCTATTTTAAGAGGGATCAGTAAGGTAAGGCTACCGTGACGGTTTGATTCAGAAGGAGTTTAATGTATAAGATCCCTGATGAAGAATGTTTATCACTGTGTACAACATGTTATAAGGGACCCACAATCTATCTTTATGCAAGGGATAATGTGCAGCGAGCGGGCTCTATCGGGAAAAGAACACCTGCATCTAGATCCCTCTGCAGGTGGTACTTTAACTATATTTTGATGCTAATACTTTTGTACTTTTACTCGTAACATTTTGAATGCAGGACTTTTTATTGTAACCGAGTATTCCAACACTCTGGTACTTTTGTACTCAAGTACAAGATCTGAACTTCTCCCACCTCTGACAGTAAATCCTGAGTGGTTACCAAAATAAAGGTAACCAAAAAAGGTTATTTTAATTTTACAAATCCTGCACTCAGCTTTGCTTTCTCCAACATCACTGAAAAGCAGCAGATGCTGCTTCTTTTTTCGGCTTTCGCTAATTTCTTGCCTTTTTCCGACACACTTGCGTTTAAATACTTCTCCCCGTCGCTCTGTGCAGCTGGCCTGTACCACTACACCTGCTGTGCCCCCCACCCTTCTTTCACATAATGGTATGATCATAGTGTGTCCTCGCATATGATTGGCCGCATGGTGGCCCAGCTAAATAAAGTCCCGCCCCTGCTTGCAAGGATTCTTAGCAAGAGTAGGAGCGGCTGGAGACTCTGCTCTCCCCGACGGGAGTCTGCTCTTCTAGCGGCAGCTCGTGATCTGCGTGTGACCTCTGAATTAAATGATCAAGTCACCTCAAGTCAGAAGGCTCAAGTCCAAGTCAAGTCCCGAGTCATTGGTGTTCAAGTCCAAGTCAAGTCGCAAGTGTTTTGTGATTTTGTCAAGTCGAGTCTCAAGTCATCAAATTGGTGACTCGAGTCTGAATCGAGTCCAAGTCATGTGACTCGAGTCCACACCTCTGATATACAGTACTTAATATATGGAATATGGCATATGAACAGTTCTTAGACAAAGGATTGTGAATCCTTAGAAGCCTCAGCTGCAAATAAAATGTGTTGAATCTTAGATATGAAATTCAGTTTCTTTACTAAAACAGTGCTTACAGAAAATAACTTAACAAGAGTAAGGGTATTACTCGCACTGATGTGAAAAAAGTAAACTGTTGTTCAGAGTTTGGGTGTGCTACTATGTTCCTCTTCATTTATCTCACTCACTCTTCTTTGCTATATTTAAGCAGTGGTGAAGTGTGTTGCTACTGTACAATTTCTGTCTGATCTGTGAGCAAAACAAATATTTAGACAAAGATTAGAAAACAATAAGTATATTTAATGCCTTTGGGCTACTTATAGGAAATGCCCTGCATGGCTGCCATTACAATGCCAACTGAAAAACATATTGAACTTGTATAGAAAACGTTTAGATATTTGAATTTTCAACTTACATTTTTATCCAAACTCACTTTGCAAATCTCTCTCTCTCTCTATCTCTCTCTCTCTCTCTCTCAGTGGATGCTTCTTCGTGACGTCATACTACGCACTTTACACACTGCACTGAGTCACTTCCACTCACTTCACCTCGGCAAAGTGAAACATCATCTGTGAGCAGCCAGCAGCCGCGCCCAGTTCTGAGTCGGCAAGACCTCAAGTCTGAATAAAAACAGTCACCTTGTGGTCTGATAAACGGCAGAGCAGCAGCACAGAGCTTCAGTGTCCCAAAGAGGCTGTCCATCATCTACACAAGCCAGCGAGCAAAGAGTGTCAAAAATAACTATGCTGTAACAGAGCTGGCCATTATTTGATGTGATGGATACCAATTAACATTTTGTTAGGGAACCGTAGAAGCCACATGCATTCAAATATAATGCGTTAGTAATATAAGGGTTATTTATAACCCTGCTGAGGACTAGGGGTCAATGCGAACAAATTAAGGATTTATTTAGTACTATATAAATATAAGTGATACTAGCCTTTATGGTAAACAGCTGAGCACAACAGACACACTCCAACCCCCTCTGGGTGTATGTCAGAAGTTGAATAGTGCTATCACAGGACTTTGACTTCCGTAGAGTACAATAAGATAAAAAAAAAATGAATCAATATGTACTACAAAGTGTGAACCCCAAGAACAATAGTAGCAATATACCAGGATGATAGTCAGCTGGTTGCCGTTATCTATAATGACATTTGTGAAATACATTGCAATTATAACTATAGCCTTTGTCTTTAGTGATTTGCCTGTCATACTGTTTTATTAACAATAGACCCCCCTCCATCCACACACACACACACACACACACACACACACACACACACACACACACACACACACACACACACACACACACACACACACACACACACACACACACACACACACACACACACACACACACACCTTGCACCAACAAACCAAAGCTAACTCACAGCTGCCTGTGTTAGCTCCCTCCAGTAGCTGTGGATAGTAATCACTAACAGCGAGCATGGTAAACAGCCATTGGTCTCAGGGCATAACTGAGGTTGTAGTCACTTTTCACTGCAGATGTGATCAAACACTACATTAAGACTTGGCATGCTCCATCGCATTCTGCCTCCTGTGTTGCTAAGGCAAGCTATGCTGCTGTTGGCCTTGTCTAACTAAAGCACAAGAATAAATGAATGAATACACCCTGCATGGAACAGCAACATTCAGGAATAATTCATGCCACAAGGGGCAGGAATGCCAAAGTAATGTCAGGTCACACAGTGAACCAGAGACACATATAACTTCCTGCAGGAGCATGTAGCCTATATTCTGCAGAGATGCTTCTCCTGCGAAGATCAGATGCCCTTTGCAATAGGGTAAAGTTGACCAAAATGCCACAAAATGCTATATCAGCATGTATCCTTAAAGGTGTCGGTTTAAAAGAACGCTAAAGTGATCTGGTATAACATGCAACAACATTATACATCCCATTCACTAGGCCGCTATTCTGCTTCTTAACCCAGTAATCATTCTAATTTAGAGAACCAGCTCTGGCAGGCATCATTAACACTTTCCCAGGCATGCATCATGTAACACATGTGGTTGAAAAAAGACACGAAACAGCGCGTCCCCCCGCCGGATCACTGCGGTACCCTGCACCCAAATGCAGGCCGGCGTCCCTGCAAAAAAAGGAAAAAAACACCGTGCACCTCGGCTCCTTGCTCTCACAATGGGGATGACAAATTAAAACAACACCCCATGGAGAAAGGAATCATATGTCGTCCTATCGGCCTCACCTTCAGCTTCAGTGTCCGTTTTTCGGTTGGTTTTGTCCTCCTCTTATACCAAGACGTCGTTGGGCTGAATCGATGAGGAGAGCGGTTTGTCAATGGAGGTAACTGACGCTCCGCTCTTATTCCTATAGGGTCTTCCCTCGATTAGTCCTTATAACAGGAAGAAGCAGTTTGTCGGGCTAATTTCAGAAGCACCCCGGGAGTCTCTACCGTGCAAATACAATGCTTTGACGAATAGAACGGGCGCTGTGTGCCCGCAGCGGTGACCGCCGGCCGGGAGATGCTGTCGGTGCTGAGGATGCGAGCCGGTGGAGGCTGGTGATGATATCCATCGAGGTCCCCGTTTCCACCTGACACAACCTCTCCTTCCTCCTCCTCCTCCTCTTCCTCTCCGCTGGTGATGCTGGAGAGAAATATCAGCATTAGTGCGGCTAGCAAGGAGGGGGGGAGAGGGAGAGAGAAATAAAAAGGGGGGTCGGGAGTTGGCGGGTGCGATACTATCCAATTTTAGCAACAAGCCACAAGAGGCAGTGTTCTATATCGTAGGCTAATTTGACAGCAGCAGCAGTTTAGTGGCGAAAATAAATACATTGTTAAATTAATTTTAAAGCTTTGCGTTAATCAACCAAACCGTAAATATGTTTACCCCTAACATGCTTAACAGCTAAAGGTAGGCTAGCTAAGTTTCACATTTGACACATACTACGTTGCTAGCATAAACATTAGCTTAGCACTGAGGTTTAAGAAGCTATTATTTCGTTATCACAAAAGTTAACATATATACGGCATTGTCATTGTTATGTCAAACAGTTAACGCTAACAAACGATACCTCTTTACATAGTTAACTTATTACCTTTTTGTTAAAGTCGTTAACGTTTTAAATCCAGTGTTTCACGGTGTTTAAGCTTCTGCTCCGGGGTAGGCGGGGTACAGCTGTCAACCAATCAAAAGCAGTATCCTCTATCGCTATATCATCATACATTTTAATAATTACACTTTTTTGTTTTTAAGCATTGTCCCTCTTGAACAGTTAGTTGCATAAAACAAGCTAGTATTATATAACTCTGAAAAAAATTGAGAGACCACATGTTTCCAAATCTCTACCTGTATGGCAGCCCTTTTGTCTGTTGAATTGCAACACAGAAAGATGTTGTCAGTTCATAGAATACAACAACAAAAAACATACCTATAAATAGTACAACCAGAGGAACTGATAATTTTGCATTGGTTTCTTAATTTTTTTCAAAGCTGTACTTTCACAAGTGCATGTGGTGTGTTAGGTGTGTGTATTTTAAAAATACTAAGGTCATGAGACTCAAAAATGAATTGTTCTTTTTAAAAAAACACTGTTCCCAACATTAAGATCTAAATTGTACTGTTGTGTTCATTTATTTATCTATTTATTTATTTATGCTGTTGACCTTAATGTAGTCTGGTAAATGTTAACTCTTCCTGCGGTCGTAACCCCCCAAATACTAAGAAAAGCGCAGATGCTACTCAAATGTACTTTATTTAGAGTTACCCTGAGTCTCTGCACACTTTACAGGTTAAAATCATAGGTTAAAATATAAAAAACACACATTCAAATCCACACAGGCAGAACCCCCAACAAAAATGCAATTGTACAGAAAACTGCTTAAACCCAAGCTTTCTTTCCCAATGATCACATTAAAACATGAGAGATGATGTGAATATGAATGAACACACTGTATTATATTAAATTATACTCATGCAGCAGAGGTCTTTTCGAAGCATCTTAGCTTTTTTCTTAGCGCAGGTAAAGCCTGTTTAGTTCGGCAAAGTGTGTGGCTCTGGCCCCCTGCAGGATGCATTTGAACTGCAAGATGATCCTACCACCAATATTTCATAGCTGACAGAAAATTCAATTTTAAGTATTGTGTGCCATGTGCTAGATCATCAAAATGGTTTGTTAGCATCATCCAAAACTACAAAACAAAAAAGTCCTTTAAGCCCACCCTGGTGTCCTGCTCTAAGCCACTTTGAAATGTAGGATATGCTGTTGACTTATATCACACTGAATAACACATTTCTTTGGAATACGCCTTTAATTATTCTCACAGCTATCACATTTGCGAGAAAACATATCTGTAATAATATTCTGTGCATCTTTTGAGCAAATAGAGGCCACATTTTCCTTCTTAAGTTATTTTGGCTAAGTACTAAAATCAATGAAAACCGACATTTGTTTCAATATAAGTCAGTCTTTATGAGCTGGGAACCCTCGCTGATTCATTTTATTTCCCATATAGAAACACAAAGAATCTTAGTGGGTTAAATAGACTTTTGTAAGCCTTTAGTAGCCGTATTAAAAAGAAGGAGTAAAGCAATCATGTGATGATATGATATCAAGGTGTGGACAAATACTTTGCTTGGCAGGGTGTCTTTGCAGTGACTATAGGCAAAGGTATACAAGTAAAGTAATAGAGTAGGCCTAACATTAATTCCCTTATTCCTTATCGCTTAAAATGAGACAATAGAGCACTTGAATCTCATTTTTTGATAGAGCAAATAGCAAACTTTTCACTAAGATTTGGTTAAAGTTTGGATTAAGTTACAGACCTTCAAAGACTGATGGAAAAATATCAAGTAGTCTAGACTAGAGTGAGGACCAGATTAGGATATAACTAGTAACTAATAACTAATTGTATAAGTAGTAGCCCACTGTAGCCTATACATTCTTAAATCATGTTATTCAATTTGATTATTTTCATTGTATGCTACTTTATACTTCTACTTCACAATTTTGGAAGCAAATGTTGTAGTTTTTACTCACCTACATTAATACAACAAATACATTGTAAAAATATGAAAGAATGAGAGAGAGAGGGAGGGAGGGAGGGAGGGGCGAGAGACTGTAACATTTTAGCAACATGCCACAAGAGGCAGTGTTTCACATCTGAGGCTAATTTTACAGGAGAAAAACGCAAAACTTAAAGGAGGAAAATACATTTCTGCTAGCTTAAACATAAAGACAGCTTAATTTCAAATGTGATACTACAATGCTATAACAATAGTTTAAGAAACGTCAGGCTTTGTTGTTAAAAAAGGTTAATCAATTACCGTCTTAAAGGTATAGGTAATTCACTTCAGAAACACTTTGTTATATTCCATGGAATGCTCGTAACATCCTAATAGCAATTAATAAATGAAATGCTTTGACGATAAATATATATTTCATCTGTGGAAGCCGTGGCGCTGTAAAAGCAAGTCCAATTATCTGCCTCGGCCCGCGGCAGATAATTGGACTTGCTTTTACAGCGCCACGGCCTACCTACCTACCTACCTGCCTGTCAGCCTTCCATCTCGTGCACAAACACTTGTTTGTGTGTGTTAGAGGAGGGACTCTGTAAGGAAGTCTGAAGGAAGGGGCAGATTTTGTCCGGTTGTGTACTTTCAAATTCTAGCGCACTCGAGCTGGTTTCTCCATTCTTACCTTAACTTTAATAACAATAAGTCATTAACATGGGCAGTTCTCAGGGGGTAACACTGAGCTTGACCCTGTAGCCCCATCCAAAAATACATTTTATTTGAATACTAGTGATAGTGTTGCAGGAATGTTTTTTAATAAAATGGTGACTATGTCTTTTACAATAATTCTGTGACTAAGTAAACACCATATTGTGTTGTTTTGTGGGCTGAACCAAAAATGTTGAAATCTTGAACACTACCTTTTTCTGTGTTCCCCACCGTTAATGAACTGGAAGAAGAACTGGGAGGGATGAAACCCTCTTTAATGGTCACACATGCAGAGCACACAGCACACACAGTGACATGTGTTCTCGGCTTTTAACCCATCCTAGTACCAGGAGTCTAGTAGGAGCAGTGGGCAGCTATTGTACAGCGCCCGGGGAGCAATGGGAGTGGGGGGGGGGGGGTGTCCGGTGCTTTGCTCAAGGGCACCACGGCAGGGCAGGAGGTGAACTGGGAGCTCTCCAAGTAGAAGTCCACACTCCATATTTAGGTCTTGTTGGAGACTTGAACCGGCGACCCTGGCTCACAGTCCAAGCCCCTGACTGAGCCACTGCCGGACAGCGGCTCACTGTTAATGAACTAATCACAATCCCTGATCGATTAAAGTAAACCACTTTTTAAAGTCCCCTCTTTCCCCGTTTCCAGGTTTGTTTTCCTCAAAGAACAAATTGTCAGATGTCCTGCACAATCATGAATTAATTAAACGTATTGTGTTGTTAAGCGCAATTCTTGAACAGTCAATCACATAAAACTATACAACCACTATTATACTGTTTTTTTCATATCATATATAAGTCTCATATATTCAAAACATGTCTCTGAAGTGTTTCGCTCGAAATACCAAACAGATAATGCATTGTAGCATCCCATAATCCCCTCTGTTTCAAGTGCTGATTCTCTGTCTGTTACTTTAGATGAAAATAAGGAGCCCCTACCCTCACCCCTCTGAGAGATATTTGGTTAAAAAGAACACAATGGTGGGTGCTCTAGCAGGAGATTCAGGTGATAAATGAGTTGAAAATGTCACCGAAGTAACAAGTATTATCAGCTAAATGTACTCAAGGGTCAAAAGTACATATTTTGCAGAATGCCTGTTTTAAATGGGTTGTATAGAATATTATATTATGCTGTTTTTATAATTAGAAAATACGTATTAGGGTTTGTTTATGTTGTAATTTGTCAAAAATGTTACATTTTTTCACCAAAGGAACTTTAAAAGCCTATCTATGAACTAAAACACTTAGGACAATGAATATATGACAATATATGGAAAACTACAGTGTGTTTTATTTTAAAGTGGAGGGCTGTGCAGACATGTGTGCAGAAATGTGCAAAATATAGTCAAGGAGCTGAGCATGAACATGGCTCACAGTATTAAGAAAAAAAGAACAACATGTTGTTCACATGATGTGCATATGGCATGTTTTTCTGGGGTGGATAAAAGTCAGGGTCAGTCGGTCGGGGTCCCGGGCCTTGATGATGAGGCCGGAGGGGAAGAAAGTGTTCAGGTGGCGAGTGGTTTTGGTCCTGATGGAGCATAGCCTCCTGCCAGAGGGGAGCGGGGCAAATACAATGCAGTATGATGTATACATGTAGTTAACTAGAAGTACAACTTGGCAGAATATGAAACTCCTGTAAAGTAAAAGTACCCCCAAATTATAATTAAGTACATTACTTGAGTAAATGTAATCAGTTACATTCCACGGCTGCATAAAACAAAGCTTGTTTCTAATTTCGTCATCATGAGACAAAAAGTGCAATGGTTCTTACAAAAATCAGAACATGTTTCACAACATTATGGCTGAAGTCGAATAGTCCATTTAGCTTAGGAACCTTCCTAAAGGAGTGAAATGACCCGGAAGTCCCTCAGTGGCAGTCATGATAAGTGCCGTTCGAATTCTCTAGAATGATGAGAATGATAGGAAAGGAGGTTTCAAACTTCCTTTATAACCTCCTTTAGCTTAGGAACCACTGGACCTCCCTAACCGACAGGAGAAGCGAAAATGCTGCCCAACAATGCCTTGCAGCCGCAGCATTTGCCGTCACTCAACAGTCAGCCGTTCACGGAAACAACCGATTATGACCGAGAAATGATATCATGAAAGTTACGGTGCTTATTAAGCTTTTTAAAACATAGGTGGTAAATTGCCAAAGTGCTTTGTTTTGAACGTTCATCAGTATTATATTCAAAAAGAGAAATATGAACGTTAGTTTTCACTGAAATTATCAAATAAAGTCAACATTTCAGTCTTCACTGAGCTGTGTGGTTTGTTCTACTTTTAAAAGATGTTTGAATGGTGATATACACAGTGATAGATGTTAAGGACTAACGTTTATAATAAATACATCTGTATTGATTTTAAGATCTTTAGTTCATACAATCATACGTATTGGGATCATTTGTATTAATGTGGACCGGAGGGAGAGGGTGACGAGCATAAGTTTCACTTTCCTTTTTTATTTCAATTCCAACTTTGGTCCTGAAGAATATGTTTCTCTGTTGTCCACGTTCATAAAGCAAAGCAGCAGCATCAGAGCACGGTGGAGAGTCTCTAGATGAGTTCACAGTAGTCCCTCGTTCTTATTAAACATCCATGTTGTAGTCCGCTGTATAGAAAACTGTGGTTTCCATAGTTTCCCCACAGCAGCAGACGCACATTCATGACGTCCGCTGGCGCATCATAAACACGTCGGATAGTGAAAGTGCATTCGGATTCTCTAAAGTACCGCAGTCTCTTCTCCTAAGTCCTTTTGAATTCTCCTATCCACTATCCCTTAACCCCGTGACGTTTCACTCAGAGGTCAAGGAATAGACGATAGGGTTAGAATTTAGGAGCTGATTTTTAAACTATCCGACTGCAGCCTTAGATCTGCAGGGCTCCTTTAACCCTCCTGTGGGAGGAGCCTGTGCTGACGCTCACTTCCTCTCAACAGAGGCGGCCCTGCGCATGTCAGTGTGACTTTAAGTGAAACTATCTTCTGCATTGGGCACAGTTTGGTTTCAACCGACAAGTTGCTCCTGAGTCGTGCTTTTCGTTACCTACAAATAATGTCGGACTCCATAAAAAACGTGGCGGTATTTGGAGCCACGGGAATGACGGGGCTCGCGACCCTGCCGCAAGCCGTCTCTGCAGGTGAGAGAGGACACATGTATCAGGCTGCCTCTGCAGGTGAGAGAGGACACATGTAGCAGGCTGTCTTTGGAGGTGAGAGAGGACACATGTAGCAGGCTGCCTCTGCAGGTGAGAGAGGACACATGTAGCAGGCTGTCTTTGGAGGTGAGAGAGGACACATGTATCAGGCTGCCTCTGCAGGTGAGAGAGGACACATGTATCAGGCTGCCTCTGCAGGTGAGAGAGGACTCATGTAGCAGGCTGTCTTTGGAGGTGAGAGAGGACACATGTATCGGGCTGTCTCTGCAGGTGAGAGAGGACACATGTATCAGGCTGCCTCTGCAGGTGAGAGAGGACACATGTAGCAGGCTGTCTCTGCAGGTGAGAGAGGACACATGTAGCAGGCTGTCTCTGCAGGTGAGAGAGGACACATGTAGCAGGCTGCCTCTGCAGGTGAGAGAGGACACATGTAGCAGGCTGTCTCTGCAGCTGAGAGAGGAGACATGTATCAGGCTGCCTCTGCAGGTGAGAGAGGACACATGTAGCAGGCTGTCTCTGCAGGTGAGAGAGGACACATGTAGCAGGCTGTCTCTGCAGGTGAGAGAGGACACATGTAGCAGGCTGCCTCTGCAGGTGAGAGAGGACACATGTAGCAGGCTGTCTCTGCAGGTGAGAGAGGACACATGTAGGGAGGCTGTCTCTGCAGGTGAGAGAGGACACATGTAGCAGGCTGTCTCTGCAGGTGAGAGAGGACTCATGTAGCAGGCTGTCTCTGCAGGTGAGAGAGGACACATGTATCAGGCTGCCTCTGCAGGTGAGAGAGGACACATGTAGCAGGCTGCCTCTGCAGGTGAGAGAGGACACATGTATCAGGCTGCCTCTGCAGGTGAGAGAGGACACATGTAGCAGGCTGCCTCTGCAGGTGAGAGAGGACACATGTAGCAGGCTGCCTCTGTAGGTGAGAGAGGACACATGTAGCAGGCTGTCTCTGCAGGTGAGAGAGGACACATGTAGCAGGCTGTCTCTGCAGGTGAGAGAGGACACATGTAGCAGGCTGCCTCTGTAGGTGAGAGAGGACACATGTATCAGGCTGCCTCTGCAGGTGAGAGAGGACACATGTAGCAGGCTGCCTCTGTAGGTGAGAGAGGACACATGTAGCAGGCTGCCTCTGTAGGTGAGAGAGGACACATGTAGCAGGCTGCCTCTGTAGGTGAGAGAGGACACATGTAGCAGGCTGCCTCTGTAGGTGAGAGAGGACACATGTAGCAGGCTGCCTCTGCAGGTGAGAGAGGACACATGTAGCAGGCTGCCTCTGCAGGTGAGAGAGGACACATGTAGCAGGCTGCCTCTGTAGGTGAGAGAGGACACAGATTTGATTTTGTCAAAATCCACCAGCTTTACTTAGTGTACACTTTTGAAGGTCATAGCAAATGTTATCTATTCGATTATTACATATATATTACATGTAATCTGATTTAAAAGTTAAGTTAGTAATATTTGTTTTTCTCTGCTTTGGTTGGGATTCGCAAACGATTTTTTAAAACATAAACTGCTGCAGACAGGCCGCTACACTTGCATATATGACTTACACAAACACAATATGTCACATGATTGTATTTGCTTAAGCAGCATATTATTTTCCTTTCTCCTTCCTAAAAACTGTTGAGTCATGTTAGATTTTGCTGAGTCACTGAGAGCTGATGGTAGAAGCTGTTCACTATCTGGCCTGGACAGGGAGGGTGGTTCCCCTTACGAAATGGGTGAAGTTATTAAAAGAGCTTCTAGAAAATACTTGTATTCTTGCTCCAGTTTGAATATTTGTTATCATGCTGTCCTGTAACACCAACACATGAAAGTTAGTACACAATGAACAAGGTGACAGTTGTCAATGTGCCACAAAGAGTAATCCCTGCTCTTTTATTGGAGCCGCTAGATAAAACTCATTCTCATTCTGCCACTTCTGAATGGATGTCAAATGTAACAAAATCCCGCAAGAAAAAAGGAAAGATCTTAATTATTTAAGAAAATATAACCACAGTTTGAACTATGGCTGCACAATTTGTAAACATGTAACCAATCGTGATTCATTTGACTGATTATTGGTCATTTTGCATCATAATTCTCATTATCATTAAAGATTTGTTGAAATTATAATGGGGGGGGGGGGAATATTTTAAAGATCTTAAGAAACAAATATGTTTGGTTAAGTTTGTAAAAAAAAATGTATAGGCCTGGATCTTTTGCAGATCCTAAAAACTTGAATCAAAATATAGCCTTATATAAAATATTGTGCTTGCTGCTATTTGAATAGTCCACCAGTCCATATTGCAATGTAGATATTTGATTAACTGTGCAGCCCTACGGTTAACATAGAAATACATCAGAAATGGCATTATTGTTGTTCTGTTTAATTTCTATGTCTCCTCCCTCAGGATACAATGTGACGGTGCTGACGCGAGACCCTTCCAGGCTGCCTGCCGACCACAATGCGTTCCGGGTGGTGGTGGGAGATGTGCTCAATAAAGACGATGTGATGAAGACCCTGGAAGGCCAGGACGCTGTCATCATCATCCTGGGCACCAGGAACAGCCTGGGTAAGGCTCCACAGTTTGACCCACAGCTATAAAACTAAATGCTAAACTAACTTTCTTTCTGACCTAAAAGGAAGTTTTATCCCAGAAGTAGACATATACGGAATGGCATAAATGTAATTTACAATTTAGCCAAGCTTAGTTTACATTGTATTATTCTGATTCTGATGAATTGTTGCTTACACTTTGGTTTTGTTTTAAAGTTTTGAATTAGCTGTCTGACATTTGCAGCATTTCTCTTACTGTTGATTGAGCAATTCTTACATCTTGACACATTATTGATTTGTTTTGCTATTGTAGAAGTTTTCCTTTGCATTGTCAAAGTTCACATTGCGTAACTGACCATGTTCACCTACAAGGAGGACTGTCGTTTAAAATGGTGTAATAATGTAAAAACATTCACTAGAGGACGCTAACAGACTTTACAACATAAAGTTCCTATTTGATATCATCTTGTCAGTGTCACACAATCTAAAACACACTGTACATTAATGGTGGAAACAGGATTTACAATAAAATACCTAGACTTTATCGAAAGTGGCAACACTTAAATATGAAAAGGCTAATTTGACACAGAGTAACTCCTCTGGTTGGAAACTTGTGTTTTCATGTATGTACTTTACATTTGCTCTACTGTATTACTATTCCACAGTATACAGTAGTGCAGTGATGACGTAGTGTTATGCTGTCCCAGGAGTTAGCATTGCAAGGGCTTCCTCGAAAGAAAGCAATGATATTTTTAGACTTTGGCAGAAAATAAGCTCTGCGGCAAACATTTATGACTTACATTACTTACGTTTTGTTCAGCGAGATAGTCTCCACATATTAACCCTACTTTTTCCTTTAGCGTACATTAAATGCAATCACCACAGGTGAAAAGCTTTGTTAGGACATAAACTACATCATGGTCACATGACCTCTTGTCACCACCGCTAAGCTAAAGGCAGCTAATGGTTGGCATGGTGATGTTCAGTAGTCTCAGTTTTCAGACACATAGGAGCTTTGGACATTCACAGTGGGGTATTTCTGACCTATTGGATCTCGTAGAACAAAACATGAACATCTCTCACGTTTGTATCAACCACAGACCTTATTTCAGCGGCCACACCAAAGACAGTTTAAAAAAACTGTTGACCGTTTTAAACTATTGTCAAGAACAGTTTTGTGATATGGAGTTACCTTCCACTTCAGTACATGAGGCTGTGATCTGTTCTCATCAGGCCCGACCACCATGATGTCTGAAGGCACCAAGAACATCGTTGAAGCCATGAAGTCCCGTCGGATCTGCAAAGTGGTGGCCTGCATGTCAGGTACAACTCACTGTTTATAAGTTACAACAGAGCGGGTGAGGGGGTAAAGTCTGTGTGATGTTGCTGGGTTAAAAGTGGCCGTTGTTTCTTATGTACATTGCATAAGGAAAATGACAAGTGTAATTAAAGTGTATTTGACAATAATTGATTGTCCTTTCTTTCTGAGAGTGATTGTGATTATTTTTCCTGGTCCTCCAGCCTTCCTGCTGTGGGACCGCTCTAAAGTGCCGCCCCGCATGCTTCCTGTGACAGAGGACCATGACAGGATGCACACAGTGCTGAAGTCCTCAGGGCTGGACTACGTGGCCGTCATGCCTCCTCACATTGCAGGTCAGTAGGAAGTAACACTTTATTTCAAACAAACCTGGAAGAAAGGTTTTAAACTGGTTGCTGAAAAAGAAATACAGGTAGCCTGATCGAGTTCACATTTTCGGGAGATAGTCGATTAAATTGAAAAACACATTAAAGTCTATCCAAAATGATTTTTCTCTAAAGTTAAGTAAAGAATATAAAAAGTCAAAATCAAACTTATATCCTGGCAGTGAAGACAAAGCCATTTTTCTTTTTACAGCGCCATTTTTGGCTCCTGAAATTAGATAGAGCATTCATGTTATTTATAGGCTATTATTTATATAGGAGGTGAAAAAGGTACTAAGATCCTGTACTTAAGTGAAAGTAGTGACACCGCGGTCTACAAATAATCCATTACATGTCCTTAGTTCAAAATGTTACTAAATTAAATTTAAAAAATACAAATATTATCATCAAAATGCACTAAAGGTAGCTACATTAAAAATACTCATTATACAGAATACAGTAGGTTGTTTTTTTAACCTTTTTTTATTATAGAATATTATATTTTTCAGTTTTTATCAATCAAAGATACATTATTGTGTTTTTTTAATGTTGTAATTTGTCAATATGCAGCAAATATTGTATACTTTGTGTACTACCAAGTCAATTTGTAGTATATTTATCACATAACCACATCATATTATTCACAAAATAAGTAACTGGTAACTAAAAGTGTTAAATAAAGGTAGTTGAAAGTTGAAAGACTCAAGTAAAGTCCAAGTTTCCTAAAAGTATGATTATGTACAGTACTTGGTTAATGTACTTAGTTACTTTCCACCATTGATTTAACATGCGTTTTTGTCCCTAACTTGCTCCCTCAGACGACCTTCCTCTGACGGAGAGTTACCTGACGCAGGAGAACATGCTGAAGGGGAGAGCCATCTCTAAACACGACCTGGGACACTTCTTTGTCAAGTGTCTGTCCACCTCAGAGTGGGACGGGAAGGCTGTGGGATTGTGGGGAGAGTATAAATAATCCTGAACAGACAGACAGACAGACATTACTTTCTTTTTTGTTTTAAACTTGGAGATAAATGAAGAACTATAATATACATGTTGTGTGTTGTGATGAACCACTAATGCTTCTCTGTGATCACTTTATTAATAATAATTGAGCAGCTTTTTATTGCTGTAGTTATATTTGTATACCAATTTAGATATTAAAGGGCCCATGTCATGCATTTCTGGTTCTGACCCGTCCCCTTGTGTTATGAAGGTTGTTCTGCATGTGAACGCTCTGCAGAGTCACAACCCCTCAAAGTGCACCCTGTAGCGAGTAACACTCTAACACAGCGAAGACCTGTCTGTGCTGCCCCAGAACGCCTCGTTGGACATTTCTCATTTCCCATTGTTTACTTCCTGGGTTCTGTGATGTGTGAAAACCCAAATCAACAACAAATGCGCGGATTGGCCCAAATGGACCAATCCACGGAGCACCTCACACACCAGGACCCCTTGGCTAACTAACAGGGAGTCCCATTGACTTGCATAGAGCTCCCTGAACGCTGGTAATAGACGAGTTGGGATCACGGAGGAATGCTCTCTGCAGACCCGTTCTCACAGCGTTGGAAACCTTTTTCTTTCTCAATACCAAGCCACACTTATTGATTTTACTTCGGCTGTGAGTGTTTGTGTGTGCTCAGGATGAGTTTTGCTTGTTCTCGCTGTATCGCCGACCCGGAAACCTGTCCACTCCTCACAGTAGCGAGCCTCGCAACGTCCCGACCAATGCTGTGGGAGAAACCAATGTGATTTTGGAAAATTGCACAATTTAAATCTATTCTAGACCTCAACAATGGAAATATGATCAGTAGAAATGGCCATGACATGGGACCTTTAACACAAGCTGCAATAAGGATATATTTTGAAACAAGTGCCAAACCTGCATCAGCTGTTTACACTGCTTTATCACTTCTTTCTTTCAGAATAACAATCTTTATGTTTAATGTGTCTGCTTTTGAAAATGTTATGGTGTGGTACCTCCTGACTTTGGACTAAGAAGAAACTCAATTTGTTTTATTATTGACGGTTTGGTCATGTGTTTCATTATTTGTGGAATAAATAGCTGAAACAATACCATTGAAATATTATTGGATGCATGTTTAGAAACCATAACACTTGTGCATGAACTAGTCTCTATTGTTCAGCAGACTGTCTCGGTCAAGTTATTTCTGGCCCTAGATGTGAATCCATATATAGATGGCAGTTTGAACTGTTTCAGTACATACATCAGTGTTATTAAATATGAGTCTCTGTCTTGTTTTCTATTGGGATAGATACTGTATTTGGTATGATACTTGCAGAACCAGTTGTTTTAGTCTGCCTCCTACACTTCAGCTCATGTGAGTGAGTGTTTCCTCAGGTCAGTCAGATGAGTGGCATGACGTGACACATGATGTGTAGCTGTTGCGAAACTCCCTCCGTCTATATGTGTCAAGTGGCTTAAGAGAAGGTTACATGATCCCGGAAACGATTTTCTCCTTCAAAATAAAACCTGGATTTCTTAGTTTGAGGATTGGACACCACTATACCATTATAATTACTTGAACTTTACAGCATCTCATTTGGCAGTAAATCACTTAAAAACAGCAATACCAGTGTTCCCACTGATTTTTTAAACTTTATTTAGTCTTAGCAACAAAACACAATTGAAGTCCACCTTCATTCAAAAAACATGTTCATTGTTACTTCACAATTCTCAAAATGTTCCCATTCATTTGCTGAAGGTGAACGTGTATCTGTGCTCAGTTTAATTCTGAGTTTAACATGCGCATGTGCAAGCTTGATTTATGACATCTCGTCTAGTTTGGAGTTTGCATGTGAATACTTGTAGCGAAAGCTCACTAGCTAAATACTTAACAGTGTAGTAGGAGACATAGTGTGTCCAATACTTAACCTTTTGAAAGTAAATTCAATTTGAATATACATTTTCTGGATTTTCAATAAGGGAAAATAAATATCTTGCAAGGAGGAAATAATAAAAGCTAATGGAGGTGTTCTTTAGCAGCACACAGACAGTAAGGAGAAAAGAGAAGCGGAAACAAATACATCATAATTACAGGTATACAAGACAATAAAATGTGTTAAATTAGAAACACATAAAAAAGACAAAGTGTCAAAGTAAAAGTGACAATGTAGCAGCCAGTCAGCAAGTCTACAAACACTGTACGCCAGAATGATATGTAAGTGATACTGTGTTAATACAGCAACACAATATAAATATATTATCCACAACAATGTAGTAAAACAGTACAACATGTTAACACAATACAAGATATAATATAAGGGCCAATGTAATGTAATAGTATAACATAATGAAGTCTGACAAATCGGACACCTGTTATTGTAACAGTGTGATATGTATGTCTTCACTGTTGTGTTTGTATTAGGCATGTCATTGCGTATCAACACAGACAAACACTCTTTATTATGGCATTGCCTATAGGGCGACTGATGTTCCTCTATTTGAATTTTATTTTTGGAAGAGTACAGGAAGTTGTCTTATTTTGTCAACTTGTTTTTCTCCGCCGTCCAATACACAGGCCGAGGAGGAGCTAAAGCTGTTTTTTTTTTAAGTTGACTGGTTCTTCTTTAGGTGGCGTAATGTCGAGTGGTGGAATTTAAATCGAAACTGTAAACTTTGACATATTGATAGTTTACTTCAGACGAGTTGTGTCCATAGACCTTTTCCTCCCTGACGAATGCTGCTCTCAGGTAAATAACACAGTCTCTGAAATAAATTGATTTAGTCAATAGTATATTTTATTATAGTTAAACTTTAAGACTTTCTGTGGAAGCGTAGGCTACATGTCAGGGTCCACACTTTTTAAATTGTGCATTTTAAATGATATCTTCTAGTTTCGATTTATGACCGGACCAGTAGTCTAATATCCTCGAAGACGTTTTCCTTTTTTATTACAGTAACTTTAATACAAACGTGAAATAACACGAGACAATTATGACCCATATGTGTATGTAATTCTTAGTGTTTTACAAACAAATTGTCATGCTTTGTACAAAAATATATGTGGATGGACATCCTCGGTGATGTAATCATTAAGGAATTAGTACAATGCAATGCAAATTCCACAATAACAAGCTTGACTTTCCGGTATGGGCGGAAATTAATTAGGCTGGGAGTGAATTGACATCTGTACATATTTTGTGAAGTGTTTTATTATCATAATGTCTCTTAAAAACAGTTAAAAAGTGTTTGTAACGTGGAATTATACTGATTGAATGTAACGTACATAAACTACCCACAATGCCTTTCGAAACATCCAACCCCCAACTGGAATGCTTTTGGTGTGAAACTCTGCTCAAATCACAGGCGGGAGAACACCGAGGCAGTCGGCTGAAGTGAAGTTGTAGTGTTAAGAGTTCGAAACAGAAAGTTGTAATAGTTTATAACTGCCGACTTTTTTCCTAATGAGACGGGAAACGGTGTTTGGGTCGAAGAGGAGGCGGGAAAACGACATAATAACAAACAGAAACAGTAACGTTATCCACTACTAAACCTTACGTTACTGGAGAGGGACGAGGAGTGATTCAACAGGTCTGTTTGCTACATTTATGACTAACTTTCAGTTTTTGTAATGTTTAATGACAGAACAAGCCCAGTGTTTTAAATGGTTAACTCGTGTTATGTCTGTTATCACGTTTGTTGCTTTTCAATGGTCTTGGGCGAGAAGGGCTCCGTTTCCCTCCTGAACGATAGCGCTAACATCCCCCAACCCGCATATAACTCTAGCTAACTGAGACTAAGCTCGTGTTCACAGAAAACTTCTACGCATTACATTATCCCTGTATGTATCACGGTTATTTCATTTAAGCGTATTACAATGTTTTCAAGATATATCTAAAATGTTTACAGTATTAACGACATGCAATTAGTTGCATTCAGCCACATTTGAATAATCACAAAGCAGTAAAAGTAAATTGTATGTTATTTACTTTAAGACACGGGTTGTCAGTGGTGGAAAGTAACTAAGTACATTTACTCAAGTGTACTTTAGTACTTTTTTGACGTATCTATACTTTACTTGAGTATTTCCATTCAAAGTACTTTATATTTCTACTCCACTACATTTCAGAGGCAACGATTGTACTTTTTACTCCACTGCATTTATTTGACAACTCACAGCTACTTTGTACAAATAAACATGATATGCTGATATGGCAAAATGTAGTACTATACTGCTAATGACACAGTATTTATCTAAATTGGCTCCACATTGACCAATTTCAATACGAAACCACTACTTACACGTATAAAAACAGCATGATATTTAGCTTTTAATTCAAGCTATACTTTATATACTTCTGTTATGGGCCATTGTGCAGAATGAGAACCATTTACTTTTGGTACTTTGTGACTAATACTTTTGCACTTTTACTTGAGTAACATTTTGAAATCAGAACTTTTACTTGTAGTGAGGTATTTTAAGATGATAGTATTTGTACTTGTACTTCTTCCAACACTGCTGGTTCATCATCTATTATATTGCCCCCCTCCCTATCCACTCTTAGCCTAAGGGCTCTAACTTTCAATCATGTCTTATTACTGATTAGCAGGGGTGTAACAAATAATCAAATCTTTACTAAGATACCATTTTAAAGTTTGATGTTGTACTCAAGTAAAAGTACAAAAGTATTAGCATTATAATATAATGAAAGTAGTTATTATGCATAATGGCCTATTTCAGATTCATATGACTGGATTATTACCACAGCTGGTAATTGTGGAGCTAATTTGAGTTACTGCTGCTGGATATCTTGATCTATATTCATATCTCACTATGTCTATTTATATTTCGTAAAGTAATTCAAGCTGTCAAATAACTGTAGTGGAGTAAAAAGTGTAATAGTGGCTTCCAAAATGAAGTGGAATATATGTTTAAAGTAGTATTAAATTAAAATACTCATGTTAAGTACCGAAAAAATGTAATTAAGTAAAGCACTTGAGTAACTAATTTATTACATTCCACCTCTGCCAATTAGATTTCTTAACATAATAAGGTAACTTAAAACAAAGTGTTCAAAGTGATATCTTAAAGTAGGAACAGTTTAAAAAAACAAAAACTTGATTGATTCGCATGAAAGACTTGTATATTTATTTGCACTATATTCAATTTTCATTGATAAAAAACCCAAAACAATATGTAATAAGGATTTAGCGCAGATTTGCAGTAATGAAATGTATACTTAACTCATTAACATGTTGATTTATTTAAAACCTTCATTCCTTTACTTAAAACACTGAGAAACGTAGACGACATTGATGTTTGGTAGCAATACTGTCCACTAAACCGTTTATGCCTTCCTCCACAGTATAAAGATGATCATGAAGGGGCAGAAGCGAAAACACCCACCAGAGGAGGTGGAGGTCTCAGACAGGAGCTGCCCAATGTGGGAGAGCCAGCGCCAGTTTGTGTTCTCAGTTTCCCTGAACAAGTATCATCATGGCCAGGAGCTGCCTGAGCCCAGCCTGCGGAGGTCCGTCCTGATCGCCAACACCTTGCGGCAGGTCAGCCTGGAAGCTTTTGCAGCGCCCTCTGTGGACACGGAGGTGTCACCACCACCCTGTAGCTCTTCATCTGCACTTCACGAGAGTGTTGTCACGGCAAAACAGCACCCCGCAGAGACGTTTTCTAACAGCCACTCGGCTCTTGTAAGTTGCCCTATGGTTACTTTAAATGACTTGTCATATTGTGTTCCTGCATCAAATGCCCCTCTGTCTTTAAAAGATGAAGATGAGGACTGGGGATCCATGTCTATGGATTCTGATTTCTCCCTTTCAGCTGCCATCTCGTCCATCCTCACTGCACTGGACTCTACCATTGATAGTAGCTCCCAGGCAGCTCCCCGGACGCCTCTCAGGTCCTTGGAGAACCTGTCGGCGCCCTCTGATGGAGGTGTGGCGTGGGTGAAGCAGGGACTCAGAGGCTATGGTGGAGGCTGGGAGCAGCAGGAAGAGGGGAGGGCGTGGGAGAGCAGCACAGAGCTAATGAGGTGCAGCTACCTCAGTGAGCTCACTGTGGAGGACCTGTTCCAGGATATAGACACATCCCTGCTGGAGAGGGACATGGAAGTTCTTGGGCTTATAGGCAGTGGCGGTGGATGCCCGACTGGGGATGACCTTTTACGGTATCTGCCACCTTTCTCCTCCTCCCCCCCCTCACACCCCTTCTCCCTTTCTCTCAACCAGAATCTGAAGTGCCTGCCTTCGCTCTCCTCATTCGGCCCGTTGTCCTCCTCCTCTTCTCTACCTTCTCTTTCGTCGCCACACTTCTCGAGTCAGAATCATGTGAGAGAAGGACTGGATCTGGAGCATCTGATGGAGATCCTGGTGGAGTCCTGATCGCCTCGTGATACTGCAAATAAATAGCCTGAACAGCATTCACTAAGTTAGTGAACAGTGAACTGAAAGGCAAAGAGACTGAATTATCAAACAAATCAAATATTCACTTTGTTTTTATATATTCCTCAATGGAAAGTGTATAATGGGTTTTAGAATGTAGTTATCATTTGAAACGGTTGGCATCTAAGACAGGAAATGCTAAAATGTGGCTAGCATGAAGATTAGCTGTGAAGCATCTGGCAGCTTTTTGTAAAACATAAAGCGTTAGTGTTTCACTGGCAAAAATGGAGGTCAAGTCACGGTGAAAACTATGTGGGCAGTAAACCAGATAAGGCTGTTTAATGAGTCGGCTTATAAGGAACGGCTGAAAAGCATTTTACTACAGGGTCCAGTGTGACTACGTTAATAGGAACTAGGAAGGTGTCAGATTATAAAACAGGATGTATACAGCAACGAAGATGTAAGAGAAACATAACAGAACATTTGTCAAATGTATCGCAGCTTCGAGTAAAACTGAGTTCACATTGAACATCCTGGTTTACCTAGAGTAGGGGAAATCAGTAACCATTCATGTACTGTTGTTGTGGACTGAACACATGAGATAAATCCCTTATAACACGTGTACAATGTGAATGTGAGAGGATGTGGTGAGGCTGGTATTTGAAGGAGAATAACTGATACACTAGTATATTATGGAAACATTTTAGCCTCATATTTATCACTGAGTTCGAACAGGGGCCCGGTATCAGGTGCTAAGAGATGAGGTCAGGAGTTTAAGAATAGCAGCACCCAGAAAATGTGAGTTTTATTCAGAAGAAATCCACAAGAACTGGTATTTTCAATGTGTATAATTATTTAAGGTTATTGTTAACTTTGCAATTCTTCTTTGTATCCATCAGTTATACTTCACCAACTGGAGGTACAGTATATTTTCATGTATCCTATTTTAGCAGTAAAGAATAATACTCAGTGAAAATCTCCTGCCTCTCTACCAGCGGACTGTTCAACAGATGTTTCTAATCAAATAGCTTTACTGTACTGTGCTAACACATTGTTATGGATTCAATGTAGCAGTTCAGAGCCACTGTGTCACAACCACTACACGGCTTCTGTTGTACAGATGTGATATTACTGATCCGTCCTGCGGGGTGTGGGGCAGCACGCTGTTAGCCATGTTGGCTGATGGAGTGTAGGTGGTGCTGCCTGACGGCCTGTGAACAATGGTTTACCATTAGGTCAGTGTAGGGGGGTCCACTCGTGTTGTCTGGTTTACATCTGAATTCTTGCACTTTTGTAAATAATATGCATTTCTAAGTCATGTGGGGTCTGTTTACTCTGTATTTATTAAGCAGTGGTAAAACTAAGCCTAATAATGAATTTGAACCTGTAAAGTGAAGCCCAATGACATGTTAATGTTTGTTCTTTCAAAGAAAACCACTTTGGTCAGGTGTTTTTGAACTGCATCGTAACCAGCTGTATGTTGATCCCGCATGTAATCCATCTCTGTTGAAATGGTAAATAATGATAAATAGTTTGGGAACACATGATACCTTTCTGTCAGGTGTTTGTATTTTGATCCTGTTTTAGATCAGTTGCTTTCTATGCAGAGTTTCTTTGTGAGTACCTGGACTGCAGTCTATTTATAACATTTAAATGGAGTATTTGTTAACAAGATGAGTTATGTCGTTCCATATTTTTCTATTGGTTTATTAATATTTGAATGGTTGTTTAAATGAGGGCAGAATGCCTGTACACTATGTATTTATGGTAGATGTATTTTTTTTTTATAAATGCAAATGCTGTGTAACTATACTGATATTTTGAATAAAATGTGAAATCAAACCATGCTGTATTTTCATTCTTTACATGATGTATTAATGCATGAATTTGACATGTTGGTTGAAAGCAAGCTTCAGTATTTTCACTTATGGCCCCGGAGGAAGCTGCAGTATTTATTTTATTCCAGAAGTTGCAAAGGACGAAAGATGCAACGTTTAAAACAATGACGACTCCTTCAATCTTATTTGAAGCTTTAACATTCTGAAACATTGAGTTCAATTCCTTTTTCAATTTAGAATCACGACAGTCGGAGCATACCATTTTGTAAGCCTGAATCTCCAACCAGAGATGTTTTGATGAAATGCACTGAATAAGAAACGGAACCAGTGTTTGATTCTTTCATTAGATCTACATTTGAGAAATAAAAATGTATGGAGTATCCTATGTATATATATTTTTATTAACTTATTCTGTATATTGCGTATCTTGCATTTTTTATAATTACGAATCTATTTCTACGGTTGATATATTTACCATTCAAGTTTTTTTTTTATTCATCATTTCATATTTAATTTGCAATGCCTTGTTAACAGGCTGCTCTGATAAAACAATTTCCCAATTTGGGATCAACTAAGTACATCTAAAATAATCTAATCCTGCTCTCAGAGCACGGATCAGTGAGCAAAGCAAGGGACTGTTACAGTACTTCAGATAATGCGTGACTGAACAACAAATAACATTTGAATGGAAACTGAGAAAGACAGAACAAAACATGAAAACCTAACAGGCAAAAAGTATTTTTAATTTACATCAACAGTGAATACATGTTAAACTACTATATAACTAATCTACTATATTACTTAACAATATACACCAACAAACTTATTTTACAGTATCAGGATATCTTTAGCCTTCTCATTCAACGACAACCTCAATGGTAAGAACAATAACCGACATGACCATTAAAGTGCATTTCAAGTGTTCATGATCTCTAAATCACACATGTTTTTGGTTTTCCATTGAAATGAATTACTTCCTGCATCACCACAATGAAACAAAGGTTAGTCTTTTCCAACCCTTTAGCCCTTTTGTATGACTCTTATAGTAACATGTTGTGCTTCATACCTGTAAACAGCAGGGGGCAGTACCATAAAGGAGGACAGTGCTGTCTGAGGGTTCTGTACCAAGGCTGAGCCTGACTTCTTCCACACAGGAAGTCTGGTCCAACACATCCTCATCATTTTTAAATGCTCAGCTTAGGACCACATTGGAAGATGAGTTCAAGTGGTGCAAAAGTGAGTAAGGACAATCCTGTTTCTGCACAACTGGACCGCTGGAGGTGATAATGTGCATACATGAAATATAAAAGAGGTAGGAGCTAGACAATGAAATAAAAATAAATGAAGGCAAAGGTGTTAAAGCACTGTTAGCAAACCGGCGACACAGAAAACAAAGTGACAGAAATGCATGCAAAGGGATCTGAAAACAATAAACCATTAGTCAAAAAGTGAATGCGTGTTCCTGAAGCTGTGAACGCACCACAGTTACAGCGGTGTGGAGGAGGAAAAGGAACAATTGTTACCACGTCTTTTATCCCAGCCAGGGTAACGTAGTCAGGATAGTCCTTTCATACTTCCAAAGAGCGCTGTGGTTACCATTCAAAGAATGTGGCTTGCTCTCACAAAGGCTGACTCTTAAAACTCATCTCCTCATCATTATGCTCTCCTTTTGGGTTGTTTTAAACAAAGAAGTCATATTTCAGATTCAGCCGACAGAGGTAGATTTTCATTTTCATTTTCTCCCCTGCCTCAGCCTATCCGGTGTTCATGGTGTTGTAGGAGGGCTGGGAGCCCGGCTCCAGTGGCTTCGTGGCCTCCTTCTCCGTCAGGTCTTTGTTTCCGACCTCCACCATGGGCTCCCTGTCCTCCTCCAGGTCGGACTCCTCGCAGCGCGGCAGCTGCAGGAAGGAGGTCAGGCCGTGCAGGTCGGCCATCTTGTGGAAGGTGCGCAGCAGCAGGAACATCATCATCAGACCCACGAACAGGTAGACTGGGGGGGGGGGAAAGAAACTCATTTTACCCTTTTTTTTTTTTTTTAAATGAATGATAAGAAAGTTTAGGAAAAAAAAGATTGTGGGAAAAAAGCTAAACAGTTTTTCTGCTCCATTTAAAAAAAATGTAATCAACCAGGTTTTCCCACACAGACTATACTTGGGCGGGCCGCCCAGGTATATTAACGGCCGCCCAAGTATATTTTGTGACTCATTTAGGTTTTTTGTTTTTTTATATAATTTTTTTTTTGTATTCGTCCGTGACCACGACGCCATCTGCGATCGATTAACTTGTGGACAATGATTCCTCGCTCCCTTGCACTGATCTCGCCTCCTTCTGACCTGTTAAGTGGCCTGCCTCACACAGGGTGACTGGCTGTCCACATGATGTGGCCTGCCGACATGGCCACTGTCATACAGATCATAAATCAAAGCCCTTGATTGGTCTCTGTGTGTCATTCAAGCTCGGGATAAGCTCAGGTTAGGTAAAGGACTCTCTGAGTGTTTAGATAGTTAACTTAGTCTAAGTTCTCATTGGGTCTCAAACGGTGTGGTCACCATTTATGTAAACACATATTTCCATTTGAGAGGGTAGTGATTGGTCTAATGGATAGTGAGGTCGGCTGAAGATCGGAAGGCTGTGGGTTCAAATCCCGCCAGGAACACCACCACTAGTGTGCCCTTGAGTAAGGCACTTAGCCCTTAGTTACTCCAGGGAGAATGTCCCTGTAATCAGTCATTATAAGTCGCTTTGGATAAAAGCGTCAGCTAAATGAAATATAATGTGATTAGTAAAATATGCATGAATAAATAAATAAAAAGTTAACTGGGTGACAAAAGGTAAGATACACTTTTAAAACTTGTTGAGAGAAAACTAGTCTTTGCTGCTGCCTCAAAGAGGAGCAGGGGGGAGAGGAGGGAGACAGGAGAGGCTGATTCAGGAGCACAGACACACTCACAACTATAAATGAACCAAAAATAAATTAATAAACAATTTTCAGTGTTTTTTTCATATTGGAAAAGGTATGTTATTGGTTATGGCCATGATTTTATGATTATTGAAATGTATACAGTTCTATTTAATATAGGTGTTTCCATAGATCTAGTCTCTTTATTTTCCCCTCAAAATGCACCAGATTGATGAATTTAACTCCAAAATAAAAAATAAAATCTTACCGGGGGGGCATGCCCCTGGACCCCCTAGAGGATTTGAGGTCGACCCCCACTAAAAATCCCATGGATAGATTCCTAAATACATTTATAAATACATTTCTTTTTTTAAATAGTAATCCATTTCCATATGTTCATGTGTGGGTAGTAGATTTAAACAATAGGGCTATCATTATGGGCCCTGCCTGTACCTGTTCGCTCTGCCATCGCGTGAAGGGTCTGCCAACAAGCGACCAACAGCAAGGTTGATGTTGTTGCACGTCACCTCACCACCCCCCCCCCCCCCCCCCCCCAAGTATATTTCAGATATGTGGGAAACACTGGCAGTTAATGGACCAGCACCAGAGGTGTTCCCATACACACAGACGTTGGAGCTGTTCTTCATGAAATCCCAGAAGGATGAAGTGCTCTGACAAATAGTGCCATCTTTGCGCAAAATGATTATACAGGAATGAAAAGTCAATAAATAAACATGTTGTTAAAACTTTTTTTTTTTCTCCCCTAAAGACGGGGGGAGCTCCCCTGAAGGCCGACTTTAAGATAAATAGGGGGAGCCACATATTTGTGTCACACAGATTAGAAATGTTGAGTTTCTGTCAATAAAAGTTCTTGAAATAAATAATAGTCATTGTTCATTACAGTTTCTGAATATTTGTTTTATATTTGTGAATATTTCTGGGTGTTGCCATCTGTACGTGGCGGCACTGCATTCTTTACGCTACTTATGTTGCTATGGTAATGGTGGCGATGCATTTGAAATGTTCATATTGATATTTTTGTAATTCTGGCTTTGTAACAAAAATATGGCGAAACAAAAACAGCCAAGCCTCGCAGCTTTTGGATTCACAAACAAAGGAGTCTAAAAATGACAACGTGAAAGGAACAACTTTTAGTTAGCCAGCTGTAAGCGGCGTTAGGGTCGAGTTTAACAGCTCCACACCAAGGGAGAGGCCTGCCGATGCGGCCACAGCCGCCGGCGCCCCCTGCACTAGCGAACCTGATGATACCCATGACCTGCCTTTTAACTGGACACAGAAAAGATTGAGTAAGTGGAATGAAAGGTATCCATGGCTTTTCATAGCCAGGCAAACTAAAAAGCGATCGAGATTTCGGAGATGAGAAAAAAAGATGTCCTACCAAACAAGGTATTGGCAATCAATGTTGATCTAATGCAGGAAACATATACATCTTTCAGGTCTGCCTATATGATTGCCCAAAAAAAATACGGCTCCCCCGAAAGCAAATGGGTAATTCGAACACTGGTTGTTTCCATAGGTAAATACACATCTGACTTGACAAATATGACATGTGGGGTACCTCAAGGCTCCATCTTGGGGCCTCTTCTCTTTAACATCTACATGCTACCACTGGCTCAGATAATGAAAAACAACCAAATAAGTTACCATAGCTATGCGGATGACACACACAACCATTTCACCAGGAGACTATGCTCCAATTCAAACACTGAGTAAGTGCATTGATCAAATCAATAACTGGATGTGTCAGAACTTTCTTCAATCAAACAAAGATAAAACTGAGGTAATGGTTTTTGGACGTATAAAAGTTAGCGGTGAGCTTCAGTCTGCAATGTTCAAAACAACAGATAAAGCCAGAAATCTAGGTGTAGTCATGGACTCTGGCCTGAGTTTCAACAGTCACATTAAAACAATTACTAAATCAGCCCATCACCAAAAGAACATATCTAAGATTAAAAGACTAACGTCACAGAAGGATTTGGGAAAACTTGTCCATGCTTTTATCTTCAGTAGACTGGACTACTGTAATGGTGTCTTTACAGGTCTCACTATTAGAAAGCGGCAGCTAATTCAGAACGCTGCTGCTCGAGTCCTCACTAACACCAAGAAAGTGGATCACATCACTCCGGTTCTGAAGTCTTTACACTGGTTCCTCACTAACACCAAGAAAGTGGATCACATCACTCCTGTTCTGAAGTCTTTACACTGGCTTCCCGTGTGTCAAATAATTGATTTCAAAAATACTGCTGCTGCTTTATAAAGCTTTGAATGGTTTAGGCCCAAAATACATTTCTGATCTACTGCTATATTATGAACCATCCAGAACCCTCAAGTCTTCAGGGACTGGTCAGCTTTCTGTCCCCAGATTCAGAACTAAACATGGTAAAGCAGCGTTTAGTTATTATGCTCCAAATATCTGGAACAAACTCCCAGAAACCTGCAGGTCCGCCGCAACTCTTACTACTTTTAAATCCAGGCTGAAGACTTTTCTTTTTGCCACTGCTTTTAATTGAACTATTAATATCTTAAACTGCACTGTAACTTTTATTCATGTATTTTTTCTTTTAATGTTTATTTCTTATCTTTGCTTTTTAATGACCGTTTTTAAACGCCATTTTCTTAATGTCTTTAATTTTTGGAAAGCACCTTGAATTGCCTTGTGTTGAAAAGTGCTATATACATAAACTTGGAGAAAAATATAGTAATTAAGAGAAACAATGCTTATCAGCTAAATGTTTGGCATCTTTAAATTGAGGATAAACAGAATTATGAGATAAATGTAAATTAATATTCTTTTTAAATGTCTGTTTTATTTGTGAAAATTATTTAGAAAAAGACAGAAACTACAATGTTATTCAATGTCATGTCTGCTCCATTCAAGATTGCTTAAACTAGGAACATATGGACAGTAAAGAGTTAAGGAATTAATGTCCAAGTTTAATTTATAATGGTCAGTAGACAGTGACTATTTGAGTAAACCCATTTCATCTAAAGAGGAAGACAAAAGTGCCTCAAGTTGTTTGTTATTTCTGCTCTCTTTCTGGTGTTTCCCTTCATGAAATGCCACGTGGTTTTCTTCTGTCAGATGAATGCAACAAACTGCCACACACAGAGTCCGGTCGTGGACAAAGGTCCCTCACTGTACTGCAGGACGACAACAACAGTGTAGGATTACAGCAGCTTCACAACATTACAGTTACTGTGGGAGGTGTACAGGAAGTGAGGAAGGGGAAATCCATCAGTAAAGTCGAAGCCACGTTAACAGTAAGCCTTGATGCAAGCTACCTGGAATTAGATTTAAAGAACAACAGATCACCTCCTTTTATCACTTGTAATCCCTCTTCCCTCTGTGAAGCACTCATTCTAGTGAAAAACAGAACATGATGAGTTCAAGGATTTAGGCTGTCTAAACTCCGAACTACAATCTCAAAGTATTTGCCTCTCAGCAACACCAGAAATTATTTGCCGGAAAAGCCTCTAAAAAAGGTATTTTGAACTTTGCTTGGTCAATCTTATGTTAAGGGAGTTTTAACATGGTTGTGCCCTTTTCATTGCAACACTTCAGGATCAGAATACATTTCATATGATGACAATGTAGGGATTATTGTTGAGAAATTTTAGGAAACAAGAGTTTCAATGTTTAATAGGATTTCCACTTCCTACAAAAATGATGGCTGGTAACCGGTGAATCATATTATCAGAACACAAAAACACTTATGAGAAGTTGGCCATCATTACCACTACAGCAGGGAATGTGCATGTACAGTAATGCATTAATTCACATATGATCAGATTGAGCACTTCAACTGGGGAAACATCAGTTTCATGAGAAGGCCACACTTTACTAATCCCTAATCACTAATCCTACAGGAGCGCGTGGGTTAATGTGACTCTACATCATCATTATATAATACAGCCTGAGGTATGAGAAAACAACATGGCTGCACCGTGTGAACTGCCAGGCTTTACTGAAGTCAAGGGATTATCCGAGGACACAGACGGAGCAAAATACAGCAACTTCCTGTGTGAACATTACATCTGAATTGGGATTTCCCAAATGTAGGTCCATTCAGGAAGAAGTGTAGCAGAGACATACTTAAGTCATAAATGACCACAGAAACAAAATGTTAAATACCCAGCAGATCACAGTTATTTCTAAAGGTTGTTCCAGTGTTTGCTTGATATTCTCTGTAGAGCTCTCTGACTGAGACCACAAATAACAAAACAACAGCATGGCTACATTTGGACAAAAGGGTAATTTAAGCCCCGATTCAATTCGAGAAAACACCCACGCAGATGCTGAATAACAAGAGCAGGACTATGAGAATAACCTCCATCATGTGACAGGGAAGGCTCAATCTAAAAAAACAACAAAGAACCACTGGGACCCTGTACAAGGCAAGGCAAGGCCATTTTACTTATATAGCACTTTTCAGCACGTGGCGATTCAAAGTGCTTTACAGATTAAAAGCAAAAGACATTTAAGAACAAATACAGCATAAATACATTATTAAAAAAGGCATTTAAAAACAGGCATAATAAGCAAAGGTAATGAAATAAATAAAATAAATAAACACAGCAGGTACAGAATACATGACTAAAAGGCATACTGTAGTGTGAGTATGGGCAGCTCAATTAAAAGCAGCGGCAAATGGGTGCGTTTTTAGTTGGGATTTAAAAATAGGAATTGTTTCGGCGAACGTGCACGATTTACGCAGTTTGTTCCAAATTGTTGGGGCATAATAACTAAAAGCTGCTTTTCCATGTTTAGTGGTTATTCTCAGAACAGAGAGCAGACCTGACCCAGAAGACCTGAGACTCCTGGATGCTTCATAGTGATGGAGTAGGTCGTCTATATACCTCGGTCCTATGCCATTTAGTGATTTAAAAACTAGCAGTAGTATTTTAAAATCAATTCTTTGGCAGACTGGAAGCCAGTGTAATGATCTCAGAACCGGAGTGATATGATCCACTCTTCTATTGTCAGTGAGCACTCGAGCAGCAGCGTTCTGAATCAGCTGCAGCTTTCTGATAGATTTTCTTAGTGAGCCCTGTGAATACACTATTGCAGTAGTCGAGTCTACTGAAAATAAAAGCATGGACGGTGGTGGCGAAGTCCATAGGGACTTGGCTTGGCAACTGGAAGGTCACCAGTTCAAGTCCCGGCAAGACCAAAGTGCTACCGAGGTGTCCCTGAGCAAGGCACCGTTCCCCACACTGCTCCCCGGGCGCTGTTCAAAATGGCAGCCCACTCAAATGCAGAGAAACAATTTCCCCACGGGGATTAATAAAGTATATCAAAATCAAAAAAATGGACAAGTTTTTCTAAATCCTGTTGCAACATTAGTTTTTTAATCCTTGATATATTCTTCAGGTGGTAGTATGCAGACCTAATAACTGTTGTAATGTGACTGTTAAAATTCAGGTCTGAGTCCATCACTACACCCAGATGTCTTGCTTTGTGAGTTACTTTGTAGTCTGCCGACTGAAGCTCTGTGATTACTTTTAATCGGTCCTTCTTTGCTCCAAAAACAATGATCTCAGTTTTTTTTTGTTCAGTTGGAGAAAGTTCTGAGTCATCCAGTCAGTGATGTGCTCAATGCACTTGCTCAGTGTTCTAATCGGAGAGTAGTTTCCCGGTGTAATTTAAAAAATAAATCTGGGTGTCGTTTGCATAGATGTGATAGCTTAGATCGCTCTTTTTAATAATTTCAGCCAGAGGTAGCATATATATATATATAAAAAGCAAAGGTCCTAAGATGGAGCCTTGAGGAACCCCGCATGACATATTTATCAGGGTTGATTTGTAATTGCCTATTGAGACAAAGTTTGTTCTGTCTTTCAAGTAGGAGCTAAACCAGTTTAGAGCTGTTGCTGAAACTCCCACCCAGTTTTCAAGACAGTCTAGCAATATGTTGTGGTCAACAGTATCAAAGGCAGCGCTGAGATCTAATAATACTAACACTGATATTCTGCCACTGTCTGTGTTCAAATGGATGTCATTTAAGAGCTTAACAAGTGAAGTCTCAGTGCTGTGGTTAGGTCTAAAGCCCGACTGAAACACATCAAAGCCGTCAGTTAAAAACATGAAATTACTCAACTGTTGAAAAACTGCTTTTTCAATCAATTTGCTTAAAAAAGTGAAGGTTTGATATTGGCCTGTAATTATTCATTATGGTTTTGTCTAGGTTATGCTTTTTTAGGAGCGGTTTAATTATTGCAGTTGTCAGGGCCTGTGGAAATACACCTGATTGAAGAGACTTGTTTACTATGTGTATTATATCTGAGGCCAAGCAATGAAAAACAGTTTTGAAAAATCCTGTCGGGATGATGTCGAGGCTACAGGAGGAGGATTTCAGATGTTGGATAATGTCTTCCAGGTCTTTAGCATTTATCAGACGGAATTGTGACATGGTGTCTGAATTGGCTTTAGATGGACATAGGGACAGTACATTTGCTGTACCTAATGCAGAGGCACTGACTGCCTGTCTAATTTGCACGATTTTGTCAGTGAAGGAGGCAAAATCATTGCAGGCCCTGGTGGATAGAAATTCTGAGGCTATCGACACTGGGGGGTTTGTTAGTCTGTCGACGGTAGCAAACAAGGCACGTGAGTTGTTTTTATTTTTGGTAATGAAGTCAGAAAAGAAAGACTGTCATGCCTTGTTGTATTTCCTGATTATAGAAACAGAGTTTCTCTTTATATATTTCCAAGTGAACCTGGAGATTTGTTTTTCTCCACCTGCGTTCAGCTTTTCTGCACTCAGTTTTTGCTGTTCTCACAGTCATGGCTTTTCTCCATGGAGATATTTTCTTGCCAGATACTTCCTTTATTTTAATGGGAGCGATGGTATCCATCACATTTGTTATTTTAGAATTAAAATGATCAACTAGCTCATTTACTGAGAAGTTAGCATGGGCAATTGAGGGAGTAAAAATCTGGGTAAACATTTCCTCTGCATTTTCAGTTAAGTGACGTCTAGTGGTTACCTCTTTCTTAACAGTTGTATGGACGGTAATAGAGGGACAGGGATTTATGAAGAGGCACATTTACAGTTATCATCTGAATCATGTCATTTATGAAGATTCCCAAATGGTTGCCAAACTAAGAAATTATTGTTTCCTGACCTCTGAGACACTTTTGAATGATTTTCATTACCAACACTATCAAAATGTACCACAACATGTGTATTCTATTGCTTGCTCCTAAAATGGATCAAATATAAAGTTCCAAAGATGCTTGAATACTAAAGGGCATATTTAAACTAATGCGGTCAAAATTATCGCGTTAACGGCGGTAATTAATTTTTTGAATTAATTGCATTAAAATATTTAACGCATGTGCACAATGGCCCGCCGCATACATCCCACCAGTGGCAGTCGTTTGACAGCCCTAATTTAAACATTTGAAACTCGACACCTGCTGCCAATAGTTTGGGGTCCCACAGGGTTCTATCCTTGGTCCTCTCCTCTTTTCTCTATACACCAATTCACTTTGTTCTCTCTTTCGCTCTCATTGCTTCTCTCACCACAGCTACACAGATGACACACAACTGGTTCTGTGTCTTTGTTTCCCTGGTCTGAAACCCGGGTGGTCGCATGTATCTCTGCTTGTCTGTCTGACATCTCTCAGTGGATGTCTGCACCTGAAGCTCAACCTAAACAAGACCAGACTGCTCTTCATCCCAGGTAAGGACTCTCCCATCCATGACCTGTCCATCAACATTGGCCCCTCTGCTGTTACCCCGACTCAGACTGCATGGAACCTAGGTGAGACACTGGACGACCAATTGTCCTCCACTTCTAACATCGCTGCTACAACCCGCTCCTACAGATACAATCTGTACAATAGGAGGATACGTCCCTTTCTGACCCAGAAGGCCGCACAGGTCCTGGTCCAGGTTCTTGTCATCTTGCGCATTGACTACTGCAACTCCCTCGTGGCTGGTCTACCTGCAAATACCATCTGGCCTCTGCAGCTAATTCAAAATGCAGCAGCCCGACGGGTCTTCAACCTCCCCGAGTCCTCCCACACTAATTCCTCCTTTGCTCCCTTCCCTAGCTGCCAGAATATGCATTTCTACTGGCCTACCATGCTGTAAAGAGACCTGGTCCATCCTAAATCCAAGACATGGTCAAACCATACACTGCAGCATGTGCACTTGGCTCGGCATCTGCCAATCAGTTGCTACTCCCTCACTACGTAGTGGAACCAGGTACACCTACAAAAAGAAGACACGCCATTTTCTTACCCTGGCTGCCAAATGGTGGAACGAGCGTCCCACTGCCTACATATCTTCCGTCGCAAACTGAAGACCCACCTGTTTCGCAGCACTAACAATGATATTGCTAGTTTCAAGTAAATATGTAAGCACTGTTCTTGTTGTCCTTAGTTTGAATCGTTATGGTTTATTGCCCTTATAGTAAGTCGCTTTGGATAAAAGCAGCAGCTAAATGCTATGTAATGTAAAAAAATACATAAAAACAAATGACCAGCACATCTCAGTTGAGTCATGAGCCTTTACCTAGGTGTGGTCTTCATTGACATGTACATAGCTACAAGAACATCTGAAGCTGATAGGAACCATTGATGTTCAAAGTATTTAGTCACAAAAACAAAAAACCTTTTATTACCATTTTTTTTTTATTGGACCGATTGTGGTGCAAAATGAAAAGTCAGAGGCCCTTCAATGTGTGATGCAAAATTGAACCAAAGCCAATAGTCAAATCATGGATTAGTGAGGTGTCCATAAACATAATTTCTATGTCCCATAGTGGCTGTTAGCGGACGTGGCCTCTTTGTGGTTTGGGTTCTGATGATCCTACTCCCACAGTTCAACGCAGGCACTAACCAAAGTCCAGCCGGTTCAAACAGTTTTGTGTAGTTTTCTACAGAACTGATGATCCAAATATCTTCATGTGCGACACTGTTACTATTCGTTGAATAAAAGAGGATCATTTAAAGTAAACTTGGGCACTTTTTATATTTAAATATTATGCGTTAACATTTAAAATGAAGATTAGCAGATTAGAGGTGGCGTAAACAAGTAACAGACCTCGCCAGTGGTTGCGTTAGACTTTTTTGTTGTCCGTGACAACGGACAGGATTGTAAAATTTCCATCATAATCCATTATTACCCGTCATTTTATGTTTCATGTTTTAATGATGAGATGAGACATATTTAATATTTATGTTTGGGTACTGAGCAGCAAATGTTCATTCATGAATTTTTTTTTAATGATTCATATAGAACTTTTAAGGGCATGGAGGAAAAAAAAGATGAACAGAGACACCGACCGTGTGGTCACTTTTCATGTCAACACGAACATGAATGATTTATTTGTTCCTGCACTGACAGCACAGCAGAGGGGGGCAGAGGCCGCTAAAAACATTGTGCCTAAACAGGCAAATATGAACAATGCCATTGTTTTAAATGAGACAATTACAATCAAAATATGAACAAAACATTTACAAGAACAACTCAATTGACCTGCTGTAGCCTGAACGCTGATTTCTGCATCGTCGTGCACCCTCGGACAAATCCGTTACTCATTTTAGCTTCTCTACAGATGTCGCAGAACATTTTGCCATCTTCCCTCCTCAGCCACTTAAACTCTTGCTCCCACTGAACCCGGTACTCCCGCTTCAACTCCTTGCCACTTGCGTGCCCCTCTGCCGCTGGCTGAACGTTGTCAGTTTGAGTCTTACTGGCTTGTCCTTCATCCTCCACTGCATCAATTCCTCTTTTCACCTCGTTTATCCACACCATCACAATTACTGGGCTTATTAAAAAAGCTTTGGACGATCAGCTGCCGTGACATTTTGCGATTGCTAAAGCCGGTTAAACCACGAGGTCAAAAAGAAGACTAGACAATAGCTACTTAATATGCACACACACTCGCCATCAACTGGACAGGGGTGTGAATGACTAAATAATAGTTACAGACTACAGTAGAGTAGATCGCCCTCAGTCGACCTGGCCACTAAGGATGTAATATAATGTGGGCCGCTGGTGGACAGTTTGGCGCTGTTCCGAGTTGTGTTCTAATCTGTCAAAATGACGGACTGCTTTCAGATTTTTCCGTCATTGTTAGAAAAAATACGTCATTGACGGAAAATATTCGGTTAACGCGACCTCTGGACCTCACCATAGAGCCATGCCACATGAATGATGTTACACCAATGACTTCCAGGTTTCAGAAAGCTTATAAAAAACTAAAAATACTTCTGGGCACATTTATTTCAGTTCCATAAAACTTTCTGCAATCAGGGGACTCCCAATGAGCACCAAATAACTCAAGAGGACAGTTTCATTTCTAAGGAACCCACCGCTCAACCTGCTCTTCCTGGAAAAAGGAGCAGTGAGAGGTGCCATTTCTCACATTGGGGGTGGGAACGGTCAGATTGCCCTCAGAGAACATTCACATAACATCATTCATCATTAGCCTCTCAAGACAAACTTTTCAAACAGTTCTTCCTCTGGAATATTTATGAAAAACCTTGTAAAACATCTGCACAGACTAGTCATAACCCACGTTGGTTTAAAAGCTGCCTTTTCAGGGGATGTCCTGCTTTCTCTGTGCAACAACAAAATGCTGCCTTTTTTCCCCCTCTCGATGAAGAGGAGTTTCTGCAGCAGACAGATGAGGATCCTGCAGTGAGGTCAGAGTGATCTGTCCACTCCTGACACCTTTCTCCGTGCCTCTGCCGGGTCATCTTTAATAAACCTCTCCTCTGCAGGCATGTAGTAGCTCTGTGTGACCTCAGAGCCTCAGCAGGCTCACTGAGTCATGTGACCATGCTAGTTTTCAATTTCTCACACACCCAGAAGTGCAGCAGGTTTTATATTCTTAACAGACCCCTCAAATTAGATAAGAATGTAAAAACGCCACAATGACCCAGTGTTAGTTGAACCTTTAGACATGTGTTGATGTTTGAGACTGTAGAAACACATGTTCATGAAAATAAGGGATTATGAGATCAGTTATATTGATAAAGAACTAAATTAATAAATAATAATAATAACTACTGGATTAAGTCAAACCTACCAACATATCCCCAGCAGCTTCAAGCCAGTTCAATAATAAGCAGGTTTAAAACAGAAAAGGAAATGCACCACAAAGTGTGTTTGTTTTAGTTTGAGAGCAGGGTTTTCCAAAAAAAAACTTGGTACTTATTTTAATTTATTAAATCACATCATCAGAAGGAAACAATGATAAAGAATCATGATTATGACACCCCTACGTCAGTATGATATGACCAACTACTATCAATTATTTCCTCTAAACGTTTTTTCTAGTTGTATTGCAGGAAACATTGTAAATATGTGGTTGCCCCCATATGATGTTTTTGGATGTTAGTGGCACTCAATAGATGCTAGGAATGTGGTTAAAGAAAGTTGCTGTTCCCGTTTTGTCCTTTAAATATTTTAAAAGTGTGTGTTTGATGAGGGGGGAGGGGGAAGAAAGGAAGGCTAACATTTTAGCTCATGGGTATTAGCTTAGCTGATAACATTAAACTACTTTACTAATTAGAAATTGCCCTGTGGAGTGTTCTTGTAGACCAAATAAAAGTCCACATAAGGTGTCACAATAATACACTGTGTAACCTCGGGCCTAACGCATGTGTTGAATACATGTGTTTGTTTCTGACTGATCAGCAGCTGAGCTGCCACACGAGGCACACAAACAAGAATATTATATAGTATCCATTTACTCTGTATATTACAGATCAGACGGCAACAGTGTTTACATTACACACGTAAATGAATTTCTTCAAACTAGTGACAGGCGGTAGATAGCACCTGAAATGATTTATCTCATTGCTAGCTAATGTAACTGCAGGATTCTCTGCCCCTCTGGGTTTATATCCTCATGATTAATTGCCCTTATTGGAAGTCGTTTGAATAGAAGTGTCAGCTAAATGTAATTTAATGATGCGTAGACCACAGTGTTGCTAGCGTAAACACATGTGGCAGCAGGAGCACATCCCAGACTCTGCACTGCATTTTAATCAAAACATTTTACAGCCAAGTGTGCAACCATTACTGGAAAGGTAGTGAAAGTAAGTAAGTCAGGCATTTCACAGTTTTTACAATGTCTACAGTATATTTTATTTGTCAGTTCTAATCCCTCAGTCACAATTTAGCATTTAAAGTAAATTTGTTTGCCCGAGTAAATGGGTGGATGGTTACTTCATTAGGTCCGGATCATGATGAGACAACACCTTCTTATCAAACATATATATCAGATGACCAAGCCTTACAATGAGGAAGTGTGTGAGCCTGAAACTGAGACTGTAGAAACTCTAGACTAAACGTTAACCACTTACACACCACAAACAAACGTGCCTAAGTCATGGCTATAGTGAGGATAGCCTGCCAGTTTTAAAAGTTGTTAAACATTCAAAGGGCTAACATGACTTTAAAGATATACTATGGAATATTATATAATATTCGGAAATAAACCACTAGATTAATGCTAGGTGTTTTCTTGAGTTGTGTTTCTCAATACTTTCAAACCTAGAGAAATATGTCATTTTAAATCAAGTAAATCAACTTGGTTGTTTCTAACTATAATTTAACAGGCTGAAGGATTTCAGTCAGTAGACATCAGTATGCTATGTTTTTAGAGAAACATTCTGAGCAAATGTTAGCCGTTAGCCTAACCAACCTATGTCTGCCGAACTGCATCAGGGAAACAGATTTGGAACGTGAAGTTTTTGCTGGGCTGCCCCTGGCCAACTTGTGGCCCCGCGCAAAGGTGTTTCACGAGGCCCCACGGGTCTGTGTCGCAAGCATTGACCGGGGGAGGGGGGGCACGCTCGTGTGCGCTGGAGCCTCGCTGCAGGGAAACTGTTGCGCGCATAATTGCGCCGCATTTGCACATGCGGTGAAGCCCCCTCCGCAAGGTGATTCCCCACGCAGTCTGCGTGATCTGCGTGTAGGGAGGGGCGGGCCTGCGTTTGTTTGACACCTCTGTGGATAATTTGGCTCCCGGTGCAAACCTCCTGAATCAGCGGCGCCGGATTCATTTCAGAAGTGTGTATGTGATGGTCAAAGAAATGCTAAATCTACAGGCACTAGCGGATTAGTAATCACTCCGCCTCTGGCTACAGGCATGGCCATATCCCACCATTGAGGTAATTTTTTCAAGGTGTATATAATAAAAGTCGTGAAATAACTGCACATAATTAAAAGGGTTCCTTGTAGTAGTTACATTTACTGGCAGTGGGGGCGCTGCATAACTACGTAGTCTATATTAAAGCAAACAGAAGAAGACAACATTAATTCATGCACTCAAGCACTTTTTTTTTAACACACTCTGAAAATTAGACTTTTCGTGGCTGTCCAGGAGGCTTGGGCACTTTTTCCCAGTTATTAACTCCGGAATTTACAAAGCCGTCATCTCCACATTTGGAGAAAGTTACAAGTCGTTTGATAGCAGCAAATCTGCATATTTCACAGAAGGTTTGTTTAGTGGTTTTGCAAAGAATTAACCACTCTCTGTTTTTGTACCATTCTGCATTGAAGTACCTTTCTCTTTGCCCAGACGATCCAGCGGTCTCTAGGGCTGCACGATTTTGAAAAAAGAAAAATCGAATTGAGATTTTTCTGACAAACATTGCGATTCGATTTGCGATATTTGTTTTTAAGCGACCCAACGGAGGTTTATTGTAAAATGCGGCCATATCTCCGGCTAGGAAGGTCGCATCAACATGCTCCCGTCTCTAGCACCCCCGCAGCCCGAGCTACGAGTGAAAGAACTAAACTTACATGAAACTTACGTTGGGTTACTTTAAAGTCAAGTTCAAGTTTAAAGTGGACTTATCATGCTATATTGGAAACATATATTGTAGGGCCATACCTATACAAAACATGTCTGGTATTTTAAGCAAAAACACTTTACAAACAGTTCACCCATTGTAGCCATGCCTCATACTGCTCATACCCCTCTTTTGCAGCCCTGTTAGAGAAACGCGGATTTTGGGTCCTTAGCTTGAAAGAGGAGGCGGAGCTAATGCCTGATAAGAATTCTACTGGAGATAAATTTAAATTGTGCTGTGATAAAACGCCATCCTGTTCTAAACCACATCAAAGATTATTTCTGAAACAGTATGGAGCTCAAATGCTTTTTCTCTTGTGGGTTTATCACAAGGCGAGTTCCTTTTTTTATTTCCTGCTTTTTAAAAAACACATGTGCTCTACAGTAAAGGTTAGCTCTGAGTGTTAGCGAGGCTTGCTAATGTAAACAAAGACGAGATTATGTCCAAAACATGTCAGGCATTGTCTCTGATAGCAACTTTGTGGGTCCGCAGCCGATTTGACGTCATATCGGCAGCAAATCTGTATCCGCTCGTTGTACCCCTGTTTTAAAAAGATTTGGGTACGGAGGAAAAGAGAGAGGGTTTTATTTTCTGATGCTGCGTGAGTTCCCCGACGCACAAGGGACACATATTTATGTATAAAAGACATCACAAAGTGCATTTTGCATGATAGTTCCCCTTTAAGATTCACCCTGTAATAGATGTAAAATATGTGATGGAGCATCACTAACCTGACTCAGATGGTTTGTTTCACCAAACCATCTAGGAAAGCTCCATTGGAAGTCATTTGGAAAGGGCAGGCACTTTCAAAAATACTTGGCAGGTGATTGGATCAGTCGGTCTATCACCTTCTAAAAAATCGCAGGCTTTGCGATTTGATAATCGCATCATTTTAAAAAAAAATAAATAAATTGCGATTTCGATTTAAAATCGATTAATCGTTCAGCCCTAGCGATCTCCTTTTCCCCCTACAATTAGCTGTGCCGCTTTACCCGTCTCAATGTCCCGACAACAAACCTCCACGCAGTCGGAACCAGCCTGTTTCGGTTCAACGATGCCGGCGGTTTTGACAGTCTCAGCGGTCGCAGAGCTGCTGCTTTGGGGTTCATCTGGCTGCGCTGGTTCTAGGGTTGAAGGACCAGGCTCCGGAGTTGTGGATGTCAGGGATGTGACATGGAAGTTGTTGAAGTTCAGTTTTGTTTGACTGCATTTTCTTTTCTTATGCGCTGGTTCTTTTGACATGTTTGCGATATCAATAGCTACGTTTATCTAGATATGTCAGGGATGGGCAAATGGCGGGCCGCATGCGGCCCCCACCTCCTCTTTTTGCAGCCCTCATATTAATTTATAAACAACGTAATTAATTAAAAAAAATATAATTTTTTTGTCTTTTTGTTTGACTTGTAGTACTGATACCGTCCACTAGACTCCTAGTTACGTCGCGAGCTGCGTACATGATTTCAAATACCGCAAAATAATCTGTGATGCATTTATTGTGTTTGAAACTCTCACAAGAAACACCGGCTGTTGTTATGCCTGCTGTGACGTTAAATTGCCTCTTATAATTATGCCTTTACAAGCTTAAAAGTTGTATTTATCATCTGAATTTGGCGAACATTTTTTAATATTCTTAAAAAGACTTTGTTTATTTGAAATCAGATGAAAACAAACTGTTATCTATGATTACTACGCTTTTCATTCATAATTTCAGCGGGAGAGAGGGGAGTGGCGCTGAGGAACAGCAAAGTGCGGGTTGACGGGTGTCTGTGTTGACACTCCCCTTATTGTGCGTCAGCAGAGACAGGCTACAAGTGTTTTAGGTTCAAGTTAGACAACTAATGTCTGGGTTAGTGTTCATGAATTCATGTTTATGTCATCTTAATGGTTAATCTCAATACACACACAATTTCCGTGCTTTCCAATAGTTTAAAATAGCTTTATTCCACTGTTTAATAACCTTCAATACAAACATGCCACTTGTACAAATGAAATAACATTTCTGTGAACTGATATTTGTTTAGTGAGCTTATTAGAGGATGTTCCCATTTTTTGGGGATGTTCCCTTTGATTGTAAAATGTCAATGAAGATGTCAGACTTAGTATATTTGTTAAAAATTACATACAACACATGGAATTTTTGTGTGTGTGTTCCAAGTGAATCTGCGGCCCCCTGGTGGCCAGTACATCAATTATGTGGCCCCCACCACCATCAAAGTTGCCCATCCCTGAGATAGGTTAACGGCTTACACAGATCAACGTAACAAAGAAACAAATGTAAGCTTTTTCACTGGATACTAGGGGTGTAACGGTACACGTACCCGTACCGAAATTATTCGGTACGGGCCCTTCGGTTCGGTACACATGTGTACCGAAGTGTACCGAACGAATATAACGTTAAACATAAAAAATTGAGAACGTGAACAACTTCTTGGAAGTAATCTCAGGTGCTGCGTCGCAGCATTCAGAGTAATTTGCTCCCATTGTGTTCAACGCGTCATAGAGCAAACAAGTCATTTCATTGGACGAGCTGGTCAGAGGGATGCGTTCAATGTAGTCAGTAATTTGAGGAACTGTCGAAATGGCGAACGCAGATAAAGTTGAGCTCGAAAATCCTCCAGCATCATTGAAGTCTCCGGTTTGGGAACATTTTGGTTTCACAGTTACGTACAAGGATGACGGACAAAGACAGGTGGACCGAACCAAAGCTGTTTGTCTGCATTGTTCAACTAACATTGGTTACGCGGCTGGCAATACATCAAACTTGCACACTCATTTGAAAAGGCATCACCTGAACGTGAATATCACCGGTACCAAAAGACTGAAGTGCAAACCCAACTCCCACTAGCATGTAAGCCTCCACCACTCGCAAAAACATCAGACCGAGCCAAAGCTATTACAAACGGCAAATATCCTTATGTTGCCATGTTAGCAAAGCGCTACCTGGCTGTGTCTGCTACCTCTGTCCCTAGAGAGGGTGTTCTCCACAGCAGGAGACATTGCTAGTGCCAGCAGATCTGCCCTTTCAGCAGCAATGTGGACAAGTTCATCTTTCTTTAAACAACATGAAAATACAATGACAAGCAAGTCCTAATGTCAAACTGGCTGCTTAGTACAGTACAGTTCAAATACAGATGATTTCAGTTCATCGAAAAGCTGCACCTTAATGTTTATTTTATATTTATTTGAGTGAATATTCACAGTTTAATAATAATTAAAAACCCAAAACTAATAGTTTATGTTTTGTGAGTAGGCCTACTAGTAGCCTACAATAAAGTTCAAATACAGATTATTTCAGTTCACCGACATGCTGCACCTTAATGTTTATTTTATTATATTTTGTATTTATTTGAGTGAATACATTATTCACAGTTTAAAATAATTAAAAAAAAATATGTTATGTTTTGTGATAATTTTTTCTGCTGTACCGAAAACGTACCGAACCGAACCGTGACCTAAAAACCGAGGTACGTACCGAACCGAAATGTTTGTGAACCGTTACACCCCTACTGGATACATTTGAATGCTGGGACAATGTGCTCTTTGATTGGATTAAAATGTACATATTCTTCCTGTTATGTGTGCCTGCTTTATTTTACCTAATGCAATATATGAGAGCCTCTGTCGCTGAGCCTGTAACTAATGAGATTGTCTTATCTGCTCAATTTGCAAAAATATACACAGCTAGAGCAGATCGTGTTCTTTTTAGATGCGACTATAGAGTAGAGGGGAATTATTGAAACGGGATGTAGTGTTCCGCTGCATCCGCCACTGTGAAAATGTGGGGCAGGGCTGTAAAGTGGGGGGGAGCAATGGCCCCTTGGCCCCCCTACTTCCGGCGCCACTGTCCTGAATGCCTGGATCTGAAGTTGTCAGAGGAACAAGCTGAACTAACAATAGCAGCAACAGGGCTCCTGGTTGTTCGTTTTGTGAGAAGCAAAGTTGGTGAAACCCTGATATTTTTATGTGAAAGTACTTTTTTTTTTCTTCTTTTTTTTTTTAATAAATTGTATCTGCTGGTCAGTTTGTGTACTCATTAAAGAGGAGACTTCTGCGGAAAATGTGGCTCCTGCTAAAAACCTCCCAAACCATGAACAATTAAGCAATCCTAACAGAGCAGACTGCAATGACAAACTTTGACAATTCCACACTACCTTACAACACCAAAAAAACTCTTGTTCTTGTAAGATTGAGAGCCCATAGTGGCCGAAAATTATGTTGTAACAATTTCGATGTTCTTTGGTTAAGTCTGTTCCCCAACAGTTTTATGATAATATCTACGGTTTGGCTGAATTATAGTTGTGTAAATGGAGAACAACATTTCTGATGTAGGAAGGAAATATTAACAGCTGCACTCACCCATGACAGCGACCTGGTACAGCGACCTGTACTGCTGATTGGGCTGCGTTCCCGGGACAAAATCTCCCAGTCCGATAGTGCACAGAGAGATGAAGCAGAAGTAGATTCCATCCAGGAAGGACCAGGACAGCTCCACCGCGCTGAACACGGCCGCCGGCGCCACGAAGAAACACATCACCAGCAGGATCAGCAGCAACAGGAAGTGGACGATGGTAGCAGGCCGAGGCTCCAGGCCGAAGCGCTGCAGCAGCCCGAGGGGGACGAGCACCAGGGGGAACATGATCCTCTGCACGCAAGCCGTGAGCACCAGCATAGTGAAGGGGACCCCGATCAGGGCGTAGAGGATGGAGAACGCTTTACCAGTGTCTGACAGAGGAGTGGTTTGACCATAACCTGCAGAGGAAGGAAGAGGCACAAGAGGAAGAACATTCAAATGGTGAAACATTGGGCAGTATTTAAATTATCTGTAGATGTCTTAAAGCCTTGAGCCCTGAGACAGACGGATCCTTATTTGTTTTACTCCAATTAGATACAAATGTGCACACATTCTTTATGACATACACTTTTCCTACATAAGGTTTTTGTTTTAAACCAATGCAATATCTAGGAAAGCAACATTTTAAATTGTTACCCTTGTATCATGGTTATATGGAGCCCCTAAAAAAGGGACATGGAAAAAATAAAAATAAATAAAGTCAGGAAAACGGATTCGTTTCTCGTGCGCACGAGAAACGAATCCGTTATCCTGACTTTATTTTTTTTGAGAAAGTTACAGATGCACCAAGGAGGAAGTGGAACACACAGGAGACATCCATTTCATTGCAGACCGTTATGTTTACGTGGGGAAATGACAGTGCATACATTATTTGAGATATATTTTGAACTCGGACTTAATATTATGGACATTTCGGCCAGGGGTGTAGAGGTATTTGTTTAAGCACCGGATTGGCAAAACAGTAGTGTTTGCTTCCGTGACCACACACACACCCACACCGAGGCTCCCCCGCGTTGACAGTTCACTAGCCGCCCCCCCCACCCCCCGTTGACAGTTTACGTGGGCTGGGTGAGATTCCCGGGCTGATTTTTAGTCCCAGTCCGCCCATCATGCACCCTGGTGACCGGACATCTCCTTCATAAAACTAATAAAAGGGGGAGATATCTGCCGCGGGCCGAGGCAGATAATCGGACTTGCTTTTACAGCGCCACGGCTTCCACAGATGAAATATTTGTATATATTTATTGTCACAGCATTTCATTTATTCATTGCTATTAGGATGTTAAGAGCATTCCATGGAATATAACAAAGTGTTTCTGAAGTGAATTACCTACCCTACCTTTAAGCCACACAATAGCATGGAAGTCTGTCTGCAGGTTAAATTAAGGACATGACATCTGTTAACTTTAGACACATATGAAACGGAGTATGCTTTCGGTTTTCCTAGATATCTTCCTAGACGACATTGTGGTTGGATTTTATGTTTATCTCTTCACCTCTGTTGAAAATAAATTCCTTGTTTGTCTTTAAAAAAGGACCCAATAAATGAACAAAGTAGGCATGACCTAAAAGGGGTTTGACCACTGGTAGAACTAACTATTTTGCATCTCTTTTCAGTCATTCTGTCTCTTTATAGTCATTTTTTATTTCTTAAAAGTTGTTTTGTGTCTCTTTATTCATTTTGTGACTTCAAGTCATTTTGTCAATTATAAGTTGCTTTGTATTAATTTTGTGTCTCTTTCTAGTCATTTTGTATCTCTTTTTGAACACCCTGTGTCTCAACCCTGTCTCCTAAAAATTACGTTCCCACAGAACTAAACTGCATTCTCAATTACGTTTAGCAAGAAACGTATTTTCTCCCACGTTACGTTCGTTATGAACGTATCTCAAATACATTTATTTTCTACATATCTTCTAGAAACATATTTTCTTCCACGTTATGTTTCTTATGAACGTATCTTAAATACATTTATTTTCTACATATCTTTGCCATTTATTGTCTTGCTTATAATAATGATAATAGTCATTTATAAATATCATTTTAGAGCACACATTTGAAATCAGTAGGCGAGGCTGTAATTTCTCCAGCTGTTACTCTCATGAGCGAGGCAGAAAATAATAGTTTGAACATGCCAAAAAGCTGCTGTGTTGTTTATTGCACCTCAAACATTAAAACAAATCCAAAGTTACGTGTTTCTGTACTTCCTCTAAGAAGAAAGGACAGTAACAGAAGAACTCTGACGCCAGATGTGGTGTTGTTAATGCGATATGATATCCGGAAACAAATTCAATTTAGGATGGCCAAAGACACTACCCATAATCCCCAGCTATCGTTTGGGACTACAGTCCCGTTGACAAACTCCGTGATCAATCTTCAAGCTCTGTGATTGGATGTTGGTGTGGCAGTGCGCGAAGGTTACGCCGAGCGTCAAACTCTTTGAAATGGAATGAAACCACGGCAGACTATTCAAAACTGGACTCGAACGCCCCCCAGAACTACACATGCTGGCTATTGGGTTTCGCAACATGTTCTCTATGGTACGTCTCTACTGGGAATTGTAGTTGACGTTTTCCCCAAAATTAGAAGTTGACAGTAATAAACTGTGTACAGCCCTGGAGGTTTAGGCGATAGGAAACACATTGGTGTGTACACATTTAAAACATGTAATTACTAAATGGGTGAAAATCGCTTGTATCCATAATGCGCAGCATTAATATATACCCACATGACAGCTCATTGTTACTTTGTAATTCTACTCCACTACAATTCAGAGGTTAACCTGGTATTTTTACTCCACTACATTTATTTGAGTTACTTTGCAGATTCTGATTAATGATGTGAAATATAAACAACCCTTAAATCAGACTTTAGTTACACCTGAGTAAAATTCAGGTAAGGTGATTGTCAAGTGCCAACAATCAGGAGAGATATTTGATAGTTGGTGCTTGAGAAGACTAAACATTTATCTGCAGATCCCTATAAAGTATTCATTACTCGTTATTCTTTAATAGTTAATTAAAGACTGTATATTATGGCTATTTTGCACATCCCTTTCAAGATTTCAAGATTTTCAAAGGTTTATTGACATATCATACACAACTACAGTGTAGTTATGCAATGAATGAAACACTTGGGTCACAGGTTCCTCAACAGTGCATTACAAGACATCTATCAATATGTGTGTACCTCCACCATTAAACTGTCAAATTCTGCACATTTCTTATACTATCTACATACATAAGAGTATAATTAATGTGTATAATATCAGTTAAAATAAGTGCTTCAACATAGTTAACATTGCAGGAAAGCAATATATTAGACATTAAGTACTTTGTCAGGCTTAATATTTATTTATCATTAGTTTGTCTGTTTTGCACATCCTCATTAATATCTTTGTACATCCAACCCTAAACTGTTTATTTTAGAGATCACTTACAGTATATTCTTGAGTTTTTATATTCTATATTTCTATCATTGACCTTCTACTTTCCCCCTATGAAAGTATGTACTCTTAATAACTTTTTCATCAAATAACATTATTCAACAAAAATAACATTCACAAAAATCAGTCAATAACGTGCTTTAACCACTAGGGGGTGCACACAAGGTACACACAGCATACTAATAATAACTTTGTATTATTAGTGTAGGACACTTATGTATAATTTCTGAAGATGTGTAGTTTACAAGTTTTATTCATGTTTTTACAGGATATTGTTGTACTATTTCTCATGTTTTACTTCTACACATTAATATCTGATTTGTAAAACATCACAGACAGAAAGGTATATCCGTCATTTAATGATAATCTATTGAAATTGTGATTCCATAGATGTGTCTCCCATCACCCAAATCCCCTGACTATTCTCTCAACTCAGTATTTACATTCTGATATTCAAAGAAAATCAGTAATATCTTTAAAAACTACAAGTCCTTTTCTATCAGCTGTACACCGTTATGGTGTAAATGTAACCCATCTACCAATTGGATCAAATATAAAAGTCAACCGAATTACTATTGATACTGCAAGGAGACGTATTTTGTGAAAAGAAATGCAAGGTGTTGTTTAATTGCCGATATATTTATGATCCACATCACATATTCAGTTTTGGCGGCAGTTCTTCAAGTTTGTCCAGAAGTCTTCTCATCAGGGCTCTATAAATAAAGAACTACGGCAGATGTGTAATATTTAATGCAGCCGAACCGTGTATTACAATGCCGTTATGTGATGACTTCCAACGAGAAAAGCAAGAACACTCGGAACAAAGTCTTATTTAAAAAAAAAATATTCGGATATCATATCGCATTATCATATCCCAACATGCATTGCGGCTAAAACATCCAATCAACGAGCTTCAAGCTGAGGATCTTGGGTAATCTGTTCAGTGGGTGGTTTGTGGTGTGTATCGCTCGAAATGTCCCTTATAGGCCTACGTCTGTTTCCGGTTACTTTATTTACGGCTAAAAAGCCCAAGATTATAGAATTAAATGAATAAATAAAAACAAGGATAATTGTGTGTTATGGTTGAGTAAATATGAATAACAGTGTGCTATTTAGAAAAGAATAACAAATTAGAAGGAAAAAAAGATTTTCAAAAATACAGATTTTAGTATTTTGAGGCTCTGAGCCATTTCTTTTCCTCACAGACGGGAAAAAAAGTCCGACATTATACGATTTAAAATAAAAACAAATAAATAAAAAGATAAAACACTGGCATGTAATTGACGTTAGAATAAATAGAATGGTTTTGAATAATAGATGAGTAAAATCTACGTCACTTTACAGCCCTGCTCACTTTTGGGGAAACCAACGCTGTCATTTGAACGGTGATCAAGCCTGAAGCCACAGAGATCTTCTGTTACTGTCCTTCCTTCTTAGAGGAAGTACAGAAACACGTAACTCTGGATTTGTTTTAATGTTTGAGGTGCAATACACGACACAGCAGCTTTTCGGCATGTTGAAACTATTATATTCTGCCTCGCTCATGAGAGTAACAGCTGGAGAAATTACAGCCTCGCCTACTGATTTCAAATGTGTGCTCTAAAATGATATTTATATATGACTATTATCATTATTATAAGCAAGACAATAAATGGCAAAGATAAGAAAATAAAAGGTATTTAAGATACGTTCATAACTAACGTAACTTGGGAGAAAATATGTTACTTGCTAAACGTAATTGAGAATGCAGTTTAGTTCTGTGGGAACGTAATTGTTTTGGAGACTTGGGTTGTGTGTCTCATGTAATGTTCTACCCCTGAGAATCAGACGGGTTATTACAAACTCAGTTTTACCAGACAGTTAAACAGGTTGACATTAAAATGACTACCTTGTCTGTCTTAAGTCAACTTTAACAATCTGATTTAGCAGGAACTTATGGTTCCACTTTAGCATAACATACCTTTTGTAGTTTAACAGACACAGTTATTGCATTAGGTATGATAATGTGCAGGGCTGCACATAACTGGTGCGCAGGTGGGCATGCGCACCTCCGCCAAAAAAAGAGCACCGGGTCATTTGAAAAAAGGCGCATTTGCGTACCAACATTGAGAGAGAGAGAGGGAGGGAGAGAGAGAGGGAGAGGGAGGGAAAAGAGAGGAGAGAGAGAAGAGAGAGAAGGGAGAAGAGAAAAGAGAGGAGAGAGAGAAGAGAGAGAAGGGAGAAGAGAAAAGAGAGGAGACGGAGAGAGAAGAGAGAAAAAGATATTTGCGAGTTGCATATGAACTCAGGGCCGGCCCGTAGCACTGGCGTTATAGATGTTCGCCTAGGGCGCCAGATCTGGGGAGGCGCTGCGCTGACAGTTCTGGGAGGGAAAACAATTTTTTTGACCGTTGGTTCTCATCCTAATTTTCGGCCTTGATGTAACAATATTCATAAGTAAATGTAACACCCTTTTCATCCCGGTTACACGTTTCATTCGCCCTGTACGATGGGCGCTGTAAGTGATGAAAATGGAGGATGTTGGCTTATCTGGCAACCGCAGCTCACAGCCAAAATGTGAGTGAGCGAGGGAGAGAGAAGGGCGCACCGCCCGGTACCGGCGCTGTTGTTATTAGCATCTGGTGCTAGCTGCTCTAACAGAAGAAGATGTTTCTACAATGATGTGGAGGGAGAGTCCTCTCCAGTCAGACTGAGGCTGATACTACAGCTCAGTGAGTTAAAGGACTCTGAGTGTTTAGATAGTTCACTTTAGTCTAAGTTCAAACAGTTTGATCACAATTTATGTAAAGACATATTTCCAAGGCTCTCCTTTATAATTATTGGAATAAACAGGTTTGAAATCATTCCAATGTAAACTATAGGACAGTAACCAAAAATATCCTTTAAAACTGGAGATAAAAAAAATATGCATAAATAAATGTTAAGGTAAAATAAGATATGCATGAACAACAAAAATAAAACAAGTTACATTAATTTGTTATTGGCTATGGTAGGTTATTGGTTATGTTCACATACTTATTTGATTACATCCACTTGTCTAAGATTACAGACTTTCGACCCAAACCCAGCTGTTGACTTGTGGATGCAAGCAGCTAATCGCAGACTCAACCAGAGAGAAAGTAGTAGGCCTACATCATCAGCTACCATGTCTGACAGAGAGGAAGACAGAGAGGAGAACAGCAAGGAGGGGAGTGATGACAGCTTGTTACTGGTCGTGCTAATGTTGTCTTGTGTTCACCTCTGCATGTGTGTTCAGTGTTCACCTCTGCATGTGTGTTCAGTGTTCACCTCTGCATGCGTGTTCAGTGCAGTGTGTCTGGCAAATAAAGTCAAGACCGGTTTATTTAATTTTAAGGATGACCACCAAGCAACATCTCCAGGTGCTCCTTTGAGTTTTGTGCACCCCTGGTAATGTGCCATATAAATGACTTTTGAAGGTAGTGTCACATAAGTATATGCAGGTTTGTATATGCTTTGTATATCCTGGGGCCTCATTTATAAACGGTGCGTACGCTCAAAAGATGGCGTACGCCAGTTTCCACGCAAAGTTTGCGATTTATAAAAACAAACTTGACGGGAAAATGTGTGGTCCTCCACGCAAACTCTGACCCATGCGTACGCACTAAGCACAACAACGGGAGAGACGAGAAACTGCGACACCGTTGGCAGAAGGAAGAGTGGAGAGAAATATGTGGAAATAATACCATAAATAAAATGTTACCTCTCATTCATCATATAGGAAGAATTAATTTGCACAAATTGATTAAAGCCAATCTTAAAATGATTTAACAAACGCCTGTTTGAGACTCCTCAGTGCACACAAAAACATAACTTGGAGAAATAAATACGGAAATGTTATTGATCACCCCTCGATTCTGTTCTCTTGATAAGAAATGTATTCTCATAAATGATGCGGTATGCAGAAGGACAGAATTACTTTAAAAGGGGACCTATCATGCAAAATGCACTTTTGTATGTCTTTTATACATGAATATGTGTCCCCGGTGAGTCAGGGACCTCACCAAGTGTCAGAAAACACAACCCTCTCTTTTCCTCCATACCCAAATCTCTAAAAACGGGGCTTTAACGGATCTGATACAGATTTGAAATATCTCCGACGTCAGAAACGAGGAGCTCCGCCTATATGGGCAACTCTCCACCTATCAGGGGAATGGGGGGTTGCCGTGGCATGGTAACATGACGCTCGTGCCTCGCCCCCCTCCTTTGCAGGGGGGCGTGGTCAGCTGCAGCTCATTTGTCACAGAATCAGCCCGTGCAAAGACAGGGCTGGAATACAGCAAATGGAGCGAAATGAGGCATGGCTAAAATGCATGATCTGTTTGGTATTTTGAAAAAAGAACTTCACAGACATGTTTTATATAGGTATGGCCCTACAATATATTATTCAAATATAGCATTATAGGTCCACTTTAAACTGACGCCGTTTTGCATTTCTATAGGTTGTATAGACACGAGCATGGTTTTATATACTATCACGTTTAATCTTGTTTTATGCCGTTCGCCAATAGCCTACTTGATAAGTCGCTCGTAAAACACAGGAGGTATGGAAACTAAGACCACATGTGGTCAATTGAACAGCTGATATAACACAACACATTAGTTGTATTTCCTTGAACTGGTGGATTATGGATATATAGTTGCTGATCGACAGCTGCAGTAAACTATGCACATTTGCAAGTAGGCCCTGTGCATCACTCTGCTTCAAACAACATCCTGTTTCAACAGGAAACGCTTCAAATCAAGGTAAGGTAGCGGCTTCTTGTGACCTTTAGGATGACAAACAAAGCCATAGATACAGGCTATGCCTTTATATTTGGTAAATTAGAGTACATTCTGCCATGATAATCTGAATTAGTAACACTGAACGGCTCTGTGGCCACGCTGCTGTTGTTGCACTGGACACCTCACACAAATGAATATAAAATAGTCAGTTGCAAATTAGGTAAAGACAATATTTGAAAAATAAACGTACGGTTATTTTGCATGAGAGAAAGTTCTTGATCTTATGACCATGCCGCTGACCCTCGGGACTCAAGTAGAGACTTCAGACAGAGGTTATCTCAGAGCAGTGTTATCAAAAGTGCAAGGCTTGGCTATATAAACCTCTCCATAACATCTGATGAGAATGGTAACCGATCCCATGGTGGGTTAGATCTTAATGATTGTACTAATGTAGCCAAGGGAATTAACACAACATGCCAGTGATCTCCAGTGTTTTAACATTTCACTTGTGAGGAACACTGAATCCAACAATTCCCATGGTGCAACTTGATGTCGTATTTTATTCCACCCACATCTTGCCATCTCCACTCCATAAAGCAATTTCTCATCAATGTGAAGCCTCTGGGCATGAGGGTCATTTTCTCAGACATTTTACAAATGTTTTACAGACTGGGTAGTATTCCTCCTCTTGATTAATAATCTGGGCTTCATGAGCAACATTTCGTTTAAAAAAGGCACTTGTTCAAGTTTTCAAGCCCTTCAAGTTTACATGCTTAATGAGAACACGCATACTTGGCAGCATTTTTTTATTGTAATCATTTCCTGCCAAATGCTGGGTTAGTAATGCCACCTTTCACGCCTCTGGAGGGGATTAAGGCAATTCGCCTTCAAAAATCCTAGCAAAATATATCTATATGTGAAAATCAACAAAGAATGGGAGAAGGATCAGTAAAACTCCCATGTTTGATCCTTCACAGCATTCTGCACAGACAGACTTCAACTGTACTGACAATTAACTATTCTTGAAGAACTGATTCAAATCTTATAAACAAAATAAAAAGTTGAAACAGATGATACTTTGAAGTGATCTTGGGGAGCATTTACTCTCTGTCCTAAAGGTCAACAAACACACCGATCACTGATTATGTGATGATAGTGTGGAATATGTGGCTGTGCAGATGTGCGAGTAGTTCAGGGACACCACGACGTTACTGCTGCGGAGGAACTGGATGCTACCATAAAAACCTCTGATGTATAACAACCTGCTCTCACACAGCTGCACTCGTCACTTCCTGTGTAATCAGGTCAGGCCTCAACATACAGGGTTCAGACCACTGTGACTCAAAATACATAACGGAATCAGACTGTGTCGGAGGGGAGACCGGGGGTGGTTTTAACACCGCGGCTTTACCAAACTAGGGTGACAGGAGGGGCATCAGACCACTCCCTGAAGTAATTTCTTCGACAGTCTATATTTTGAACCCGTTATGCTGAAATTAGAATGATGTAACTTGTATTAGATTAGAGAGTAGTTTCTTAGGTAAAATGTGTGGTATTTTATAAATGCTAATTTCAAACCACCTACAGTTCTACAGCTAGCTTATCATTGTCTGACTCTGCTGAGTTCAATGACACTTTCTACATAAGTCTATGCCAAACAGTTCATAAGTTATGGAAGAGGGCGGGGCTTAACTTTAGGGCGCAGGGCTAACGCAAACCAATGAAACAGGAACTCCGTAGGGATTTCACAACAAAGTACTTGAGTACCAAATCGATGCCCAAAGGGACTTTCTCAAAGTACTGCCAGTATCATGTTGTTAAGGTAACGCCAGGACATCAGACTAAAGACGTCCCGGGGGCGTCTATCATTTTTCCAACTCAGTTGAGATATAACCACCCCCACTTTCGCACTAGCATAGATCTGCGCGACTGCGTCATGGATGTATAAAGAGAACGTGCAGTCCCCATGTTAACAACGCTGAACTATATCACGTCAACTCTATCTCAGAATAAAACCTGATGTGGGCCATCTATCCGACAACAAAGAATTCGCCAACTATCCCTACCCACGGTCCCTCCCCCTCACTTTCTGCCAATTAGAGACAACTTCCTGGCCGCTGAGGCGACAGTGCAAGTGAAGCCATGCTGAAAAACGCAACAGCAGTCATAGGCAAACTGAATATTGTTTATCCATGACAGTGTTGGAAAGTAACAAAGTACTCAAATAGTACATATACTCAAATACTGTACTAAAAACAAGCTATTGGCTACACATTGTTTGCTAGTTTATTATATTTAAATCCAAGGTGAATTGTTACTAAAAGATTTAACATTACCTCAGCTATGCATAACTGTGATTGTCTTTCATAAAAAAAGCGCTATTTTCATCAATCTACTAAAAAGACACTATGAAGCGACAGTAGCTGTCAAATTCATATTTTGTGGGATGAAAACACCAAGGGTGACGCTCTGAAGTTGATGCTTAGTCATGCGGAAGTGGGCTTGGTTGAATCTCAAGGTATGTGATGATGGTTCAGAGCTTCACTCAGTAAGACACACTATTAGTCAGAGGTAAATGCATGCTGTGTTTAAATGTAGTCTTGTTATATTGAGATTTTGGCAAGAAACCTGAATACAGACAGCCGTTTGAAGGAGATATTTTTACAGCAATAATATATGTTTGAGGGATAATTATGACCCGTTTGACATTGGAACAAGAACTAGAACGCAAACTAAAATGAATGAGAATATGTTCAAGTCCATTGGATTTGTTTTGCATTTGTATTCTACCACTGTATTGAATTAGAATTTTTAGAATGTGGTCTTTCCCTGGTATTGATATCCACTATTGAGACACCCTCACCCCGCTGAGAGCAATAAGGCCTTTCACAAGAGTAAACTACAACTTGTTCATTAGGTTGGCCATGTGAACCCGTCTATAGGTTTCTAATTAGCATGAACATAACAAGACCGGTCACACTAACACATGAGACCTCCGATTCGCCCTAAAGTTCAGCCTCCTATAACGTGAGCCCCAGACTCGCCACATGACAGAGACCTACAGAGCTGCTGGTCACAGATACAAAGTGTCACATGACCCACAACGATACATTAGCAATTAGATTTACTGTACATGTAGAGATAAACATATTGTGCATATTGCAGTGATGAAAAGTAACATTACTCAAGTATAGTACTTGAATACTTCTTTTGATATACACACACGTGTACACTTCTTTAGTATTTCCATTTAATGCTACCACTCCACTACATTTCTAACTTCACTACATTTAGTTTAACACTCAGTTACTTTGTAGATATACATACATTTGTACTGATAAAGTGCAATGCAGTAGCCTACTGTTCTAACATTCTACACAGTATTTCATCATTGCAATTCTAAGTATTCAAATTGATTCCACATCGAGAAAACTACCAAACTAAAATGCTGTTACTCACATGTAGAAAAACAGAATAATATAATACCCAAAATAATAAAACACTGTGAAAAGATCCATTCTGCATAACCAGTACTTTTACTTGAAGTACATTAAGCTGATGATATGCATGTACTTTAGATTATTCTAAATTGGCTATTGTACTTTTACTTAGGTAACATTTTAAATCAGGACTTTTACTCAAAGTGGATTATTTGAGACCATAGTTCTAGTGTGGATTCATCCAATTTATCATTTTTAATTTTCACTGTTGCAATTGTGTTGTTGTGGGGCAGGATGCAACAGTGAAACTCCTTGTAGGGGAGAAGGGGGTAAGTTGAGCCAGGGGGTAAGTTGAACCACCCCCTGTAACCAGGCAACGCCTAATAGTTGTAATCAAATGACCAGAAATTATGCAAGCTCCACCCATTTCTCATTGCCTGTGAAAGAGAGATACTCATTGTGGTCAGGGGCCTCATTTATAACGCCGTGCGTAGGATTCACGTGGGAAGGTTGCTTACGTAGTAGAAATCCAAAAAATAGGTAGCCAACAGAAATGTTCCCACATTTTCCGATTCACCAAACATTGCGCACCGGCGAGGAAAGTGGGTACAGCTTTTGCGGGCTTCACGTAACGCCCATATTTGCCTATAAATAGTCAAAGAAACGCCCATTCATTCATTCATTTGACTGACTTTATGAAGAAGAGCAGGAAATGACGACAGAGCAGCTAAAAAATACGTCTCACACCGTGTCAGATTTTGGTTCTTTTGTGGAGGTGGAGATAAATCATATGGTTTGGTGGATGCAGTTTGAACAGAGTAGCAGCATGGAGGTCGGATCGTCACCAACATAAATAAATAAGTGGTCCGAAAAAGGTGAATGACAAAAACAATACACATAGCCTTCCTCAGGCAGTGTGTTTGTACCGGGGACAGGAGACCCCCCCCCTTGATGAGAAACTGTAAGAAATGATCGGGGAATCCCTCCGGAGTGGAGTCATGACGACTGGATCTGAATTATGTTTTTGTATTTGGTGGTTTGTGTTCCAGCTGTCGATCAGCTGTGCGCAGCGTCTCCACTGCAGCCTGTGCGTCTCAACCCCGCCCCCCCCCAGCAACCCTATATCCAGCAGTTGAAGGAAATACAATGTGTTGCGTTATATTAGTACAATGTACCACACATGGTGTTCTTAGCTTCCATACCTCCTGTGTTTTACGAGCGACTTATCAAGTCTTGGCAAACGGCATAAAACACGATTAAACGTGATAGTATATAAAACCATGCTCGCATCTACAACCTATAGAAATGCAAATCGGCGTCAGTTTAGACGTAATTCTGTCTTCCTGCTTACAGCATCATTTGAGAAAACATTTCATAACATTAACACAATATTCGAGGTGGTTTTCAATAACATATCCGTATTTATTTATTTCTCCAAGTTATGTTTTTGTGTGCATTGAGGAGTCGCAAACAGGCGTTTGTTTAATCATTTTAAGATGGGCTTTAATCAATGTTTGAAAATGAATTCATATATGATAAATGAGTGTTAACATTTTATTTATGGTATTATTTCCACATATTTCTCTCCATTCTTCCTTCTGCCAACGGTGTCGCAGTTTCTCGTCTCTCCCGTTTTTGTGCTTAGTGCGTACGCATGGGTTAGAGCAGTGACCACCAACTGGCGGCCCGCGGGCCACATCCGGCCCGCCAGACATTCTCATCCGGCCCGCACGACGAGGGTGACTGTGGCGTTGGTGGAGTGGTTACTGCGTTCGCCCCCCACCCATTTCTTTGTTTACTACGTCTCGTGAGTAAGGTGCAGTACCGGAGTCCAACAGAGAGGCAGCAGCTGCGGGACAGTAGACTGCGTACTGCGAAACCTTCCCTCCCCTGAAGAAGAAGTGATCTTTCGTTATGAAGAGTCTGGTTAATGCGCTCCGCACCACAGCAGTAGCCCCGCAGCGACAGAGACCAACAGAGAGGCTGGAGCTGCGGGACAGTAGCCTAGAAGCAGGGTTGGGTTGTAACGGAATACATAACGGCGTTACGTAATCACAATACAAAAATCAAGTAGGCTAACTGTATTCAGCTGGCGTTACATTTGAAAAACAAGTAATCTGATTACAGTTACTTTCGTAAACCTGAAGTGAATACATTTTGGAATACTTATTAATTATTGGTGGAAAAGTTTCCTCACAAAATGTAATATTCATTACCGGCAGAACTGTGTGCACACTGCACAGCGCTGCAGCATATCTGTGAGCGAGAGAGAGATGCAGCGTGTCTGTGAGGCCCCGCCCCCGCACACAGATGAGAGAGATCTCTTTTAAAATATATTGAAAGTTAGAAACGGAGATGGTTAGATAAAATGTGCAAGATAACGTTTTCATTTCTTTATTGTCGAAATGATGACATTTCATAACGGGATGAAATCAAAGTGAATGGCCTGCTGCTGCTGAATGCATGGGGCAAGTGACTGGAACAAGTTTTAAAAGTTATTACATCGTTTCAGATAATAAATAATAATGATAATTCATTCTATTTAGGGGCGCCTTTCAAAGCACCCAAGGACACCTTACAATTCATAACATATTCCAAGGAAAGGTTTTAAGACAGTACAAAGAATGCAGTCCGGGTGATGTCCAGAATGACACCAAGATGTTGTGTTTGAGTTCTTGATAAGCCATGAAAACAGTAAAATAAGTGTCTCCTGTGCACCAAAACATACCCATCTGTTATGGAGAAAGAAAGTATTCCAAAAGTAAATCTGAATACTATTTATAAAATTCTGGGCTATATAAAAATCGCTGGCCCGCGATAGTGTCTATTGGTTACATTTCGGCCCTTGGACAAATGTAGTTGGTGATCCCTGGGTTAGAGTTTGTGTGGAGGACCGCACATTTTCCCGTCAAGTTAGTATTTTATAAATCGCAAACATTGCGTAGAAACTGGCGTACGACATCTTTTGAGCGTATATCCCTTTATAAATGAGGCCCCTGATAAGTAAACATTTTTACAAAAAAACGTTTTTGCTTGTCAAAGTAAATTTTCTAGATGTCGGCTGTCATGTAAAAAAAAAGTGTCCAGGTTTAAACACATATATTATATATGTGTTGGCAGCGTATTAAACCATGTGAATCATTAAGCTAAAGATGACTCTGAATTTTAATGCTAGGCTATTTTTTCTAAAATGGTGGCTTTGGGGTAAATTGAGCCAGTTTTTCAAATAAAAAATAATAAGAGCTCATTGTAGGCTACATTTAAAGTTGAATTTACCCTGTGTTTGATTGGTAAGATTTATGCAATTGTATCACCATTTGTATGATTACTTTTCCTTTTAACATGTTAAAAAAAAAATCAATTCAATCGAAATTTATATTAAAAATATTTGAAAAACTAAGCCTGTATTTGGTTTGTTATTTATTGTTTATAGTTACCTTTAAGATGTGTTGTAGGTATGCCCAGGTTTGAACAGTGGTTCAATTTAGTAATATTTTCACTGCCCTTGATCAAATATTAATTATTATCATTGCCATTGATAGGAGACATCCTGAATTATAGGAGTGTGTTTTCATTTTTACTATGTCATTTCTCCTTGCTTAGAGGACAGCATAACTAAAAAAAATGGCTCAATTTACCCCACTCCATTTGAAAATGTGAGACATCAAACTAAATAATGAATAGCTCGTTCACTCAAAAGTGTCAAACAACCCGGCCTCCCCCTGTCTGTCACATCCACGACACGTGGCAAAAATAACGCCATAAATGGGTGAACAGAATTTGACTTTTGTGCCGTCTCATCTCCAAACATTTGACCCCCTTTATCGGACTGCTAATTGTTGTTTTGTTCATGGAGGAATATGACAGTAAGGTATTTGTTCTGAGGCTGCGTCCTGCGCAAAAACACCACAAGTGACTTTCAGAAAACTTTTCCCGTGTGTCTCTAGTCAGGGCTGCACTCACCGACAGTGGTGACCAGAGTGTTGGCGAAGAACATGGAGGAAGCCAAGTCCCAGTTGGAGGTGGTGGAGGCGTTTCTGAGCACGGAGACGCCGTACTTGTTGGCCGCCAGCACTTTGAGCAGAAAGCGTTCCAGCGCCGCGTCGCTAACGCAGCTCAGGTTCAGGAACTCCTGCTTCAGGGCTTTCAGCTCGGTGCGCATCCGGTCCTCCATCGGCCGCTCGATGCTGGAGAACACCAGGGCTCCGAACAGCAGGTAGATGACATAGAAGAGGATGAAGCCTGTCAAGAGCAGCCACGACCTTGCCACAAAATCCATGTCTGCGGACTCCGGGATCACATCTGCTCTCAGGACTCCCTCTCTGTAACTGCTCTCTTCCTCTCCGTGTGACGGCTGGGGGAACATATTTTGGGGGCTGTCCTAATTGAACTTGAACCCCTCCTGTTCCACCATCCTCCTCCCACCGCAGGGTGTGTCCACAGCAGAGTCCTGGAGCTGCATCCTGGATCCTGGCGGAGTCTGTGTATCTATGAAGGTAGATATGGTGCAAAATGCGAGAGCGTGTAAAACCTGATGTGAGCACAGAAATCTTTGTGTGCATACATTTACACTTGTACATATCCACGTAACTGTGAACCAAATGTACACACCCAATTTGAAGTCACAGAAGAAAAAAAAAGTACAATACATATTTTTTAAATATATTTTCCATTACAACTGCAACCTTGTTATTACAACCTCTCAAATCAGTCATTACAACTTGACGGTCTTGACTTTTGCTACACTTCTTGCAATAAATGTGTCGCAAAAGTCATTTTCACCTGTAGCTGTGGGGGAGGGAGGGGGGTTGGAGCGAAGGGGCGGAGCTATCAGAACAACGAGGCTTGGGTCTCCCCCAGTTTCCACTGGGTCCGTCTGCGCTATATGGAACGCCCTTTGCGTCACAATTCGCGCGTTTATTCGCGCGTAGTTTCGCGCGGATTAACGGGGAGGTCCGTTTATTCGCGCGAAACTACGCGCGAATAAACGGGGAGGTCCGTTTAAGTTCAAAGTCTCAGTAACCAATCAGTGAAGAGCAAAACCAGACCAAAGCAATCTGTAGATGAAAAGTTCCTGACATTGTGAGGCTGGAAATTGTACGTTATTCCAGCTTCAGGGGACTATGTATTAATTTGGCTTTCAATATAATAAATATATCAACCAATATAACCTGCCTTC